>NC_030809.1:9855147-10158177 GCF_001704415.2 Capra hircus | reverse complement strand
CAGGTGAGAACTCCTTGGGTACTAGAGAGAGGGCTTGCCTCTCAAAAGCACCAAGCCCTCTCAAATTCCAAGGTTGGGTTTAAATTGCAGTCATATTGTTTCTTTTTTAAAATTAATTTATTTAATTGGAGGCTAATTACTTTACAATATTGTAGTGGTTTTTGCCATACATTGACATGAATCAGCCATGGGTGTACCTGTGCCCCCTTATCCTGAACCCCCCTCCCACCTCCCTCCCCCAAAACACCAATACAGTCATATTGTTTCTTGACTGTTTGGCCTTGGGTAAGTCACTTGACCTCTCTGTGCTTCCTTTATCTCATTTGGAAAATGACAACAACAGGACCTAAATTATAGGCCTGCTGTAAGAATGTATGAGTAAAGCACTTACCCCATGGCTGGCACATAGCAAATGCTCAATGTTAGTGCTTATTATTAGTAACAGTTATGTTTTTTTTTTGGCAGCACCATGTGGCTTGTGGACCTTAGGTCCCCAACCAGGGATCGAACCCATGCTCTTGGCAATAAAAGTGTGGAGTGCTAACCTTGACTGTCAGGTAAGTCTCAAGATTAGTTATTAGTATTAAGATGCACAGCACCTCCGCTTCTGAAAGTAACCTATCTCCATTGCCTGAAAGGAGAAATGAAGTCTCCTGTTGCCAGACAACCTTCAAGCAAAGCACCAGAATCTTACCTCGTACAGACAGTAACTGCCGACATCAATAATAATAATTAAGGCGAACATTCAACAGCTGCAGCTATGTGCCAATCACTGTGCTAATTACTTCACATTTTTAATATTTATTTACGGCTGCATCAGGTCTTAGTTGCAGCATGCAGGAGCTATCGTTGTGATGTGCAAGTGCCAGAGCACGGGGCTCTGTAGTTGTGCTCCAGTTGCCCTGCAGCATGTGGCATCTTGGTTCCCTGACCAGGGATTGAACCCATGTCTTCTGAAATGGCAGGTGAATTCTTAACCACTGGACCACCAGGGAAGTCCCTGCATTTGAGATAAAGATGTGATCATCTTCACATCTCTGAGAATCAGGAGCAATTATCACCCCCATTTTACAGATAAGGAAACTGAGGTTCAGAGAGGTGAAGTCACCTGCCCAAGGTCACACTGGCAGGAAATGGTACAGATGTGACTTGAACCCAGGCTTGCCTGGCTCCAAAGTCTTTTATGACAATTAAAGTCAGATGACAACTTGCGTGGTGCCCAGGAGCTTGTGTCAGCTCTCTCCCAATATCAGTATTAATCAGTTAACACTAATTGCCAATTAGTATTAGCATTATTCATCTACTGGATATGCTGCCTTAGGCTCACCTCCCTCCATGCTGTGAAGGCTAAACATCATTTGTGAAGTGCCTTCTATGTGCCAGAGTGTCTTATACACATTTCCACACTGAATCCTCACTCCCTCACCTTATTCTACCACTATCCCCACTGACTGGAAGAGGAGCTGAGGTACAGAGAGGTGTGGTGACTGCTTCAGGTCACATGGTTCAAGGTGAGATGGCAGAGCCAAGATTCAAGCCCAGGGAGGTTGATGTCAACACTCAGGCACTACCAGAAAAGAACAGAGACCCTTGGAGAATGGCCTCACTTTCACGCCAGTTGCCTTAGCCTGTAACACCTTATTTGTTTAGGCCCACAGCAAGTTCTCTCCCCAATGCTGCAATTCACCCCCATGGGCCTGGGCCTAGATGCTTTTAGCATGCTTTCTCTTGGCCTCCAACACTTCTTCCAACCATCTGCAGCTTAGTTAATCCCCATTCATCAACTCATCTCTTCAGCTTCCTGAGACCCCATCTCAGTTCCTGACATTCATTCTCATAAACACATTGTACTTTGCCTCCTTATTCCTTATCATAGCTTTTGATTTGTCTGATCATTTAACAACTTGCTTCCTCATCAAACTGTAAGCCCCATGAAGGTATGAGTCTGTTTTGCTTACCATTGTAGCTACACTGCTGGCAGGCTGCCTTACACATGGTTGGTGTGTAATAATTTTTTTACTGAATGGATGAATCCATGAATGAATAAATAGCTATCAGGCACTTTACACACATGACTCATTAATTCCACAATTAACTTACTGAATCCTCACAACTGCTATGTTGTCCCCATTTTAGAGAAGACCTGGGTGAGGCTGAGAGTTAGTTACAAAGTAGTGGAGCTTGGATTCAATCTTAGGTTAGTCTGCCCTAAAGTCATTGACCTCTGCATAGCACCTGCTGCCTCCCAGCGCCCAGTGGCCACAGTCAGGATTTAAATAGTCATCCGCCCGCCGTCAGACCACATGGCCCAATTTGAGCCTGGAGGTCACTGACTCAGCGGGCACTGGGGCCTTATGGGCACCACCCACTTGGTGGTTTCTGTCCTTCTGACGTCTTAGGCTGCTCCCTCCTCACACTCCCTTTTTGGCTCCCTTCTTTTCCAGAGAGGGAAAAGGACTAGGAATTATAGCCAAGGCAGTCCTTCGGAGAAAAACAATCCTGCGGTGAAAAGAGCCCTGTTCCGAGAGCAGAGAGACCTGGACATAAGTCCTGGAATGGAGACTGCCCCTCTTGGAGCTTCTGCGTCCTTACTCAGGATTCTACCTGGGTTTTTGACCCACCTGTCATCCCTTACCCACCTCCTGGTTCCTAGGCCCCCAGAAATAGTTCGGGTACATCCCTTGGCTTCTTTTTCCCAGGAACCTCGGAGCTGGGGAGTGGCTTATTTTTCCCAGGAACCTCGGAGCTAGGGAGTGGTCACCTAAGTCTATGGTTACCAGAGAGATGCGGGATTGGCCTGAGGGCACCCTCAAGAATCTCCCTGGAATGCTAACAAGTTGGAGGAGAGGTCTTTCTCAGGGGACACCAGACCTGGAAGGGAGAAATACAGAAATGGAAGCCAAAATATATAGGTTTGAGTCCCAGGGTCATTTCAAATTCCCTGGGCGACTCAGGGTTAAGTCATGGCGTTTTTAGTTTTCTCTTTTGCAAAATAAGGACAGTATCTGCCTTTAAGAGTTGCTCTAGAGAACTAACTGAAGTACAATGTGAATCCGGCCTGCAACCTTTTATGATCGGCAAGACGTGCATATACCCACTCAAGCATGAATCCTTAAACACTGCAGGACAAGAGGCAGACGTGACTGCTCCTACTTTGCAGGACAGACTGAGACCCAGATAAGTTGAGAGAGTTGCCTGAGGTCGCAGAGTTCGGTGGCGGCTGAACCAGGATCCAACTCACCTGACCCTGGCCTTTCACACCCAGCACCCAATCCCAGGACCCCGGGCGTCACCCCAGAAGGACCCTTAGCGGCAGGCGGGAGCCTGTGACTCACTCTCCCCGCCCTACTTTCTGCCGGCCCGAGACCGGTCGGGAAGGAACAAAACTATCAGTAACTTTAGGGGTGTCCACAGAAACTTTATAGGTTTGACCCATTCATCCTGTCAAAGATCCTGGTTATTTGAACTCTAACAAGAAGAATGCACCTCCCGATACACTTTGTATGAGTTTTTAAGTGGGATTTTCCTACTTTGAATATAGGGGTTGGTTTAGTTTCAAAGCCACCCCCACTTCACTTGGTTTGCCCCTTGCTGTTTACTCCGATTGCGGAAGTAGCTCGGGTGGAGCTCCCGGGACAGTACCCTTGAGTACGTCGTTTGCGTAGCTTTTAACTGACATTCCACTCAGGCCAATGGAAAGCCCGGAAGTCCCAGGCGGGTGGGACAGCGAGCCAATCAGGGCGGTTGGCGGGGTGTGGCTGCGTCCCCGGGCGGGGAATCGCGTAATGGCGGACGCGGGCCTGGCGAGCGCGGCTGGGGGCGTATCGCACTGAGCGGGGGAGGGGGGGGTCCGGCTGTGTGGCAGCCCGAGAGGCGGCCGGAGAGAACAGACCCTGTGCGGAGAAGGGCGGCCGGCCAGCCTTTCTGACGCTAAGGGCGACCGCGCGAGACCAGGTGAGCAACAAGTCCCCGCGGGCGGGCCCAGCCGTGAGGCGCCGGGCCCGGTCGGGCCGCCCCTCCCGAGTCGCTCAGGGTTCCGGGGGAGTGGGTGCCGCGCCTCCAGCCGCAGACCGACCGAGAGCCGGTGAGCGGTCAGCACGGGGTGATGTCTTCCAGTACACTCCCTTCCCCAGAGAGATGTCCCGGAGACCCCCTCGGAGGCTTGGAAGGGCCCGCGAGGCAGCGAAAGTACCCCAACCTGATTTATCTGTGCTTCCAACTCGCTGTGTGACCTTGGGCAAGTCATTTCCCTTTCTGGGCCTCGTTTATATCCATTTGTAAAACGAAGGCTTTGCGGGCAGACGTTGTCAGAGATCTTGGGCAAGTTCTCGGCGGAGCCTCAGTTTCCATCTCGGCCATGAAGACATTAAAGCGCTCTTTGAGACTTCTGGCCAGAGTGGTCGAGAGGAATGTGTAGTGTACGTGAGTGTAGGTGTGTGTCCAGGATGGTCTGCAGAGTAACAGGGAAAGTTGGCTAAAGGGGCCCATCGAGGAAGACTCTGGATGGACCCCAGACTATAATGGGGTGGGGTCTGGTTGTCTTGGTCTTCCAGGATCTTCTAGAATCTCTGAGATGGGGAAGTTTTGTACAGTTCTTCATAGAATCGGAGAAGAGGGAGGGATCCTTGGAGCCTCTTGGGGCTGTGATTGAAATTTAGGCCCCAAAGAACTTGGGTTTTTTTTGGGGGTGGGTTAGAAGAAACATTTATGGTGCCCCTACTGTGTGTCAAACAGGTTCTTGTTTAATTTTTACAGCCACGCTTGAGAATTTACAGGTAAATAAGTTTCAGAGGACTTGAGTAACTTGCCCAAGGTCACACAGTAAGGTTCAGAGCTTACCAACATTAGGGTGTTTCCTTTGAGAATCACTGGTCAAGGGGCAATTGACTGTCTACTTAAAGGAAGTTTGTTTTGTCATAGATGGGGGAGGGGTTGGGTCCCAGACACTTGAACTGACTTCTGACAAGGAGACAGGCTGGGTCTTAATCTCTGGATGGTTAATCATAAGTACATCCCCTTTGTTCAATTTGTGAGTTGGAAAGGACCGTTACCGAATTGTAAAAGTCACTCGGAAGTGTGTCAGAATCTCAGAGAACTGTTTGAATCCTGATTGCATGGCCAGTAGAAGTTCACTAACTGTTGGTGCATAGACTTGACTCTTGGTTTGGGATGGTGCCAGCCTAGTAACTTTTTCTCCTCCCTAAGAAGGCCAAGCTTTCTTGGGATGGAAGAAATTTCCCATTTCTTAGTGCAAATTTCTTTGGATTCTTGGGGTGAAAGTTTCAATAGCCCGCCTCTTGAAGTGAAACAGTCCTTTCTTTTTGCTTCCTGTTATTTGACTTCTAGATTAGTGAAGATTGTGGACCTAGAGTGGGTACTGCAACTAAATTGCAACTCTTAATTTTTCCAAGTCTCAGAGCTTTTGGTTAATCAAAATGGTAGGACGGCAGTGTGCATTGTTCTCATATGTCAACAGTAGGGAAGAAAATTGGAAGAGGAAGTTGCTGAGAAGGAGGGCGTTTCTTAGCATTGGAGCCAATATGTATTTTCTTTGTTTGAAATTCTAAAACCAGAAAAGCAGCAACTGAAGGAGGAAGCAAGGAAAGAACTGTGAAACTCTTTTTCCCATTGAAATGTTTTTAAGGACTTTTCTGTTGCTGTCCCCTGTCTAAGGCTCTGCTTTCACAGAAAAAGTCACTTGAAATATGTTCTATGTTCAGAGATTATATTCTAGAATGAAAGAATTTTACATCTTAAATCTTCTGAGATAATTTTTAAAAAGTCAGAACTGAATATGTTATTTGTCAGTGAATGATTGTTTTTCTCAACATTATTACCAATTGTAGTCTTCGGGATTTTTTTTTTTAAAATCAGTGATTTAAATTAGTGTATTTCAGCCTGAGAGGACTTGATCTAGATATTGGATGATGCAAATGTCCCCATTAATTGGAAAGCAAAAAATGGTGTGTTTTTTGACATTTGTTAAGTCTTTATAATGCTTTATTTTACAGGATTGTATAGTTGTGAATAGTTAAAGACATTAAATTTATTATCTATTACATGTAAAGATTTACATTTACTCTTAACATCAGTTATATTTTCTGTAAAAGATTAGTCTTAATTATGTATAGTTTATCTGCAGTACCGTGAGCAGGGGGAGGTTCTTGGGATTAGTTGTGCTTCTGAATTTAGAATTTTGAAAAAGAAATGTACAAATATTGTAAGTTATGTAACATCCCTGAAAGGTGTGGGGCAGCACCTTGTAATCAAACATACTTCTGTTTCTGCAGTAAAATGTCAGAATGTTCACACCAACTGGGATAAATAAATGTTATAAATAGCGTCATGTCATTTCATTTATAGTCATTTCATGTCAGGATTTGCCACCAAATGAATAATGAAAACATATTTTTTATAGCCTTTTGGATTTTGGAAGGAAGGAATTGTGGAATTTTATGGATATAGTTTATATGATGAACAATTACAAGGACAAATATTGTCAACCAAGCAAATTTTAAAGTCATAGGTCCTGAAAACAGTATTACATAGAAGACACTTTTTTCTTTCATATTTCTTATTTTAATATACATTAATATGCATTTTTCCTCAAGTACAAAATTTTACCTTTTAATACTGTTATTGGTCTCTGTCTTAGATGTTTGAAAGACATCCCTGCCCTCTTTTTTTTAAAAAGTAATTTATAGGTCTTGTGCTCATCAATTTTTATATAGCAATTAAGAGAATTGTATCTTTTCCCATATAATTCAGAGAAAGACTAATCAGGTGAGGATCTGTAGAATCATGTTTGCAGAATTTAAAGTTTCAAGGTGGTCTTTAGTATGAGGTCATTGCTGCTGGATGAGATTTATATAAACATTTTTATGTTTTTAAGTTTTCAAGCTTCTTCAATTTGTACATCAAGGAGTTTACTAAAATATATTGGATTTAGATAGTTTTGATTTATATTTTTACTTTTTAAAAAATTTCAATTATTTACCATGTGAAAAACTGAAGTTTACCAGCCTTATGAATTTGGGTGATTTCTTTAAACGGCCAAGGACCTCTAGGAGCACATTTACAAAAATTCGGTCTACTCTTTACTATTCTTGAACACTTCAACTAGGAGTGAGGTGGACTGGTATTGTTAGAGGTTAAAGAATTATTTCTCCTATTTAAAAGAAGGCCTTCGACATCATGAATTTGAGAGATTCTGGGCTTCAGGACAAACTGCCACCTGATTTGAGGGCCTCAGTTCATTCTCCTAATTGGAGTGTCTCCATAGTTCCTGAGAGTGGCACTTTCACTGTCTGGGAGATAGAAAGGGTGTGGAACAGTGTATCAGTGTAACAGTGTATTAGTGTAGTTAGTGTTTGATTGGACTAGGAAATAGGAACAGTTCTTATCCAGACTACCTCAGTTTCTTCCCTTTGGTAAGGATTGATAATATTGCAAAAGGGTTACAAATTAGTAAACAAACATATTATTACAGGTTACTCTGTTGTGACTGTGGTTAAGCTCTTCAAAACAAGCACTGTGTATTACACTTGTATATTCTGTAAAGCCTAAAGGCCAAGGCATCACACTTTTGTTGCATCAGAATTTACCATCAAAAAGGAAATTATATCTGAGAATTCTGGTATAAGTAAACAACCAGAGTTGAGAACCATTGAGGTAAGCACATGGAAGGTGTTCAGTAAATATATGTTGATTAATTTGCTATTGGATTTCCCTGGTGGCTCAGACAGTAAAGCGTCTTGTCTACAATGCAGGAGACCTGGGTTCGATCCCTGGGTTGGGAAGATCCCCTCGAGAAGGAAATGGCAGCCCACTCCAGTACTATTGCCTGGAAAATCCCATGGATGGAGGAGCCTAGTAGGCTACAGTCCATGGAGTCACAAAGAGTTGGACATGACTGCGCAACTCCATATTGGTTCTGGCATGAATTGGGTAGGGTGGAAGAGGATTTCTTCATAAAGTAAAATAGCTTTCCAAGATAGCAGCACACATCCAACAGTTGGCAGATCTGGACACATAGTCAGTTCATTGCTAGTTACTCTGCCAGCATCGCCATCCTGATTTTGTGATCTAGGCAAGATTAGATACAGTCTTGTCGACAGGCAACTGGAAGTTCTTCTGAATCCGTGGATAGTGGCCTTCCTGACTACTGTGATAGGTTGGTGACAATTGCTCAGTGAAAGAATGGTTGGGATTTGAGTTGGGGAGGTGGGCTGCTGGGCACCGGCAGTGCCAGGGGAAAAGTGGAAAGTTGTAATTTGTGTCTCCAAAACATAACAGAATATGCGGAACATAATTGGTATTCCACAGTTTTTGTTGAATGGCTTTTTGTCTGCAAAGAGGCATTGTAAGCTGTGAAGTAAGATGCTTCCTACTCATCCTTCAGAACTGAGCTAAGATGTCTTCTAAGATGTGAATCATTCCTAGGAAAAGTTGAGTGACTCCCTTGTATGCCATTTCCTTCATTAAAGCATTTATCGGATATTGTCAAATTAGATAACAGACAAATTATAAAACTCTTTCCTTTACCTGGCGATGAGCTTCTTATGGGCTGGGCTCTATTGTTCATTTCTGTATGACCAATTGTGAAACACACAATAAAGCCTTTTTTTTTGTTTTTTTTGCCATGCCACGTGTAATGTCGGATCTTGGTTCCCCCACCAGGGATCGAATTCACATCGCCTGTGTTGGAAGTGCAGAGTCTTAACCACTGGACCTCCAGGAAGTCTCAATAAAGGCTTGATAGATGCTAGTAATGTTTAATTTAGGCCTCTGTCTTCTGTTTCATTCTTATAGGCTTCTCTTTTTTCCAATTTATGGTCTTTCCTTTTCAGTTCATTCCAACAAACATTTATTGAGAGGTAGGTCTTTATTGAGCGTTGGGGTCAGGTTTCTCATCCTTGGTGCTATTGACATTTTGGGTTGAATAATATGCTATATAGTGGTAGACTGTCGCGGGAATTGTAGTATCTTTAGCAGTATCCCTGGTCTTTACCCACTGTCTATTAATGGTAATTGCACCTCTGCCCCTTCTCTGTGCCAACCAGAAATGTCTCCAGATAGTGTCAAATGTCCTTTGGGGAGAAAATTGCCCTCTGTTGAAAACTCTGTCAAGGGTAGGGGTAGTAGGGTCATAGAGCGGGGATGAATGTCGGTGTCCCCACATATGTGCTGTCCTTCCATTCCTCCTCTCTGGTTATATAGTCTCTTGTCTCTGACTTTTGGATAAGAAAGAAAAATGAGGGAAATCAGGAGGTGACAAACTTAAAATAGCACCATCATTTTTATTCTGCTCATTTTATTTTATTTGGTTTAAATATATTACAGCAGTACAGACAGTTGAATTATTTATGCAGATTTTGTGAATTCAGTTTCTGCCACCGGTTAGGCAGAGTAAAGAACTACTAGAATATTACTACCTTGAATAAAAGATTCAGCTTTTCTCAGAAAAGCTGTTTTAACACTTAGAGAATAACCAGCATTGGTTTTATAGAGAACTTGCCAGGACTTGTCAGGATTCTTCTCAGCTAATTTTTGAGCTTCTTGGCTAAGATATATCTTTTAATGTTTCTACATAGATACTTCATAATTCTAAAAAACATGTTTAGCTAATGAGCATGTTTTTCTAAGCGCAGTATTTTTTTGTGATAGGTAGATTGGTCAAGGCAGTGATCCTCTTGGTTCCTTTGGATGTTCATAAAATGATGATGACAAGTTAGTCGTAACACTGGGGGACTTCACTCCTTTGGCCAACCCTCTACAAGATAACATAATCATTCATGTCTTAGTCACCATTAAAGTGAAGTTGAATGAGTGTTTTTTTTCCCCTGTTCCATTTAAAGTTATGAATAGTACTCTAGAGAATTCAAATGTATGGTTATGAATGGTATCTCAGAATAGTTACCATTTATGCAAATGAAGCACACTTCTTAACTTAGAAACCAAACAGAATTGAATTAGAAAAGAGAAGAATAGAAACAAGAATTGTTGAATGCTTACAGAAGAAATAACGTTCAGATATAGAAGTACCGCAGAAAAATTTGGTCGTCTTCATGATTTCTATACACTAATAAACAGTTTGAGATTGATGGGAGAGGCTATTAGACTTTGCCTATGATATTATTTTTCAAGCTGCTTTTCTTTTTGGGTAAATATGGGAAAGCTTGAGACATACTCTCAGTTATAAGATGAATTCTGAATTCTAGTTGAACAGAATTAAGTTTCTTATTTTTAGAATGTAGAAGCCCTTTTGGGAAGAAGCAGTGGTTTAACTCTGTTCCAATTTGAGTAAATATGTGTATGTATGTGCACAGATAAATATTTATACACATTTATGATAAGACTTACGGGGACATTTAAACTTTGTAATTGACATAGTAAAGTAGTGAGCAACTCTTACTCTCATGTATTTAGAATTGAGACCTTTTCCTCCTGTGATTATGCCATTGTTCCGGCAAGTACTCAGTCTAGCAAGCTTTCTCTCAAGTCGTATCTTGAGTAATTGTTTTTAACTATGTAGAAGGAGGTCTTAGATCATGTCCATGATGTTCCTTTCCCTTCACAATTGAGAACTATAAGTAAATTTCCCTTTGTAGAATACTGATAGTTTTTAAAGAATAGTATTCCTGATAACAAAGCCATTTGTTGTATTAAGAGAAATATAAGATCCACTTTGCCCCCATTTTACCTTTAAAGTTCTTTGAACATTCATACTGTTACAGTTTGCAAAGCACAGTCTCTGACTTTGATACATGTTACAGTCAGTTCCCAGCATTGAGATAAATTATGTTAGCTCCATTTTATACCCATAAATGGGCTTCCCCATGGCTCAGCGGTAAATAATCCGCCTGCCAGTTCAGGAGACACAGGAGACGTGGGTTCGATCCCTGGGTCAGAAAGATTCCCCTGGAGGAGGAAATGGCAACCCGTTCCAGTATTCTTGACAGGAAAATCCCATGGACAAACGAGCCTGGTGGGCTACAGCCCCTGGGGTAGCAGAGAGTCAGATATGACTGAGCATACATACAGATAAGCAGCCTCAGAGAGGTTAAGTAACTTCCTTAAAGTCATTCAGCTAATAAATAACGGATTTGAGATGGAACCCTGTCTTTTGAGATTGAACCCTGTCTTTTTTTTAAAAAATGAGATTTCTTTAAAGGTAAAATTTACATATAGTGGAATACATAGAAATACAAGTGTGTAATTATTGATAGATGAGTTTCGACACATGTAAATACGTGTATGGCTAACACCCAGTCAAGAGATAGACTGTCTCCATAACCCTCCTCAGTTCCCTGCTGTCTTACAGGCAACCACTGTTGTGATTTCTATCCTTACATATTAATTTTCCTGTCCTTGGCTCATGCAGTATGTACTATTGTGTCTGACTTCTTCTGTTCAACATAGTTTTTGATATCCATGTTGGTGTGTATATCAGTGTGAATCTGAGTCTTGTGGTCTATGTATAGAGTTCTTTCCAACAAACTGTAACTCCTTATTTGCTAATTCTTATATCATATCCATTTTTGGGGCTTTGGTATTTGCATGTAATTTACTTCATTTTTCTAATATATTAGATTTATTTGTTTTTAAAATCTCTTTGGAATTACAAAAGTAATACATGCCCATTGCAACAAATTACAGAATTTGAAGTGAGTAAAGAGTGAAAGTTTCCTCAGATTTATTTTTATTTCTTCATTTTTCCAGTTATGAAAATGATATGAGCTCTTTTTTGTTATTAAAGCCAAATTAAAAAAATATGAAACACAGAATGAGTCACCCGTAATCCCATTGGGCTTCCCTGATAGCTCAGTTGGTAAAGAATCCACCTGCAATGCAGAAGATCCCGGTTTGAATCCTGGGTTGGGAAGACCCGCTGGAGAAGGGATAGGCTACCCACTCCAGTATTCTTGGGCTTCCCTGGGGCTCATCTAGTAAAGAATTTGCGTGCAGTGTGAGAGACCTGGGTTCGATCCCTGGGTTGAGAAGATCCCACGGAGAAGGGAAAGGCTACCGGCTCCAGTATTCTGACCTGGAGAATTCCATGGACTGTATAGTCCACAGGGTCACCAGGAGTTGGACACGACTGAGTGACTTTCACTTTCACATAATCCCACTAGTTAGCATTTTGATATGTTTTCCTCTTTTTCTGCAGTGTGTTTGCCATATCTGAGACCACAGTTTAGGGATTTTTAGGCTTCCCTTCTTATATTAGGTTTGTTACATCCTCATTAATCGGTTATTATTTCAGTGTTTGTGCTTGTGGTCACCCTAAATCTGAGTATCTATCTGGTGGTGATCTTGGCTGGGCTGGACTCATCAAGCAGCCTTTTTGAATACTTATTGTATGCTCCTTAATCACTCATCTCATTCTTGCATACCCAGCATCCAACATTTCTTGCAGAGTAGGAGGCAGTTAGTTGTGGTTATGAGTATAGATTTGGAGTCAGCCCATCTGGTTTCAGATGTAGGCTCCTCCATGTGTTAGCTTTGTGTATAGCCTTGGGCATTGACTCTTAGGTTCAGTTTTCTCATCTGTAAGAGAGGGGCCTGTCTAATTAAATTAAGACAATGAATGGCGTGTTTGGTTGGACATATCATCTAGTCCAGAATTCTGCTGCTAATGGTAAAGGGGTGAAAGTGTCAGCTTCAAAGTTTAGGGCTCTGTTGCCTAAAATCTGTAATTTTTCTTAGGAAGAAGGTTCTTATGGAAAAGGTGCCTATGAATTTTTCTAGACTATCTTTGAATGATTTTTTTTTCTTATATTCTGTACTCGTCATCTGAGTAATGAGTTTTATTACTTTATATACTGGATTGGGTAGTAAACTATTACTTTTTATTAGTCCTAATAAAAGTAGTAAATGTAGACTATATACCAGGTAGTATGCATATCTCCATCCTCATGGCAGCCCTTCAAATTAGATATTTAAAGATGAGAAAAGTGAGGCTCAAAGTTAAATTCATTCCCACTGTCACACAGCTAAGCCTACTGGGATTAAAGCTCAATTCCTTCCTGCCTTCATTTTTTTCCCCTTCTTCCCTTTCCCCCTTCCCTTCCCTTTTTTGACATAAAACTTCTGTCTGTCTTATTCTAAAACTTGGGCTTAAATTTTTTAAAAAATATACTTTACTGTTTGTTTACACTTCTAACTGGATTGTAGCTTTTAAGATTTGATGTAGTCTACCATTTCATACTCGCTTTGTTTCATACTAATGTGTCCTTTATATATATATATATATATACCTACATAAGCTCCTCTGTCCTTTGGCCGTTTTGGATACCTTTTTAGACCTTCTCTGTTTTACCTTTTTGTGTTATGGCGACCACAACTGCACATTTTATTCTAATACAGATACACTTTGCTTGGTACAAGGGCAGGATGATGTGTTCCCTGTTTCCAAGGCCTTCGTAATAATGACCAGCATTTGGTTGCCTTTTTGTAGCTGTATTCAGCATAAATCCAGGGATTCTGATATCTTTTTCCTGTATTGAAACAGGTAGCTTTAGAGCTCATCATTTGATAATTATAGTTTGGACTGCCTTTCCATTACTGCATTACCTTATTTTTGTCTACATGGATGCTATTTTCCACCTTTCTTAACGCACAACGTTGTATCATCATACCTCTAGCTACTACTTTAGAGTCATGCAAGCTGAGACGATTCACTAGACAGTTTTTTTCCTAGCTAATTTCTAAAAATGTTATTTCTGATAGGTTTCAGCATTAATCACTGGGGATCCCCTTGTTTATAGGTCTGTCTTGAGAAGGTAAATACTCTTTATTTCTGTTTCTAAATGAATTCGCCAGAGGAAAAAAAAGTCTTCTTAAATAGTATTTATTTACTGTTTTCACTAGCCTTTGGAGGAATTAAAAAAAATTTGCATTCTATTCACGTTATATCACGTATCCTCTCACTTCAGACATGCATATGTGTTACCTGAAGCTTTGCAAACAGTAGGTTCTCTGTAGGACCTTAATGTATTAAATGTTCAACAATAATACGCAGTATTGGGTTACTAGTTTAACATTCAACAAATAATTATTAAATATCTGTTATGTGCCAGGTATGAAGAACACAGCTCAGTGATTATAAGAGGCAAGGTCTCAAAAAAAAAAAAAAAGGCAAGGTCTCTGCTCTCATGCAGTTTAAGGAGGCTTGGGTAGGCAATAAGTAAACACATAAATCAAGATTAAATTAATCACATAGACAAATAAATCAAGATAGCCTGGAGAAATATCAGCAACTTCAAATATGCAGATGATATCACTCTAATGGCAGAGAGTGAAGAGGAACTAAAGAGCGTCTTGTTGAGGGTGAAAGAGGAGAGTGAAAAAGCTGACTTGAAACTCAGCATTCAAAAAACTAGATGATGGCTCAGGTCCCATCACTTCATGGCAAATAGAGGGGGGAGGGGAGTGGAAATAGTGACAGATTTTATTTTCTTGGGCTCCAAAATCGCTGAGGACCGTGATTGAAGCCATGAAATTAAAAGACGCTTACTCCTTAGAAGAAAAGTTATGACAAACATTGACAGCATGTTAAAAAACAGAGACATCACTTTGCCAACAAAGATTGTATAGTCAAAGCTATGGTTTTTCCCGTGGTCATGTACAGATGTCAGAGTTGGACCATAAAGGAGACTGAGTGAGGAAGAATCGACGCTTTCGAACTGTGGTGCTGGAGAAGACTCTTGAGAGTCCCTTGGACAGCAGGGAGATCCAACCAGGCAATCCTAAAGGAGATCAACCCTGAACATTCATTGGAAGGACTGATGCTGAAGCTGAAACTCCAATACTTTGGCCACCTGATGCAAAGAACTGACTTACTGGAAAAGACCCTGATGCTGGGAAAGATTGAAGGCAGGAGAAGTGGGTGACAGAGGATGAGATGGTTGGATGATATCATGGACTCAATGGACAGAAGTTTGAGCAAACTCTGGAAGATAGTGAAGGACAGGGAAGCCTGGTGTGCTACAGTCCTTGGGGTCGCAAAGAATTGGACACAACTTAGAGACTAAAGAACAAAAACAAACTCATAAGATATTGAAAGATTGTGATATGTTAGTAAGAGAATAAAATAAGGTGTTATAACAGAGGTAATGGAGAAACTCAGAGATGGTTGGGCTTCCCTGGTGGCTCAGTCGGTAAAGAATCTGCCTGCAGTGTGGGAGACCTGAGTTCCATCCCTGGGTTGGGAAGAAGCCCTGAGGAAAGCATGGCAGCCCCCTCCAGTATTCTTGTGTGAAGAGTCCCCATGGGCAGAGGAGCACGGTAATCTGCGGTCCATGGGGTCACAAAGAGTCAGACACGACTGAGTGACTAAGCACACCACAGAGATGGTCAGAAAGGCTTCTGTGAAACGGTGACAAACCAAAACTGAAGAATGAAAATGAATGAACCAAAGGAAGAGGTGAGGAAAAGACAGTTCCAAGGTAGAAGGAAAAGGAACTAAGTGCAAAGGTATTTCAAAGCTTTGTAGGCTTGATAAGTTTTAAGTAAAATGGGAAGTCTTGATGAGATTTTTTTTTTTTTAATTCAGATGCTTGAACAGTTTTTTTAAAAACTTTTTTTTTTCTTTCTTTTTGGCCCCACTGTGTGGCTTGCTAGATCTTAGTTCCCCAGCTAGGGATTGCACCTGTGCCTGGCAGTGAAAGTGTGGAGTCCTAACCACTGGGTTGCCAGGGTATTCCCTTTAAAAAGCTGTTAATGCAAAATTTCAAGCATATGTAAAAGTAAAAAAATGGTATAATGAACCCCTGTGTATCTATTTCCTAACTAGAGTTACTAATTCATGGCTGATTTTTTCCTTCTAATACTCTGTCTCCTCCCCTAATGTTATTTTTTTCAACAGTTAATGTAACTTTTATTTATTTTTATTTTTTAAGCTTTATCAAGATATAATTGACAAAAATCTTATATTAAGGTATACAACATGAAAATCTAGTGTATGTATATACATTGTGAAATGATTAACCACAATCAAGTCAGTTAACACATACATCACCTCACATAGTAACTATTAATCATGTAACTTTTGTTTAAAATTATTATCTAGCTTATAGACAGCAGCAGTTTAAATACTTGAATTAACAGCCTTTTTTTTCATTTTATAACAGCTTTTTTGAGATGTTATTGGCATAAACCACCTATTGAAATGTAAAATTTGGTAATTTTTGACATATGTATATACCATTAAAGACACTACCATAATTAAGATAATGAACATACTCATCACCCGTAAATCTTTCCTCCTACCTCTTTGTAATCACTCCCTTCTGCTCTGATACTCACCTTCACACTCCCAGCCACAGGCAACAACTGATACACTATCACTATAAATTATTTTGAATCTTCTAGCCAGCGTGCATGCTCAGTTGTGTCTGGCTCTTTGTATTCCTTTGGACTGTAGTCTGCCAGGCTCCTCTGTCCATGGGATTTTTCAGGCAAGAATAACTGGAGAGGTTTGCCATTTCCTCCTCCAGGGGATTTTCCCAACCCAGGGATCTAACGTGTGTCTCCTTGTCTCTTGAGTTGCAGGCAGATTCTTTACCTGCTGAGCCATCAGGAAATCTAGAATTTTATATAAATGGAATCATACACTACATGCTCATTGACAGAGGTCTGGTGTCTTTCATTTGGGATGATTATTCTGAGATTCATCCATGTTGTTGCAAGTTTCACTGGTTGTCAAGTAATAATCCATTACATGAATATAGTAATTTTTTTATCCATTCACCTGTTGATGGATATTTGGATGTTTCTAGTTTGGGGCTATTACAAATTAAGCTGCTATGAACATTTGTGTACAAGTCTTTTTGTGGACATTTCTTTTTGATTTTTAAAAGTGAGATGCAGGCTTCCCTGGTGGCTAAGTGATAAAGAATCACCTGTGAATACAGGAGTCACGGGTTCGATCCCTGATCCAGGAAGATTCCACATGCCTTGGAGCAGCTAAGCCTGTGCACCACAAGTGCTGAACCTGTGCTCTGGAGCCCATGGTCTGCCACAAGAGAGGCCACTTCAACATGAAGCCCGTGCACCACCAGGAGAGAGTAGCCCCCACTCCCCGAAACCAGAGAAAAGCCGAGCAGTAATGGAGACCCAGCACAGCCATAAATAAATAAATAATAAATAAATAAATTTAAAGTGAGGTACAGTTCACATACCAAAAAGTTTACCCATTTAAAATGTGCAGTTCAGGGACCCCCAGTGGTCTGGTGATTGAGAATCTGCCTTGTGACGCAGGGGACCAAGGTTCAATCCCTGGTTGGGGAACTGAGATCCCACATACCACTGGGCAACTAAACCCGAGCTCCCTGTAGCCAGTGACTCAACTAGAGAGATGTCTGCATGCTGCAAGGAAAATCCTGTGTGCTGCAACTAAGACCCCGAGCCAGCCAAAAATAAACAAATATTAAAAATAAAATATGCTATTCAGTGTTTTTTAGTATATTTACAAGGTTATACAGTCATCACCACTGTTTAATTTCAAAATGCAGAATGTTTTTATCACACCAGAAAGAAACCCCATACCTATTAGAAGTCACTCCCCATTTTCCCCTCCCCACAGCCCTGAAAGTGAAAGTGAAGTCGCTTAGTCATGTCCGACTCTTTGCGACCCCATGGACTGTATCCCACCAGGCTCCTCAGTCCATGGGATTTTCCAGGCAAGAGTACTGGAGTGTGTTGCCATTCCCTTCTCCAGGGGATCTTCTGAACCCAGGGATCAAACCCGGGTCTCCTGCTTTGCAGACAGACTGAAATTAGACTTATATAAAATAAAGTGGTGCAAATCAGCCCCCAAAAGTAATGTTTTTGATACACAGTCACTTCCATGACCTTGTTAGGCAATTTGCGATGACACTGCCCTTGTGTAGGAAAGGCAAGCATGGCACATGAAGCGTTTATATTGGGAAGTCAAGTGTTCCTAGGCAATCTACGTTAAACTCCCTTCCAGAGTTTACAACCAGAATTCATAGGAATTTTGAATTAGTCAAGGTTAAAATAGATGAAGATACTTTAGGGGAAAATAAATTTAATGACGTTTTTACATGGTATTACATTAATCTGCTTCTTGTGTCTGTGGATTTGCCCTTTCTGGACATTTCATATAAATTCAGTCATATAACACATGCTGTTCTGTGGATGGCTTCTCTCACCTAGCACAATGCTTTCAAGTGTCCATCATGTGGCAGGCTTGTATCAGTACTCCATTGTATGGATGTAACACTTTTATTTATTCATCAGTTGGTGGACATTTGGTTTGTTACCACTTTTTTGCTATCATGAATGACGGTGCTATAACATTTGTATAGAGATTTTTTGGAGTGGATGTATGTTTTCATTTCTCTTGAGTACACACCTATGAATGGATTTGCCGGGTCATATGGTAACTCAGAAACTGCCAGTCTGTTTTCCAAAGTGGCAGCACTATTTTACATTTCCACCAGCACTGCGTGATTCCAGTTTTTCCACACCCTCACCAATATTTCTCATCTTTTTTTTTTATAGCCATCCTTGTGAGTTTGAAGTGATACCTCATAGCTTTTGTTTTGTTTTTGAAGTACAGTTGATTTACAGTGCTGTGTCAGTGTTTGGTGTATAGCATAGTGATTCAGTTATACATGGATATGTTCTTTTCCTAATTCTTTTCCACTGTAGTTTGTTACAAGATACTGAGTGTAGTTCCCTGTGCCATACAGTAGGACCTCTTGTTTATCTACTTTTTATGTAGTGGTTTGTATCACCTAATCCCAAGTGCCTAGTTTACCCACCTCCCACATAGCTAATGTTTTGATTTCCATTTCCCTAATAACTAGTGTGATGTTGAGCACCCTTCATGTATTTGTTGGCTGTTTCTGTATCTTCTTTGGAGAATGTCTGTTTAAATGCCTTACCCATTCTTAAGTTGGGTCATTCATCCTTTTTATTATTGAATTGAATAGTTTTTTATATATTCTGGATACAAGCCCCTTACCAGATATAATATGTAAATACTTTCATTTCTGTGTGTTGTCTTTTCACTTTCTTCCTGTGAACTTTGAAGCACAAAAGTTTCTTAATTTTGATGAGGTATGGTTTAGCTACTTTTCCTTTGCTTGTTTGTTTTTTTGGGTGTCCTATCTAAGAAACCATTGCCTAGTCCAGGATTGTGAAGATTTACACCTATATATTCTCCTTAGAGTTTTATACTCTTAGATCTTATAGTTAAACCTTTGATCCATTTTGAGTTAATTTTTTGTTATGGTGTTAGGTAGAGGTTCAACTTTATTCTTTTCAGATGAGTATCTAATTGTCCCAGCACCATTTATTGAAAAGATAATTTGTTCCTCATTGAATTTTTTTGCATCCTTGCTAAAAATAAATTGACCATAGAGGTTTTTGGGAGTTCTCAGTTCTGATCCACTGACCTGAATGTCTGTTCTTACGCCAGTGTCACAGTCTTGATTACTGAAGCTCTTTTATTATAAATTTTGAAATAAAAAAGTATGAGTCCTTCAGCTTTGTTCTGTTTTTCAATATTGTTTTGACTTTCTGAGTCCCTTGTACTTCCATATAAATTTGGGCTCAGCTTGTCAATTTCTGCCAAAAAAAAAAAAATTCAGCTGGGATTTTGATAGGAATTTAATTGAATCTGTAGACTAATTTAGGATGTATTGCTATTGGAACAATATTAAGTCTTTCACTCTGTTAATATAGGGTGTTTTTTCATTTATTTAGGCCTTTACAAATTTTCTCTATATTTTGAAGTCTTAATGTACAAGTTTTACACTGCTTTTATTAAATTTATTCCTAAGTATTCCTAAATTTATTTTGATGCATTTGTAAATGAAATTATTTTCTTAGTTTAATTTTTGGATTGTTTATTACTGCTGCTGCTGCTGCTGCTGCTGCTGCTGCTGCTAAGTTGCTTCAGTCGTGTCCGACTCTGTGCGACCCCATAGACGGCAGCCCACCAGGCTCCACCGTCCCTGGGATTCTCCAGGCAAGAACACTGAAGTGGGTTGCCATTTCCTTCTCCAATGCATGAAAGTGAAAAGTGAAAGTGAAGTCACTGAGTCGTGTTCAGCTCTCAGCGACCCCATGGACTGCAGCCTACCGGGCTTCTCCGTCCGTGGGATTTTCCAGGCAAGAGTACTGGAGTGGGGTGCCATTGCCTTCTCCAGTTTATTGCTAGTGTATAGAAATAAAATTGATTTTTTAAAAAGAAATTTATTTTGCTGCGTTGTGGGTCTTCCTTGCAGCACATCATTTCTTCATTGAGTCATGAGGAATCCTTTGTTGCAGTTCATGGACTCTAATTGTGGCTCACGGACTTAGTTGCTCTGAGGCATGGGGGATCTTAGTTCCCTGACAGGGATTGAATCCTCGTCCCTTGCATTGCAGGGTGGATTCTTTTAACCACTGGACCACTAGGGGAGTCCCTAAAATTGATTTTTGTATATTGATCTTGTATCCTGCTGCCTTGGTTCTAACAGTGTTTTGATGGATTTCTTAGCATTTTCTATATTACACGATCATGTTATCTGCAAATAGAATTTACTTCTTCCTTTCCAGTCTCATGCCTTTTCTTTCTTTTTCTTACCCAATTGCCCTGGCTGGAACCTCCAGTACAGTATTGAACAGAAGTGAGAAGAATGGATATTGCACTCTTGTTCCTAACTTTAGGGGGAAGTCTTTGGGTTTTTTTTTTTAAATTAATTAATTTATTTGGCTGCACTGGACCTTAGTTGCGGCATATGGAATTTAGTTCCCTGACCAGGGATTGAACTTAGGTCCCCTGCATTGGGAGCATGGAATCTTAGCCACTTCCCCACCAGGGAAGTCCCTTTGTCTGGTTTTGATAGCACAGTAGTACTGGCCTCATAGAATAAGTTCAGACTTGTTTGCCCTTATTATTTTTGAAGCAGACTTCATTTGTCAATATTTGTCAATGCAAGTATTTTCCCTACTGGAACATGATTATATTAGCATTGTCACACCCCAGTGTCTTTAAGTATCCATTTAGTTAGTGTTTTAAAGAGGGAGTGGCTATGTGATATGATTTGCATTTTTTATAGATTAATGTAGGGACTTCCCTGGTGGTCCAGTGGCTAGACCACCCCAGCTCCCAATGCAGGGGGCCAGGTTCAATCCCTGACCAGGGGACTAGATCCCACTTGCTGCTCCTGAGAGTTTGCATGCAGCGACTAAAGATTCCGTGTGTCACAGTGAAGACGAAGATCCTGCATGCCACAATGAAGACCCAGCGCAGCCAACTAAATAAATACTTTTTTTATAAAGAAAAGATTAATCCAATTGCTGCAAAAAAATGAATTATTTGGGGGGCAGGGATTGATATAAGGTGAATAGCGGAAGTCCAAGTGGTAGAGACGTCAGCTAGGTTGGTGGAAGAAGAAATGAGAGAAGTAGATGCATGTGGTAAGTATTTTGGAGGTAGAGCTGATAGGCTTGATGAGGAATTAGCTGTGTGGGTCAAAGAAGAAAACAAGGATAGAGCATGCCTTCCTTCTAGAAACTCTTCTCTAAGCTTTTTAACAGGGCACTGTTCTGATTCTCTCGCTTTCCTTGATCTCTCTTCTTTTTCTGTCTCCAGGTTGTCCTGTGTCCTTTCCTTTCTCTTTATGCTTTTGTGTTAGGAGGTCATCTCTTTTCTCATGTCTTTGACTATCACCTCCTCTGTTTGGTAACTTCCAAATCTGTATTTCCACCTTTGAACCCCAGTCCCAGAATTCCTATTGAATTCTTCCGGTTGGTCATCTCTTCTGCACCTTCAGCTTTTCATGGATTGTTTGCTTTTGGCAACCAGTGGTCATATTGGTACAACTTGTTTCCTTCTTGGTAGGGAGACATGGTAAGAGTTTTTAAGGATGGATTTTATACTTTTTATACAGGTTTTAACGATAGAACCTTTGCTTTTCTGACAATGCTGCTTAGCACACCTGGGCAGCATTTTCCTTCAGCACCTTGACTTCCTCATAAGTTAAAACAGGAAGGCTGAGCTGTTCTGCCCATCCCACCCCACAAACCCCCTTATTTACTTATTCACTCAGTCAGTCGTTTATTCAGTACATTTCAGAGCTAGTATAGGTCTGCCAACATATCAAACAGTGGCTCTACTGTTTACCCAGTTGAGTGAGATGTAAGGCCTTAGTTGCTGGTTGACTTTCCTGACCTCCCTCTTTTCATGCCAAGATACCCTCAGGTCCCTCCCTGTCTCTTTTCCCTACTATACCAGTTCAGGTTCCTTGTTCCCTTTGCCTTGACTGTCGCTTCGGCTTTCTGTATCGCGCCTGTCCCCACTCCCACCGCTCCCAGGTCCATTCTGTTCTTCTCTGCTCAAGTGCGATGTGTGTGTGTGCTCAGTCAGTCAGTCTTGTCCCACTCTTTGTGACCCCATGGAGTGTAGCCTGCCAGGCTTCTCTGTCCTTGGAATTTTCCAGGCAGTAATACCAAGTGATATGCATAGCATCTTCCTAAATATTCTTTAATCTGTAACTCATCTTGTGTGACTCCTATCTCTTAGCGACTAAAGTACAAACTCACCCTGATATTTAAGATTCTATCATCTGGCCATACTTGTCTTTCCAGCCATGTTCCCTACTGCTTTTGCAATAATGTACTCATCTTCATTCCTCAGAAATGTCTCATTATTCTCTGCTTAGGTACCTCTGCTCACTTTGTCCACCTTAGACATAATACTCCTTGTCTTTACATGTCCAAATCCTGCCTATTTTAACACCCAGTTATATGACACTCCTCTATCATGCCTTTTTGTGGTTTACTTAACCAGGTAAACCATAACTTCATCACTTTTACTTTATTTTATATTTATGTTCTTTTCTTGTCTCTCCTGTATTATGAAACTATTTAAACAGAAACCCTTATATCTGCATACATCTTCTACAGTGCTATGGCCTTTGCATTTAGTAATTACTTAATAAATGTTTGTTGAGTGAAGTAATATTGCAAGTAACATTCCTAGAAGCAAAAAACTAGATTGAATGACTTCTTGAGGTACCTGCCAACCCCATCATTTATTTTCATAGATGTTTGTAGATTCAAGAGCTGGAAGTGTCCTTATAGTAAAATTTTTTCTCATAAAAAAAGTAAGTTTAGAAATTTTCAAATATTACAAATATAGAGAAGATGATATAAGGAGCCTCTATATGTCCATCACTGGACTTCAACAATTATCAGTCTCATGGCCAGTCTTGTTTCATCTGTACTACTACTGTCTCATCCTCACAAGATTTTTTTGAAAGAAATTCCATGCACCATATCATTTAAATTGTAAATAATTTCATTATGTGGCTTTAAAAGGTAATTACTCTTGAAAAAAAAATCACAGTACACAGTAACTTCATTGGATATCCAGTTAATGTTCATATTTCCACAGTTGCTTTCTCTTTTCCCTCTCTCCCTTCACCAGTGTTCCCCCCTTCTCTCTAAACAGTTGGTTTATTAAAATCAGGTTCCAAAAAAATTTCCATACATTGATTTGGTTTATATGGCTCTTAAGTCTCTTTTAATCTTTGGGTTCTCTTGCCTCTTTTTTCCCTTATATTTTTGTTGTTGATGAAACCAAGTTTTCTCATTCTAGATTTTGCTAATTGAATTTCTGTGATTTATTTATTTGTTTCTCTGCCACTTGTATTCCTTGTAAACTGGTTGTTAGATCTAGAGCAGCATTATCTAATAGAAATATTCAAGTCTGAAGTGAGATTTCAATTTTCTAGTAGGTGCATTTAAGAGGTAAGAAGAATACAGGTGAAATTTGTTTTATTTAGTTGTAAGTTACTATCGTTTCACCATGTAATAAATATAAAAATTATTGAGATATTTTGCATACTAAACCTGTGTGGTTTGGAGTGTATTTTACACTCACAGCACGTAGCAATGCACGTGAGCCAGCCACATTTCAAGTGCTCAGTAGCTTCGTGTGTGTAGTGGCTGTTTACTGGTCAGCACAACTCTGATGGCTTGAACTAAATCAGCTCCCTGCTTTGACGATATAATGCTTTGTAAGTGTGGTTGTGTTCTTCTCTCAGAAGGCCTGTAATGTTCAGGTGTCTCTTTTTGTGTTGTAAGTAGTCATGGATGATGATTACCTAGATGTTTGCAAAATGGTGATATTCATCCCGGTTCTAATTCTTTTATTTTCCCTATTATTCTTTCTTCGTTTATGAGCTGGAATACTTCAAAAAAGAAAAACTTCCCTAATCAACTCTTCGGTTTCTCTGAAGTTTTTGATTTGTACAGGAAAGGCAGGATAAATACTCGATTCTTTACCTTTATTCCCTTATTTGCAAGTTTGAAAATAAGTTGGTTCCCTGATACACTCCAAAGGGAATGAATGAGTTGTTTAGGTTTTTAAAAAAACTGTCATCATGAGTTTTAACGTAATTGATATGTTTTAGTCTATTGTCGTTATTTTTACTGATGTTCGCTTTGTTCCATCTTGAACTAGTGGGAGCCTCCTCAGGTTGGCTCCTGATTCCTTTTGACGTAACTGAAGTAGTCCTTGATACTGCTCCTTGCTTTCTAGTTATAAGAGGTTCCAGACTAGTCTTGAACAATTCCTGCCCTTTAGTCAAAGAACTCTGGATGCTTTTAGTGAGATACGGTATTTAAAGACCACATTTATCACTTAGGAAACTGGAGGCTCTAGAAGTAGAGTGATTTAACCAAGGTCACACAGGTTCAGCAGCATAAGCTGACCTAGAACCTGAGGCTTCTGGCTCTTAACTCTATGCCATTGCCATCTTGTCTTGCTTTCTCTACCTAGCTTCTGTGGCAGGTGTTTTAACTGCATTTGAGCTTCTACTCTAGGCCATCAGGGGAAGATAGGTTTTGTGGGTCATCATTGGAGGTACAATCAAACCTCATTAATTTGGGCTAATTGGGGTAAATCCTAGTGAGGGTGTTGTGTTTTGTTTTTCTTTAGGTGCAGCTGTTACTTTGAGTCATAACTGAAACTAGGCTAATAGTGTTACCAGGTTATTTTGTTAGATAGAGGTCCCTGTACCTGGTTTAATGAATAGCTGAGAATGATGTGCAATTTAACTTTAATTGTATGTAAATTAGACTCCCGAAATGCTTAAAAACAGCTCATTAAACATTTCTCCCTGCAATCTTATTTACACCATTTTCTTAGCCAGGCTTTTCTTTATTAGAGTGCAGAGGTTAACTTTAGCTCAGGTCTGAGTTTATCTCAAGTTTCAAATGGGTGTGGAGTCTATGTTAATAAAGTGTTGCCATCAAGTTCAGAGAATTTTAGAAAAAATATTTGAGAAAATACAGAGGAAGAGCATCTGAAAGTCAGACATCTGGCATTTTCAGCCGAGCAGAATGCAACTCTTTGCATTTGAAAGGAAGCTGAAAGTACTTTTGAAAGTCAAAGAGCTTTCCAAAAGCTTGTTCACCTACCTAAAAAGTCTCATCCGAGGGCCTCACTCTGAGGTAACTGTGTTTGTACTGAGGGCCAGAGGATCTAGGTGTGTGAAGGCTGTCAGTGTTGCCTGTTGGCTCTGTGGCCCAGAGTAAGTCAGTTGACCTCTCTGAGCCTTAATTTATTCATCTATAATGAGGTAATTAAAATTGGGAGTCGTAATACATGTTCTTTTTACCTCACAGACTTCTTGTGAAATTCAAATCAGCTAATTAATCAAATGACATAGTAGATATTTATTGAATTAATGAGAGATGACATGAAAGTGCCTTTTAAACTAAAAGCCTTGTTTGACTATAAGCATTATTAGAATAATATAGAGTGGGTGCACTAATACATACAGATGATCAAAAGCTGACAGCAGGAGGAGGGGATTCAAGATGTCTGTCCAGAACGTTATTGCCGTTTCACTGTGGAGGTGTATAGCACTTCACACCTCAAGAACCTTTGACAGCATCATGGTTTTATAGCATAGTACTCTTGCTGATGTGAAGATCCTGAGTTACTAAGGAAAAGGTTGAATTATATTTTGTGTATTCTGTTTAAGAAATAATGGATATGCACAACATATTTTACAGAGGGTTTTCATTAAAATGACTTTAAGAAGTATAGTGTCTAGGGACTTCCTTGGCGGTCCAGTGGTTAAGATTCCATGCTCCCAATGAAGAGGGTGGGAGTTCGTTCCCTGGTTGGGGAACTAAGATCACACATGCTGAACAGCATGCCCCGCCCCCCCCCCAAAAAAAACAAAACACAACAGAACTATAATGTCTAAAGAGTTATTTTCATTATCCAGCAGTTATTGTACTTTGTATGGAGTCTCTGTGTAACCTCATGGACTGTGGCCCACTGCCCCGCTCCTCTGTCCCTGGGATTCTCCAGGCAAGAATACTGGAGTGGGTTGCCATGCCCTTCTCCAGCGGATCTTCCCGACCCAGGGATCGAACCCCGGTCTCCTGCACTGCACTGCAGGCAGTGCTTTACCAGCTGACCACCAGGGAAGCCCTGCATGGAGTCTGTCCCTCCCTAAAAGCAGCTAATACCTATATTAAATGCCAGAAACCGTTCCAAATTCTGTATGTTTACTCCTTTCTTTCTCCCAGTAATCCCATGAGGGAAAAATTAAGAAACCTGGCCACAATTCTGGATTAGAATCCTGGATTGAGGAAAAAAATTCCCATAAAGAGCATTATTGGGACACTTGGTAAAATTTAGATATGGACTTTATGTTTGTTGCACAGTAATACTGTATCGTTATTGTTAAATTTTCTAATGTGATAATTGGACTGTAGTACGTTCTTAGGAGTTGACTTTCTGAAGTATTTAGACGTAGCGGCACCATGTCTATCTACAACCTGTTATCAAAATAGTTTAAAAATTAGTGATGAAATTGTGTGTGGGGGGAAGATAAAAGTAAATATGGTAAAATGTTCATAATTGGTGAACCTCGGTGACGGGCATAAAGGAATCCTTTGTACTATTCTTGCAATTTTTCTCCAAGTTTGAAATTATTTCAAAGTGAAAAAAACAGCAAAATTTCTTGAGGTCACATAGCTAGAGTGTATGTAGCAGGGTTAAGATTTGAACTCCGGCCATTTGCTTCTAGAGTCCATGTTCTTAGTTACTCTGCTGTTGCTGTTGTGATCATGGTGCTAGATAAATGAGGGAAGTATGTACTGGATTTTACATAGTTGGGACTATGATTCGATCCTGAACATTGAGGCAGCTCTGCCTCCTGGTTCTTGAAGGTCAGGGTGCTCATATAATTGATTGTGTAAACCGATTCGCTTAAAACTTTTTTATGTGAAGTATAGTTGATTTACACGCTACATCTCACACGCTAGTAAAGTAATGCTCAAAATTCTCCAAGCCAGGCTTCAGCAATACGTGAACTGTGAACTTCCAGATGTTCAAGCTGGTTTTAGAAAAGGCAGAGGAACCAGAGATCAAATTGCCAACATCCGCTGGATCATGGAAAAAGCAGGAGAGTTCCAGAAAAACATCTATTTCTGCATTACTGACTATGCCAAAGCCTTTGACTGTGTGGATCACAATAAACTGTGGAAAATTCTTCAAGAGATGGGAATACCAGACCACCTGACCTGCCTCTTGAGAAACCTGTATGCAGGTCAGGAAGCAACAGTTAGAACTGGACATGGAACAACAGACTGGTTCCAAATAGGAAAAGGAGTACGTCAAGGCTGTATATTGTCACCCTGCTTATTTAAATTCTATGCAGAGTACATCATGAGAAACGCTGGACTGGAAGAAGCACAAGCTGGAATCAAGATTGCCGGGAGAAATATCAATAACCTCAGATATGCAGATAACACCACCCTTATGGCAGAAAGTGAAGAGGAACTCAAAAGCCTCTTGATGAAAGTGAAAGAGGAGAATGAAAAAGTTGGCTTAAAGCTCAGCATTCAGAAAACGAAGATCATGGCATCACTTCATGGGAAATAGATGGGGAAACAGTGGAAACAGTGTCAGACTTTATTTTTGGGGGCTCCAAAATCACTGCAGATGGTGATTGCAGCCATGAAATTAAAAAATGCTTACTCCTTGGAAGGAAAGTTATGACCAACCTAGATAGCATATTCAAAAGCAGAGACATTACTTTGCCAACAAAGGTCGTTAGTCAAGGCTATGGTTTTTCCAGTGGTCATGTATTGGATGTGAGAGTTGGACTGTGAAGAAAGTTGAGCGCCGAAGAATTGATGCTTTTGAACTGTGGTGTTGGAGAAGACTCTTGAGAGTCCCTTGGACTGCAAAGAGGTCCAACCAGTCCATTCTAAAGGAGATCAGTCCTGGATGTTCTTTGGAAGGAATGATGCTAAAGCTGAAGCTCCAGTACTTTGGTCACCTCATGCGAAGAGTTGACTCATTGGAAAAGACTCTGATTCTGGGAGGGATTGGGGGCAGGAGGAGAAGGGGACGACCCAGATGAGATGGCTATATGACATCACTGACTCGATGGACATGAGTCTGAGTGAACTCCGGGAGTTGGTGATGGACAGGGAGGCCTGGCGTGCTGCGATTCATGGGGTCGCAAAGAGTCGGACACGACTGAGCGACTGAACTGAACTGAACTGACTAATAGTTGACTTACAATGCTATGTTAGTTTCAGGTGTACAACATGGTGATTTGCTATTTTTAAAACCAGTTCACTTTTAAGAGTAAGAGGGAACACTATTAATAATTTCTGTGGGACAATTGATAGAAATCAAGTTGATGGACACCCTAAAACAGGATACCTGTTGGCAGAGTTCTGTTTTAACAAATGTGACAAGACATGATAATTGCTTCACTTTCATTAAATTTTGTTTACCATGGATTCTTGTTTACAGAGAACCATACTTTTTTCTCCTGCCAACAAACCTCAGGCCTTCACCTGATGCGTTCTCATTTTCTCTCCTCTCGATTTGCTAATTCTTTGCTTCCTTCCACACCACTTGGAAAATAATCTTTGTCAAATTCCATTTTGACCAAGCCTGAAAAATACCAACAAAAATTTCTGTAACACTTGTCTAGTTTTAAAAACTACTGACATTTAAAACCATAAATCCTCAAATATCATTTTTTTTTTTTGGCCTTGTGCCGAGCAGCTTGTGAGATCTTTGTTCCCCAACCAGGATTGGAATCTGGGCCTTGGGCAGAGAGAGCGTGGGGTCCTAACCACTGGACAGCCAAGAAATTTCTCTAAACATCTCTGTTAATGTGATTTCTGTAAGGAGAAGAGCTGGTAAAATACATTGGTATTATGAGATAGGTAGAGAAGTATTACTGCTGTCAACTTCTCATAGATATTTGGGAAATCTTATTGTATAATACTGGAGGCTGTGATAATGCTTGTTAAAAAAGGATTATACCAGTTTAGAATCAGAGGTGTCTGTACTGTTTCACTGATCTGTTGCCCAGGTAGTGTCCTGGACTATGTCCAATTAAAAAGGTTGACTTTCACTAATAGAAGACTAGTATTATTCCATGAGTCTCTAAACAAGCTTTCAAAATTATTCTAATATAATCTGCTCTGGATGTATAAAGCTCAAACCATCTCTTTGCTTCTCCTTTCTCATACAACATGCATTTAACCGAGTGCACATCCACTGGGGCAGGAGAGGGTGGGAGGGGACTCTGAACTTTAAATCAGATAGTTTTCCTTTCAGTTAGTTACTGTGTTCTAAGGTGTGAGGAAGAAGTGAATAAAACAAATGACTAACATGTTTTTTTTCAAACCACTAAACTGACTTTTCTTAAGTCATGAAGTGTGATTTTATAGTAACAATAGTCTTAATAATAACTTCATTTTTATTTTTTAAAGTAATGTGTATTTTTTCATTCAGAGCTGTATTTTATAGCTCAAATCAGTTCCTGCTGGTTTTTTTTTCCTTTAAATTCAATGAATTCCCATATTTAAATGGATTTTTTTTTTAAAGATCTTTGAAACCAGTTTTTACTTGATTGTATAAAAGGTTTTTATTTTAAAGACAACTACAAATATTACTCAGGTCAACCATATATTAATCAAAATCAACTCTTAAAATAAGAAAATACCTGTTGACTTGAACTATCAATTTTGTATTTTTCATTTGATATGGGAAATCAGGAAATACTTTTTAGAACACATTAGGTACCAAAGACTGGTAGACGTGATCCCTGTCCAAAAGAAGTCTGTGTTCTAGGAATGCAGAGACACATGAACACGTTGCAGTATTGTGAAATCTCAAATCTTTGTTTTGGATCCTTATCTCTGCCCTTATTCTGTCTAGTCTTCTAGATATTTTTTCCTTATAGTAATCATTTTTGCTAATCAAGTTAAAGAATACTGTGTCATTTTATTTTAAAATTTAGATAAAATGGACAAACTTCAAAAGAAAGCTTATCAAGATGATTTAAGAAAAAATTGAAAACCTTTAACTATTTAATGAATTGAATTTATAATAATAACAACTTCTGCAGAAAATACCAGGCCCAAATAATTTCCAGATGAATTTAAAGATACAGCCTGAGGTTTTAGATTCAGTTATAAATCTCACTTTTCGATGCCTTTGTCCCCCATTAAAGAGGTGACTGTCCAGTTTACATGTCCACTTCCTGGCCTTCCTGACACGGAGCTCCATTCAGGAGTCTGAATTGTCACAGTTAATTCTTACTAGTTCCCAGTGCTTTTGTCCTACCTTGCCTTTTCTCTGATTTTTTTTTTCTCTTCATAATCAGCAAGAATAAGAAAGAACCTTTTCATTGTTTAGAGATTTTTTCTTCTTTTTAAGAACTATATTCTTTTTGGCCACACTGTGCAGCTTTCAGGATTTTTGTTCCCTGACCAGGGATTGAATCTGGGCTCTAGACAGTGAGAGCGCACAGTCCTAACCACTGGACCACCAGGAAATTCCTTAGAGATTTTTTCTTAGCAGATTATGTTTATCTTTCTGTCTACTTACCCAGTGTTTTATGAAGAATTGATAGTTGACAGAGTGCTACTCAGCCCCTGAGGATTTAAGAGATAGTACTTTCCTTCAGAAAGCTCCTAGTCGATCCCCGTTACAACTGTAATATGGGATGGGTACTCTAACAGAAGAATTATAGAGTGCTATTGAAGCAGTGGAGAGCTTGATTAATTATTTCTGAGGAAGAGGGTGAGGATGGCTTCACGGAAGCAATTACATTTGAATTGGGCAGGGAAGGATTAATAAAATTTCAAGAAGTAGGGGGAGGAAAAAAAAATTTTTTAAAAGGTAAGTATTCCAGGAAGCAGGAAATATCTTGTATGAAATCACAGGCAGGAGAAGTGTAGAGCATTGTAAAGGTGTGACCAGAAAGGAAGCTGAAGAAGTGTGTTGATATCAGATAGTCAGAGGCCTTAAATATTGCAATATTTGCCCCTCTGATTTTTCTGTCTCAGTGTAGTCCTTCTAAATTCTCTAACTCACCATCAGTTGTCAGATGAAAAATCTTAGATTTGCCTGTGTGTCAGGTGTCAGTATGGCTGAGATTTGGTCATACAGTTTTAGCTTAGTGCTAAGAAAGACCAATTTTCATCTTGTTAGTTATTGGGAGGCAGCATTCTGAAGGACTTCCAGCCTTCTAGGCTTTCAGAGAAGGTTTCTGAAAATAAAAAGTAGCTCCTTTCTACAAAAAGCATTGAGGATGCTCAGCCTTATGAGCAATCAGGAAAATGCATGTCAGAACTACAGTGATGTGCTGCTTTGTGTCTATCAAATTGGCAAAAATTAAAGTCTGGCAAAAAATGTCAGCAAGGCTATGAAGCAACCAGAACCCAGCAAATAGTAGTGTAAATGGGTACAACTATTTTGCAAAACAGTTTGGCATTATCTCATGATTGAAGATGTGCACACCTGTACCCAGCAGTTTCTCTCCTGGCTGTCTACCCTAAAGAACTCTTGCACATGTGCAGTGGGAGATGTGTACCAAAATGTCCGTAGCAACACTGTTGGCATTAGCAAAATAAACAAAAAATCCAAACTGGGAAAAAATCCCAATATCCATCAACTCCAGATTGTATAAATAAATCTCAGTGTGGCCATACAGTAGAGCACCATGTAACCATGGAAATGACATGAATGAATCTCAACAAATTGTAGAGTGAAAAGTTGCAGAAGAATATACATTATGATAAGATTCATGTGAAGAAACATGTGAAAATAAAAATGTTTAGAGATACAGTTGTGATAAAGTTACCACTATTTGGGATAGTGTTACCTCATGGTGAAAAGAGAAGAAGGTGGGTTTGGGGAGAGACATGCAGGGGACTTTAAAACTAATGGTAAAAATAAAAAATAAAAAAAAATAGATAAAACTAATGGTAATATTCTTCTTAAACTAGGTGGTAGGTACACTCTACAGTGATACTTGCTATCTCACTAAACGTATATTGAAGAATTTATACTATAAATTTTAAAGCATTAAGAAAAGGATGATACATGATAGTCTAGTGTTCCCCCTAGAACACACAAATGCATTTTTCAGAATGTAAAAACTGAGAGAGATTAGGTAATTTAATTGTGTTCAAAAGAGAAAGCTTATCAGTGACAACTTGGTCTCAAACTCAATATAGAGCAATTTCTGTCATCTTATGTTGCAACTTTCCCATTATGTAGATTCTATCGATCAATTAGAAGTGCTTCCACTTGGATTACTGCCTCAGTCTTTCTCCCCTTCATGTAATACATTTTCTCTGCTGCCAGAAAGAGCTTTCTAAATGCAAATCCGATCATGTCACTCCCTGGCCTCAATCTTAAATAATTCTCAGTAGCCATCAACACACTCCCAAGTGCTATAGTACGGCACACAAGGCTCTCTGTACCTGGCCCTCTGTCTGTCTGATTAGCCTCATCACTCGTGACCTCCTGCACTTCAGCCACACCCAGCTGTTTGCTGTTCCTGGAACACTGTTTGCCTCTGCACACATTGCTTCTTTCCCCTGAAACTTCTCTTAACTAACCTTTTCATCTTTTAAGACACTCTTTCTTATGACCCCTTCACCCCCAGTGTGAGCTGGATGCCTCCATAACCCTTGAATTTTAACATTTGTGGTCACATTCATCACTTATATTATTGTCCCCCTTTTTAATTTGTCTCCTTCAGGAGCGATCAAGCTTCATGAGGACAGGGCAGTGTTGAATTATATCCCCACTGTGTGCACAGTGTAAGGTCTGTTGAATGAGTGAAGGAAGGCGGAACAAACAATTGATTAATTGGATATCCTTTATACTGGTGTCCCACATGTAGTTTGAAGTTGTCATTTGTTTGCCAAATTCTGATCATCTCTCTCAGTATTTGTGAAGGTAGGAAGGAAAAGAAAGACGGGGCAGGCTGGTGGGTGAGTAGATGATGGGGAAGAAGTATCGAGGGAAGGGAAGCCAGAAGCTGATTTGGGAGGGAAAGGAAAGACTCAGAGGCTTATTAACGTTTTAGGCTAAGTGCCCGGGGATTTTAATAACAGCCTGGATTTCTTTCAAGCAGTGGACATGTGCTGATTTTCATGACTTAGACCTTCCCTAGCCTTTTTGGAAATTTATCTTCTTTGGCTGATGACTCTTAGCATTCATCTCTCTTTACTTTAGGAAGTAAGAACTTGGAGGTGAGTGAATAAAAAGGAGGTGGCAGATTGATCATATTGGTCAGGGTAGCCTTTTGTTTTTTAGTTAATTTTTGCCTTGGGTTTTAATTTTTAATGTCTCACGCTGTATCAGATTAGACCCTTGATATTTTCTACGGCTTGGAAAGTGTATGGAGATTCTGTCTTGTGATCTGGTGTGCTACCAGGACTCTTAATCTAAAATAGAAGTTAAACTTGGACCGTTCAGATTGGGTTCTCTTCCCTCAGGAAGCAGTGCTGTAAGACGGGAGGTCCAGAGACACTCTCCCGACTTCACCTTTTCGAGGGCTAAAGCATAGTAGCCACTTACTGTAGCTTTATTCATTTGACAAATTTTTATTGAACATTCTGTGTCTCGCATGGTGGTAGGCATTAGAATTAGAGATGACTGAACACTAGCCTCAGTTTAGTCTAGTGGGAGAGCAGGTAAGAAAATCAGTCATTTTAAAGCAATGGGATAGGATGGGAATGCACAGAGTATTATGGAATTTTAAAGAGGGTGTGAGGGAGGGCCATCAAGCTCCTTTGGGGTCAAGGTAGGTCAAAAGATGTTTCACTTTAGCTCAGTGGGTGGTTTCTTTTTTTTTTAATATTTAATTTATTTATTTGGCTACCCCGGGTCTTAGTTGTGACATGCAGGATCTAGTTCTCTGATCAGGGATTGAACCCTGGCCCTCTGCAGGGATTGCAGGGTCTTAGCCACTGGACCACCAGGGAAATCCCTGAACTCAGTTTTGGAAAACCCTAGAAGTTGGGGAGAAGACCCTAGAAGCAGGAGGAGAAGGGGCCGACAGAGGATGAGATGGTTGGATGGCATCACTGACTCAATGAACATGGGTTTGGGTGAACTTCGGGAGTTGGTGATGGACAGGGAGGCCTGGCGTGCTGCAGTCCATTGGTTCGCAGAGTCGGACACAGCTGAGCAACTGAACTGAGAAGTTGGAGGTTGTGGTAGGTGGTTAGACTTGAACAAAAGTATGGTGGCAAGAGAGAACGTGATGAGATGGTCTGTGGGACTTCAGAGAAGGGTATGTAAATATAAGATATGACAGAAGATGAGACTGGAGCCAAAGAAAGGGGCCGTATTGTGAATGACCTTTTCTACCTTCCTAAATTAATCAGTAGACGTGTTTTCATTCATGTTATGTTAGATGTTTAGTGTTTCTCTTGATGTTGTCTCTTGAGCAGCTGAGTTTTACCTAATGTTTATTTCTTTGGTTCTTTTTATGATGCCCCTTGGAGGTATCATATCAATTTGGAGCCCCCTTTCCTTTTATGCTTTAGGTTCACTCCACATTGAGTACCATCTAGTCAAACCCCATTCTCAGGCATTGTGGAGAGGATGATGCATTGCTTTTAAGGCAGCTTGGAAGGAGGAGGATTTAAATGACCTTCAAAGACTAATGTCAGACCCCCATGTCAATGTCACTGCAATTCATGCATGCGTGGAGAGTGGGAAAGGGAACTTAATTACGGAGGAGGGGAATCGTAACCCTGCTTGAATGGGTAGTTGAAAGTCCTGGACCCGCCCCTTAGCCTCAAAAAAAGGGCTTTCTTACATTTGCTGCTAAAGCGGTCATTGGGAGAGCCCACATAAATACTACCCTCCCTCGGATGTGTGAGCCAGTCTTATTCTTTTGCTTCCACAGGTGCAGAATAGGTTCACCAAACAGTATTCTGATCTCCATTGAACAGAATTTGGCATCTTATTGTCCTTTTCCAGAGAATCAATCCCTTTAAACATGGAACATGGCAATTTTAGATCAGCAGGCATTTAAAGACACCTTTTAACTTTCAAGGGCTGGCCTAATAAGATACATTTTGTGCAAAAATACCAGTGTTACTAAGATGAGACTTGAATCATTTAAATCTGGAAAGGGGCTCAGTTTTAGCTGCCAGTACACCTTTCACTTGTGAAATTCCTTCTTGTCTTTTAATGGCGCTGTCCTTCTGGAGTCCTGTGAGCATCATCAGATATCAGGCTCCATTCCTTCTGCTAACCTTTGGTGACTGCTCAGAATTCATTACAGTGTTTGAAATGAGGCACTCACAGTGACCCCTTGTCACTATCCTTTTGGACCATCAAATAGCCTTCCAAGTTAGCCAGGATGACAGCAGAAGCCAGCCTTATGTATTACGTGGTCAGGAACCGCTCCAGTACGGCTACAGTCTGAATGGCGAAAGGAGTTAGTCATAGTTAGGCTTATCTGTTTCATTATTTGTTTTGAGAAGTCATATCAGTGAGACACAGATGCACCTTTGGCTCATTAATACTGGAGTCTGAACAGTGACATTTATTTCAGTGAAATCCTGGAAAGTTGCTGAAAAGGCATGATGTTGCTTTGTAGTTTCTTTTGTATGTATGGCCGCACTGAGTGACTTGTGGGATCTTAGTTCCCTGACCAGGGATTGAACCTGTGCCCCCTGCAGTGCAATCGCAAATTCTTAACCAGTGGACTGCCAGAGAAGTTCCTCTTTGTACTTTAAATAGAACTTTTCTACTTTGGAGGGGAAGTGCTGTACAAATATGGCCACAGTTGTTACTGCTATAACATATATATTCATTCAGTTCTTGATATTTCTAAAGTTTGGGAAAGCTCCATGTTAACGTAAACACAATTTTAATTTTTCTAAACACATGCTCATATCTTAAAACAACACTCATTGATAGATTTTGGTGGGAGGTAGAAAAACAAAACTGTCTTCCTAATTTCTCGTCCGTATAGGCCTTTACTCTCCGTTTTAATAGAAGTTCTTCTGGGCACAAACTGTGGCAGAGCCCATTTTCAAGGCAGTTCATAGATTTAGCTATGCAATTTACTTACTCTCAGTCACCAAGAAAGAGTAAAAATCAAAGAGCCAAATGGCTGCTAAGGGAAAATGTTGTAACAGCAAACTTGAGGGGCTAGACCAGAAGGGGCTAGCAAGAGGAGAATGCTCGAGGGTAGTCTCAGGGAACTGTAATTGATAGTAACAGAATAGAAATGAGGTAGTGGAAAATTTAGGCTACTATACCAGAGACATGCTCCTAGTTTTGGCTTGAAATTGTCTTGCTAAGTAAAGCTGTTGTGATTACTGGAATGCCGTAGAATTCATCTCTTGGCTTTTTGTCCCACAAAAGCATTAGAATTTAAAACAGACCCTTTAACATGAATTACAGCAGACGAGAAATGCCAGTTCAGTTAGGGCAGGTGTTATTTAATTACCCTTCTTTATGGGGATGGGGCTGTTCCCACAAAAACTGTTTGTGGGTGAAAGCACAACAAAGATCCATAAGGTACAGCTCTATATGTATATATTTAAAATAGACATCAATCTCTGGAATTTTTCTGATATCAAAGGTTAATTTAAAATATTAATGCTGAAAAGATTAATTTAAGATATTAAATCTACTAGGCAAAAATACATGTACATACTGTAATTACTTCCCTTTTACAATTAAAGTAATTGGATTATATTTAATGAGCTATTTACATTTAATAATTAAAAAAGACTTATCTTTTCAGCATTCCCCATATGCAGAAAGAGATGGGGGGGTAGGACTCACTTCTGATATATAATTATCTTTGCTTGGGCTAAAAAGGAAAAACAGTTGTGCTTTTTAGAAAAAGGCTCAGAAGAATATTATTTTAAAACACATAAAGTCATCACCCATTATCTGAAGTTTCAGTTTCCTCTGTTTCAGTTACCAAAATTATTAAATAATAACTAATTTCAGTAGTCCAAAATTATTAAATGAAAAATTCTAGAAATAAGCAATTCATAAATTTTAAATTGCTCACCTTTCTGAGCAGCATAACGAAATCTCACGCCATCCTGCGCTGTCTTGCCCTGAACGTGAATCGTCTCTGTCCAGCGTATCCACACTGTGTATGTTACCTGCCTGTTAGTCACTTAGCCACCATCTCGGTTATTAGATCAGTTGGCAGGTGTTGCAGTGGTTGTGTTCACATAATCCTTCTTTTACCTATTAATGACCCTCAAATGCAAGAGTAGCCAAAGAGAGGCCAAAAAGTACTTCCTCTAAGTGAAAAAGGTGAAAGTTCTCGACTTAACAAGGAAAGAAAAAAGTATTTTGTTTATATATAGGGTTTGGTACTTTCAGGCATCCTTGTGGGGCTTGGAATGTATGACTCTTGGAGAAAGGGGACTACTGTATACACTTTAGGAATTACCCACGGGAATGTGTTTTGGTTCATTGTAAAAGAAGATAATAGATTAGGCACTTTTAAAAAGTCCTTAATGACAAGATTTGATGAGTTCAACAGTGCCCAGAGAATTGAACTTAAAAGTGATTTTCAGGGACCTTGTAAATAAAAGTAACCCATCAGAAGTGACGGAACCCCAAATGCCTAGCTCTTTGGAAATAGGCGTTTGTTTGAAAAGCAGTAGCATCTGAACATGTATGTTATCTGAGGCTGGCACTTTAAATGAGCCAGTGTTTCTGTTACTTAAAGTGAAAGATGTGAAGCCCCTGAGCAGCTGGCTAAAACTGGGTGTAGAGAGGGAGAAAGCAGTGTGTTATTCTCATTAACACCATTGCAGTTCCAGGGTAAATATGTCAGGAAGGCTTTCTTATGTTAGCATATTATCTTTTTTTTTTTTTGAGGGGGAAGAAACTAGTCTGGGGTTTGATGGCACTTGTGTATGAAAATGAGAACTTTGGGCACAGTCTTGGCTAGGGTGTTTGTGAAGTCAGCATAGTGTCATGGATGCAGATGGACCTGGGTTTAAAAGCTGTGTGACTGTGATAAAGTTACAGAACTGCTCTTAGTGTTTTAGTTTTCTTAGCTGTAAAATCAGAATGCTACCAGTTACCTTTCAGTAGTGTTTTGAAGATTAGATTTGTTGAAGAAAATGTGACTAAATACCTGACACATTTTGGGCAGACACTGTAGGATGCAAAGAAGTTTTTAAAAATCCCACCCTTATTACAGCAGATTCCAACAGCTGCTGCTATTACTACTGTTTCTGTTTAAAGATATTTTGTTTTTCAGTTCCTGTATTCAAAGAATTGTACACTCCAAAAAGCTGTGCTACAATATAGGATGTAGTGACTGCCGTAAAAGGTTCAGCATACTTTTTTGGCACCTTTGGAGAGGGAGAAATTACTTCAGACTAGAAGAGTTGAGGGAGGCTTCTTAGAAATGGTGACATTTGCCTTGGGCCTTTAAGATGAAAGAATTTTTTTTTTTTTTAAGAAATGGTACAATCCAGATAATAGTACTTTTGAGACTGCTTTCAAAATACATAAAGTGAAAATATTGAATTGACTCTTGACAGTGATTTGGAGGACTGATAGACTGATACCCTTTGTCTTAATCCTTAAAATTGGTATAACGTAAGCAAAGGCCATCCATTTCTTTCTTTCTTTCTTTTTTTGACATTGGATACGTTTTTATTGAACCTTTTAGTTTATAACATGAAGTAAAAGGCAAATCAGTTCTCTTCAAGTGATATTTTACACAGTTGTAGTAAAATATTTTAAAATTCAAGGGTTTATAATGGATTGCATTTCTTAAAAGTTGAGGGATCAAGTAAACAAGTTCTAACTTGAATTTTCCAGTCGACTCTTCACTTAACAATAGTAACCAGCTCTAATTAGATACATAAGTTTCTTCACGGCCACGTCTTTATTATTTTAGTCAATATCCACTAATTCCACTTCAAAAATAAGTTTTGCATTTGGTGGAATTTTGAGGCCATCCATTTCTTTCTCAGCTCCTGTCTTCAGACTCCCAGAGAACCCGTTTCAGAAGTTAAGAGGCCTAACTACTGCTTGGTTTCCTCTGAGACCAAAGAAAAGAGACCCAATTAGGAGAACTCTTTGATTTGACCTGCGCTCTTTAGATTATTGTATTACCACTAGGAGGTAAGTCCAACAAACTCAGTTCTCCTTTGAATTAGCAACAATGAGAGCTGTCAGTTGTTGAGTACCTACTAGGTGCTAGATACTCCTCCAGAAGGCTTACGTATGTTACCTCGTTTTATCCTGAAAATCATCCTATGAGATAGGTTTTATTTTCCCTATTTTACAGATGAGGCTTGGAGAGATTAACCAGCCCAAAGTCATATATAACTAGTGGCTCAGGGAATCCTTGTCTCTTGACTGAACTTGCCTCTGGATTCATCAAGCTGTATTGATTTTTAATGTGATAAATACCTATATGAGTACCAACTTTAAAAAAAGAAAAAGGGAAAATTTTCTGCCATTATTAATTATGATTATTCAGAAAATTAAATGTTATTCAAATATGTTACAGGCATATAGTGGTGATATCCTACCTTTTTGCAATGTTTTCTTATTTGATTTTGGGATACCTGTTCTTCCTTTTAAAAGTTTTCCATGGCATATACTTATTGAAGATAAATTGAAATTAATACCTCTTTATGATTGGGGACCTTGCAAAACCAGAGTGGAAGTCAGTCCTGACTTACATAGGAAGCTTGTGGCTTTGATTGCTGGGAGAAGGGAAATAAGGAGGTGAGCCCCGTGATTACCCTGATTTTCTGTCTAGATGTATAGTCTAACCATGGAGCAAGGCGGGGTGGGGCGGTGGGGAATCCCAAGCAGAGCAGATTTGTCTTACTGAACTGAAGAGACAAATTGTGTTAATAGTTCAAGGGAGGCTGAGGCAGCTGGAAACTGTGGGGTGCAGTTCTGGAAAAGAGGAAGAATACTGTTCTAGAAATCTTCTTAGGGTCTCCTTGAGGCTTGACTGATCACCCATATGCCTGGGGTCAGATTACAGGAGGTTGGAAAAGAGTGACCAGCAACTTATGAGCTAACTGATTCCCAGTGTAGGGAGGTGTACTAATTCCTATCAGCCAGCGTAGAGAGCCCATGTTGCTCACTCTCCAGCAGAGATCCAGTAGAGAGCATCCAGTAGAGATCACTAAAAGGGCCATGTCTGTACTGGGGCTAAAGAGCCAAGAGAGTAAAAGCTGCTCAAGATCCACCCTAGCAAAGCTTAAAAAGAAACCTCAGGTGTACCAAATTGAGCCAGAAGTCACTTAACTGCCAGCCAGAACAAAGCCTCACACTTTTGAAACCAAGACAACGATGTTAGGTACTCAACGTCATAAAATCACAGTGTCCAACATCCAGTCAAAAGTTACCAGGAAAATGTGGCCCATAATTAGGGGAAAAATCAGTTCATAGAAACACTCAAAAATGATAGAGGTGATAGAATTACCAGACAAAGATATTAAAACAGCTGTTATAATTATGTTCAAATATATAGAGGAAAGGGCTTCCCAGGTAGCACTTGTGGTAAACCCGCCCTGCCAGTGTGGAGACTTAAGAGACACTGGTTTGATACATAGGTGGGGAAAATCCCCTGGACAAGAAAATGGCAGCCCACTCTAGTATTCTTGCCTGGAGAATTCCATGGACAGAGGAGCCTGGCAGGCTGCAGTCCATTGGGTTGTGAAGAGTTGGACACGACCGAAGCGACTTAGCACATATAAAAGAACATACGCACATACTAATTAGGAGGTAAACATTTTAGCCTTGCAAATAAATAGTGGGATTTGGTTTCAGTCGCTCTTATTTTTTATTATCTTTCTTCTCATGGTGTTGATGATTTGGTAAAATTTGAATATTGTAAGTCTAAGTTAACCAAATCATATCATTTTGTTTTTTTTAATATCATTTTAGAATTGGAAAGAACTTTTAAAGATCATCTTGTTCACCCTCTCATATTATAGAAAAAGAAATATTATGTTTCATTAATTCTGAGATGTATATTTTCCCCATATTTTAACATCTCTGGAATAATCATGCATCTTAAATTTCATGAAATACCGTAAAAACCCATTAGAGTTGTGACTTTTCCGTAAATACTCATGGTAGAATTCAAGTCTTCTACTTATATTACCCTCACCTAGAAAACTTCCCTTCTTTATTCTTTAAATCCAAATCCTGCCCAGTTCCGGTCTTTATTCCAGGAATTCTGTTCAGTTGAGAGTGATCTTCTCATCCCTTCTTTTGTCATAATCGACTACATCATTCGTTAGATAACTTCTGTTTACTGTGTTGGTACTTACCTGTGTTTTATCTGTCTCCTCAAATTATAAGCTCTTGGAGTCATGGGGAGAATTTTACATTTCTTTGTGTCATCTAGTGTCTACTTGATAAATATTCACTGATTGATAAGGGTACTATAATTAGTAGTTAGCAATTAATGCAACCCAAAACTTATTAAAAGAGTGTTTACTGGTTAAGAGAACCACATTTTTAGCTATATGCCAGAGCTGACCGCTAGATAGGTGCAGAATTAGTATTTCTGTCACCACTGCTGCTGCAGGGACTACTGTTACTGCTACAGTCATTGCTACTGTTATTGTGATTATTCTGTACCAGGTACTATGTTAAGTATTTTATACATGCATTATTTCATTTTTCTGCACAACAACCTCAAAAACCAAGGATCATTTTACTAATTTTAACAGGTTAGGAAACAGACAGGGAGAGTACTGCTTGCCAAAGTCCCAGAACTGAAGTTCGGCAGTAGTGGGGTGAAATCCATACCTCTTTCTCTAATGCCCATGCTCTTGCTGCTCTACATCACTGCTTATTAGCTCTTTTGAGGGCTTTGGTAACCTAGTAAACTGAGGATAGAAAGAAAAGAAATGGACACGTGCTTTTCCCGCTGTTCAGGGACTTTTCCTTATAAATCCCACGTTTTGAGTGGTGGATAGACCTTGTGAGAGGAAGATGTACAGCTGCCCTTTGCTGCTCTTAGTTGCTGGCAGCTTGGCCGTTGGTGACAGATGAGTGTGTGACACTTTTTCAGCAATGAATTCTTGTTACAGCTGGCAGAATAGAATGGTTGATATGAAATCTCATGGCAGTGTGCTTCGTAATTCCACTCGCTGGTGTACGGATGCAGCTGAGATGGCAGGTCTCTCGCCCACTTACGCTGGTGTGTTACCAGTCACATCCAGGACTACTGCTCCGTCTACCCCATGACCACACAGTGTGTTTGTGTATCGCCTTGAGCTGTCAGCAAAACATTTTGCTGAATTTCCTTTTTTGTTGTTACTCTGTAACCTTTCCCCCCCTGGCCTTTCTCATTTGTGTGGAACTGGCTTCTTTTTTGGCCTTTTCATCCCAGAGAGGGAGTAGTTACTACGGAGGGATGCCTGAAATATGAAGAGAAGCATCATAGAGATTAAATGCATGGCTAGAGAGCCAGCAGGATGAAATGAGACCTACTCAGTGCCTAATGTACGGTTCCATCCTGATTATCTCCTTCCTCATTTTCAAACTTGCTTCAGTATTTCATCCACCAGTGGGTGCTCCAATGTCTTATCTGTAGGGAGCTTAACCAAGTGCAGTAGACTACTATTTGCAGGAACCAGGAAAGAAGGGTTACAGCCTAGCCCCATTTTTCTGTCCCTGGGTGAGATAGTAAACTGGGAACTAGACATTCTCCCATAAAAAACAACTTTGTGTTCCTATATGGTAGCACATGTCCAGGTTAGGCTTCCTCCCGGGTATTCAAGCCCAGGTACTTGGAGAGGAATGCCTTTTGTATCTATCCTCATCTCAGTTTTTTGGCCACCGCCAACCGGAGATCATTCATTTCTGTCGTTGCCTGTAAATAAAGAAAACTTTTTAAAAAAGAGAATACTTTATAAGGGCTTGTGTGAGTTATTGACACATTTCTAATAATCTTGTGCAGTGATTTGTTGAGGTTTTGGGGTTTTTTAATCTATTTTTTTGTTGAAAGATAATTGCTTTACAGAATTTTGTTGCTTTCTGTCAAACCTCAACATGAGTCAGCCATGAAAGAAAGTGAAAGTGAAGTCGCTCAGGTGTGTCTGACTGTTTGTGACCCCACGGACTGTAGCCTACCAGGCTCCTCTGTCCATGGGATTTTCCAGGCAAGAATACTGGAGTTGGTTCCTTCTCCAGGGGATCTTCCCGACCCAGGGGTCAAATCCGGATCTCCTGCATTGTAGGCAGACGCATTAGCATCTGAGCCACCAAGGAAGTCCATATCAGCCATAGGTATACGTATATCCTTTTCCTTTTGAACCTCCCCCCCATCTCCCTCCCCATTCCACCCTTCTAGGTTGATACATAGTCCCTGTTTGAGATCCCTGAGCCATACAGCAAATTCCCATTGACTATCTATTTTACATATGGTAATGTAAGTTTCCATGTTACTTTTTCCATACATCTCACCCTTTCCTCCCCTCTCCCCATGTCCATAAATCTATTCTCTGTTTCTTCATTGCTGCCCTATAGATAAGTTCTTCAGTACCATTCTTCTAGATTCCGTATATATGTGTTAAAATATGATATTTATCTTTCTCTTTCTGACTCTTTCTGACTGACTTCACTTTGTATAATAGGTTCTAGGTTCATCTACCTCATCAGAACTGACTCAGATACACTCCTTTTTATGGCTGAGTAACATTCCTTGGTGTATATGTACCACAACTTCTTTATCCATTCATCTGTTGATGGACATCTAAGTTGCTTCCATGTTCTAACTATTGTAAGTAGTGCTGCAATGAACAGTGGGAGGCATGTGTCTTTCATTTTTGGTTTCCTCAGGGTATATGCCTAGGAGTGGGATTGCTGGGTCATACGGTAGTTTTATTCCTAAAAAATATGGAGCGCTTCATGAATTTGCATGTCATCCTTGCACAGGGGCCATGCTAATCTTCTCTGTATCGTTCCAATTTTAGTATATGTGCTGCTGAAGCGAGCACGAGGTTTTGTTTTGTGAGGTTTCTTTGTCCCAGAGCAGTTGAGTTGTTTTTCATGTTAAACTCCTGTGTGAATTTAATGCTCATTTGATGACTATAGCTGAAAGAAAACTGGTACTTGAGTACCCACAAATGACAGGAATAAGGTTTCCTCACTTACTCATAGGGATGCCAATGGTAAAGAACCCATCTGCCAATGCAAGATACGGAAGAGATGTGGGTTCAGTCCCTGGGTTGGAAAGATCCCCTGGAGAAGGGCATGGCAATCCACTCCAGTATTCTTGCCTGGAGAATTCCATGGACAGAGGAGCCTGGTGGGCTCCAGTCCATAGGGTCACAGAGTCAGACATGACTGAAGCAATGTAGCATGCATGCACTCAGAGTAAAAGTGAGCCACCATTTATTTTTCCAGTTTTATTGAGATATAGTTGGCACACAGCACTGTATATGCTTAAGGTGTGCAGCATAATGGTTTTACTCACATCCATCATTCCATATAGATAACAGAACTAAAGAAATAGAAAAAAAATTTGTGTGTTTGTTGAAAACTCTTAGGATTTACACTCTTAACAATTTTTGTATATAACATACATCAGTGTTAATTATATTTATCATGTTGTGCATTATATCCCTGTCACTTATTTATTTTATAATGAAGTTTATACCTGCCGCCTTCATCCAGTTCCCCTCCCCCTGCATCTGATAGCTATAAAATTGATCTCTTTTTCCATGAGTTTATTTTTGAAGTATAATTGAGCTGCAACTCTGTGTTAGTTCCTATTATACAGTATATGATTTGGTGTTTTGAAACATTTCAAAATGATCACCAGGATAAGTCTAGTTAAGATATGTTACAATACAAATACATATCATAGTTACTGACTGTATTTCCCATACTGTACATTTCATACCCCTGACTTGTTTATTTTGCAACTGGAAGTTTATACGTCTTAATCTCCTTCACCTATTTCTTTCTTCCCCCCTGTCCTCTGACAACCACCTGCTTTGTTCTCTGTATCATAGTTCTGTTCACTTAAGGGATCTCAGTTCCCCAACCAGCAGTTGAATCCCAGTCTTCCCAGGTGGCCCAGTGGTGAAGAATCCGCCTGCCAGTGCAGGAGACTCTAAAGACTCGAGTTCGATTGCTGGGCTGGGAAGATCCCCTGGAGTAGGAAATGGCAACCCCCTCCTGTGTTCTTGCCTGGAAATTCCATGGACAAGAGGAGTCTGGCTGGCTACAGTCAGTGGGATTGCAAACAGACGTGACTGAGTGACCGAGCACGCACGCAGACACACACGCGGCAGCTCTGAAAGCGCCAACTCCTAACCGCTAGGCCACCAGGGAACCCATTTCTGTTGTGTGTGTTTGTTCGTTTTTAGATTCCATATATAAGTGAAATCATACAGTATTTGTCTTTCTCTGTCTGACATTGCACTTAGCATAATACCCTCTAGGTCCATCCGTGTTGTTGCAAATAGCAAGATTTCATTCTGCTTTGAGGGGGAGCACTTTTACTGTAGTTGATTTACAGTGTTGTTTTAGTTTCTGCTATACAGCACAGTGAATCAGTTACACACATACAGATCCACTCTATTTTTTTATTTAAATTTTTTAAAATGTTTATTTTTTTGGCTGCATTGGGTCTTAGTCGAGGTACATGGTGCGTTTGATCTGTAGTTGTGACATGTGAGATCTTGTGATTGTGATACGCGAACTCTTAGTTGCACCATGTGGGATCTAGTTCCCTGACCAGGGATTGATCGGGTGCCTACTGCATTGGGAGCCTGAGTCCTAGCCACTGGACTACCAGGGAAGTCCCTGTCCACTCTTTCAGATTCTGTTCCCATATGGACCATTACAGAGTATCGAGTAGAGCTCCCTGTGCTATACACTAGGTCCTTATTAGTTTCCTATATGACATACAGTAGTGTGTATATGTCAGTCCCAAAGGTTTTCATTCCTTTTTTTGTGGATGAGTGATATTCCAGTGTGTACGTGTGTGTGTGTGTGTGTGTGTGTGTACCATGTCTTCTTTATCTAGTCATCTCGTGATTGGCACTTGGGTTGCTTCCGTGTCTTGGCTGTTGTAAATAACGCTGCAGTGAACATGGAGGTGTAGGTATCTTTTCAAGCTAGTGTTTTTGTTTCCTTGGATAAATATCCAGGAGTGTAATTACTGGATCAAAAGTAAGACCTTTTAGATGGATAGTTTGGAGTATTTCAGACCATTCCATTCTGATGAATTTAAGTTTTGCTAGAAATTGGAATTAAGACTGGGAGAGTAAAAATGAACTTTGTGTCTGTTATTGAAGTTATCAGTGATAACCATGCAGACCCTGTGTAATTTAAATGGATTCATAACTAGGAACTTAGGCAAAGATGCAGATACAGGAAATATTTTATGTGAATAAATCTCTTTGGAGCTAGGAATGTTTTGTAAACAAAATCTCAGTTTCATATAGCACCTCTCAAGCATTTTTTTTAGTGCAGCTCACAGCTGAACTGGAAAGATGAATTGAAAGTTTTTCTCCAATTGCTAGTCATCGTTAGACTAAGAACTAGAACCCGACTCACAGTTTTAAGTGGTTTCCAATGCACAATTTTAAGTGTATTTTCTTTTGGACAACCAGATGGATCTTACTTTAAAAAAGAGCTTAATTTTGGCCATTTGAAAAGCAGTTTTTTATTTCTCCTTTGCAAATAAGTTCATCTTTACCATTTTTCCAGATTCTGCATATATGTGTTAATATATGATATTTGATTTTCTCTTTCTGACTTACTTCACTCTATATGTCAGTCTCTAGGTCCATCCACATCTCTGCAAATGGCACAATTTCATTCCTTTTTATGGCTGAGTAATAATAATCCATTGTATATAGTTACAACATCTTCTTTCCTATTCCTCTGTTGATGGACATTTAGGTGGCTTCCATGTCCTAGCTATTGTAAATAGTGCTGCAGTGGACATTGAGGGTGCTTGTATCTTCTTGAATTACGGTTTTCTCCAGGTATTGTACAGATGTAGAGAACAAGCATATGGCTTCCAAGGGGAAGTGGGATTGGGGATGGATTGGGATAGGCATATATACACTACTATGTATAAAATAGATAAACTAATGAGAACCAACTATTAGCACAGGGAATTCTACTCAGTGCTCTGTGGTGACCTAAGGAAATCCAGGGAAGAGGGGATATATGTATATGTGTAACTGATTTACTTTGCGGTACAGCAGAAGCTAACACAAGATTGTAAAGCAGCTATACAGTAATAATCAAAACAAAACAAACCCCAAAACAAAAACCAACCAAAAAAGGCAGTTTTCTGTGGAATAGTTGATACTAGAAGAAACCAGTTTTGCAGGTTGAAGTTATTAGCTCCCGATTTTAGCTTTAAGAACAAAGCTATGATTAAAGCCTGAAGAGTAATAGAAGAAAAAAGGTGGTATTGCCCCTAAAAGATAATAGAAAGTTATGAAATTGCCAGGTGTGAGTGGTCCTTGATAGATGTACAGTATGTTCAAGGAGTAAGATACTGTAGTTTAGAAATCTGTTCCCCTGGACTCCTTTCCCAAAACCAAATTAGGACAAGAAGGAACTTTACATTTATTGAAGGTAGGTCCATAGCTGGTGTCATTCATTTATGAAATTGGTCATTTCTCCTGGTTTTAGATCACAGGTAAGCTTTTATTCTTGGTTCTCCCAGTCAGATACTTTCTTTGTACACTCTTGGAGTTCCATTTATCTTGCCAGCTTTTTTAAACATTACTCTGGTGACCTGAACTGATTTGTCAGTAATTTCTTGTGTTTGGAGAGAGTCTGGTTATATTTGTAGCTTCAGCCCCACCCTGTATTTCAACAGGAAGTGGTAGGTGCCTAAGTCTATAAAAGAGACAATTCTCCTTGGGATTGTTGCATGAGAGTGAGGAACTGCTATATGCAGCAGTAAATTTATACTCCTTTAAATATTTTGATGGACCAACTTAGATTACCGTAAACCTGAGTGTTATGTTTTATTTTGAAATCAAGTGATTGTTTGACTTTTCAGTTGAGATTCTTGAACCACTGTGGAATGCATATTCTTTATCATAAAGAAATTTATCTCCTGAAAGAGGAAACTAGTCTACAAAGCAAGGCACTTCTCATATGCCCCTACCCAAAATGCTGTTAACTATAGAACAGTGGGAAATGCTGAAGTGAAAAGCAGAAGTACTAATTGCCACACATACAATATCCCCACATGTTCTCATCCCATGCTACTGCTGATCAGCATTTTGAGGGTATGTTTCAAACAGGAACTGCCTTGAGAAGCATTTCTGTTGTTATAGTTATTGCTGTAGCTCAGATATACTTGCTTTGGGATGTGACCATAGAAATCTGCAGGTGTTATCAGTGACCATGGCTCTAAATGAAGCATCGTTCATTTATTTATAATAAACAGCTAGTAATACATGTCATTGCCAGAATGAGCAGTCATCTGTGTTTTGTCCTGCTGTTAATAGGAATTCAAAGTGTAGAGTACAGATGAGTGCATCCTCCCCGTCACATGCACTCTTCCTTTATTACCTTATTCCAGCTTCCAAATTCGTCCCTCTCACCTACTTCACCCCACTCCTGCTCCAGGCTTGTCGGGAGCAGAGTTGAGAGTTCAGAGTGTAGGGTACATGTCAGAGTCTCCTTTTGCCTTAAGACTGGCCAAATGTGATATATAAATACCCCATGATAACTTCAAATATACAAACTTGTAGAGTCTTACTGTTGTGAAGGGACCTCAGAGAACACCTCATCCAGTTTCCAATTCAAAGCACAATCCAATCATGGTACTGGCAGTCCAGACTGGTCAGTGTACTCCAAGCCATGGGTTGGAGGGGATGGTTGAAGTCTTTGATTTATTCTGACTCATTCTCAAGTCCCTTAAGCTGAAAATAGCTGGGGGGGGGTGAAGATGGGGGTTGCTGCTGAGTCTGACTGGAAGTCTGTAACTGGTCTAAAAAAAAAAAAAGCTCCCCCCCTTTTTTTTTTCATCTTTGGGTAGCCAACATCCAGATTGGCTTGGGAGGCTCCCCGAGTGTAATTAACTTAACCCCAGGGCACTATCTGGAATGTCCTTTTTACCATTCTGGACCTATAGAAGAGTTTGATTCATGGACATGATCCATCCATCTTTACAGTACCTAGACCTCCCCTGCCCTTATGTTCAAAATGCAAGTGACTGTTGGCCAAGCAGAGGTTATGGCAGCTCTCAGTTCAGTTCAGTCGCTCAGTTGTGTCTGACTCTTTGTGACCCCATGGCATGCAGCACGCCAGGCCTCCCTGTCCATCACCAACTCCTGGAGTTTACTCAGACTCAGGTCTGTTGAGTCAGTGATGCCATCCAACCATCTCACCCTCTGTTGTTCCCTTCTCCTCCAGCCCTCAATCTTTCCCAGTGTCAGGGTCTTTTCAAATAAGTCAGTTCTTCACATCAGGTCGCCAAAGTCCAGCAAATCCAAGAATTTTAGAGTTTTCAATCAGCGATAATCGTGCCTCGGATAAACCTCATTGGCTACGATACTGCCACTGCGTAAAGCTCCAAGAATTTTAGAAATTCTTAAAGATCTTGGCTTAGTCCTTTTATTTTGCAAATGAAGAAACTGAAGCCCAGAGTCAGAATTATATCATCTTTGATTTAGAGGGCATTGTATCAGTCATCCAGTCTGACCTCTCCATATCATCTTCTTACAGTCTAGGAATCTCTCCCCCAGCATGCCTAATAGCTGGTATCCAGGGGATGATACTGGGGAACTTATCACCTCTGAAGAGAACCCATTCTAATATAGGACAGCTCTAATTAAAAGGAACTAACTTAATTGAAATCTGCATCCCTATAACTTTTATCTTCTCAATGTTTCTAATTTAATTCCTCTCCTATGTAACATCCCTGAAGGTAAGACCTTCTCAAACCCCCAAATTAGCAAATATCACTATAGTCTATAATTTTTCTAATCAAAGTAAAGTATAACTGAAAAAGAACTTCTACTGATTCTATAAAGACAGGACATTCCACTTTTCATGTGTCCAGAATTACTTTTTCTAGCTAAGAATGACTACTTTCTTGGTTTTCTTCACTGTCCCTTCATTACTGGCACTAGCATTTAGTTCTTTTCATAGTACTTTTATTTTAAAAAAATTTTTATAAATGGCAAGATCTCAGTTTCCTGATCAGGGATTGCAACAAGGCCACAGCAGTGACAGCACCAAATCCTCACGACTAGGCAACCAGGGAACTCCCTCATAATATGTTTAATAAAGAAATGTACATTTTATCACTTTGTACAGAACAGATAGGGCTGAAGGATTGGACTCACCCTCACAGCCTGTCTGTGGTTTCCCAGTTCTTATTTGCTAGCTGTGGTGGGCCTCTCCATTCTATCGTCTCCTTCTCATCCTGGGAAGAGTTTCCCAACTGGTCTTCTTACCTCCAGTCTTCTGCCCAAATACAGCTTCCTACTTCTTTTAGAATGATTTGTCTAAAAATGCAGATTTGACCATGTCACTTCGTTAATTTAGTAGTTCCTCAACACCCAGTGCTCCACTGATTTTCCATTAAATGACGACTGATGATCGAGGAGTTTTTCTCAACTGGATTCCCATGAGAACATTAAGCCCTAATGCCATTAGGTATCCATTGTATATAATGCATTAGCTTCTCTCCAGTGCATCTGGAATGGTGCTAGTTGTTTACACTCTTGATGAGAATGGAGAAAACAGTCACTCTAGTCCTTTTCTCTATTCTGTGGTTCAGATGAGGAACCCATTGTAAAAGAGTAGAGGAGAGAGAATGTTTGTTCTTCAAGAGGTCCAACAGCATGGCTGGGAGCAGTCTCCAGAAACAGAACTCACAAATTTCATTGATGTCTAGGGTTTCATCTTTAAATTTATGTGAACACTGCGTTCTACTACATAATATGTCCATTGTTAAAAGTGTTTCAAAATATTTGTCAATGAATAAAATTGACTTTACAGGAGGATTTGCCTCAGGTCTATTGAACTAAAAATAACTGCCTTTTTTTCTTAGCCCTGTAGTGGACATTTTATATATGTTACATTATTTAATGTCTCTAGGAAAATTGCCCAAGATCACACAGCTAGTAAGGTGTCAAGACTCAGGGCACTAACCCAAGTATGTCTCAACTCCACAACTTAAAGCTGAGTTGAGTCAAGAGCCTTTGCTTCATTTCCAAGTTTATCTTCACTGGAATGTAGGATTTCTTTCTTGGTCAAGTTAGTATTTTGGTTCAAATTGTGCATAATTCCATACTTCTTTTGAAGAAAAGTGAGTAGTAATGTGGGTGATTCCATTTAATAAGGACTCTTGTCTTTCTTTGGTGACTCTGAAACATGTAAAATGACTTTTTTTAGTAGCAGATTCACTTTCCTAATTCTTTTGTCTTGATGGATATTGAATACTGTAATTTTTTTATTACTCTAGCTTGATGTGGGAGCTGGGTTTTTTTTTGGCAAGACGTAGCTAGCTATCTTGGTATTGAAAACTTGGCGCCCCCCCCCCCCCACCTCCAGATGACACAGGGTTGACTCCATTTGTGTCTTCTTACCCAAGGAACTTGGAAAAACATAAATGCTTAAGTACCAAGGTGTTATGAGTGGCTTCCCCAGTTTCATCCCCATCTGACATTTACCTAGCTATTTGGAATCCAGTTTCCATTAGGTGTCCAAAGAGAATGTCTGGAATGCCCTGTCAGTAGCCATTTGACACAGAATTTCAAGGGGATCTGGCTCCTGTAGCTCCTCTAAGATGCTGGAACAAGTTCTGAAATGATTGCTAAAGGAGGGGGCCATAGTGGCTATTTCCAGTCATCTCTGGCTGCACCCTGAATTTCTGGCTCTTCTGGTGAGCTTGAATTTGGGGAATCTGGGGGCATCCAGAGGGTGCACAGCCCTGTGAGCTTCTTTTATTTGTGACCCCTTGTCTCCCTTTCTGCTCTAAACTCTTTCTCAGTTTGAGTTAGTTACTGAAGCTGCATGTTAGTACCCAGTACCCTTTACATTATGTAAAAGAGGAGAATCATTAGACTGGAAGGGAAAGTCCAGAGTTTGGATTAGAAAATCTGTTGAATCAAAGGGGAACTTAGCTGAGGAACAGAATGAAAATTATTTCCTTAGACAGTAGACAAATATTCAGGAAACACCTCTGCACCCCAAAGATAGGCACAGCTGCCATACAGTGACTATTAAAGGGAGGTTCAAAGTTAGGAGCAAACAGCTGATTCTCTTGGTTCTTGGGCTGTTGCTGTTGGTGACAGGAAATCTTGTTCCCCAGGCTGCTGGCTTCCTGTTTTATTTTTACTCTTAGCAGATCAGAATGTCCATAACAAGGAGCAGTCTGTTCCAAAGGGTTCTACTCCCTCTTTGAGCTGAAGGGCTTTTTTTTCTTTTGGTCAGACAATATGTTGGTTCACTTTTAAGTTCTATGATGTATAGCTTGGTTTAAGCATTTCGTGTTCACAATCAACTTTTTTGGTGATGAGCTGGTGTTTTAAGATTCAATGTAAGTAAACCTCTGTGGATTTGTGTGTGTGTTTTAAGAGGTGTTTGCAATCTTGGGGACTTGAGTATATTACCTTTATGCTTTACCATTTAACTTGCCATTTTCCCTAGCACAGAAACCTTTAGGCTGCTTCAGATTTCTTTAGTTTCACAAGTTAGGTGAACAGTTCCAGCCCAGTGTGCCTTGGCTATAGTCATATAGTCATTTTGTTGGATAAAAAACCTCCTCCTGTCCTCGTAAAGTTAGGAATTTGGTAATCTAACTCTGAAACAATAGCTCAGCGTGAACCTAAAGTGCTGGGGGATTTCCTAGGGAAAGGGGCTTAGCCGACAGGATAAGAACCAGTAACTGGAAGGTTTCCGGATCTGCTCCAGACACTTCCTGCTGTCTCAAGAGACTTTTGGCCCAGGTGTGTTGAACCGGATGGGAGAGAGAAAGGGAGCTGTGAGTAGAAGAGAAAGGACTGCTGGGGAATCTTGCAGCACAGTGTGCTTGGCATCATGTTTAATATATTGAACATATAGAATTTTCCTTGGTATTCTTTCATTGTGTCCATTTACAGAGTGCACTTTAGTAGTCTTAATAGATACTGACAGTGTTTAGTTGTACATTAAGAGTCCTCCATCAGGGAAGAACTGGAGAAATTACGTCCTGATGTAGATCAGTGGAATCACTTGGCAACGTAATTTCGTTGTGGAGACTATCAGATGACAGAAGCTCTTTTTTGATTCTCATAATTGATCATCTGGAATCTGATCTGTTCTGATTGTGGACACCCCCAGGTTAGGATCGGTACCATCCAGGACCTGCTGAATGGGCTGTTTTCTGACCATGCGTCCCTGCCTCTAGAGACTTCTGTTAGCTGGAGCATACTTGTTATTTTAGGGTTTTTAGGTTTTTATACTGCCTCTGTACCTTCAGCCAGCAGTCACCAGTTCAGAATTTCTAAACTCATCCAGTAGGGCTCTGATAGCAAACCTGTGAAAGAGGGGTGTGATGGGGAGGGCTTAAAGCAGGGGAAAAAGAGAGAGAGAGGCAAAGATTTTTTAAAGCTGTTTAGATCAGAACAAGACAAAAGGAAAAACGACTCACACAGCCTTGGTGTGCCTGGAATTTGTGGTTGAGTAATACTTTCCTGTTATTTCTTTTTTAGGTTGTTTTTCATCATTCAGAACATTGCCTGAAGCAGGTCCACCATGCCGTTAGTAACGAGGAACATCGAGCCAAGGCACCTGTGCCGTCAGACGTTGCCTAGCGTTAGAAGCGAGCTGGAATGCATGACCAACATCACCCTGGCAAATGTCATCCGACAGCTGGGCAGCCTGAGTGAGTGCCGCAGAGAGCCTGTGCTTTGCCCTCAGGGGTCGTTGGTGCTCTTTATTTCCTCCCCTTCTCCTCCGTGTTCCTCGTTCTCCCCCATCTGCCTTCCCTAGGTAGTGCGAAAATTTATCCCACCCTCACCCCTCCCCAGAGAGAGGCTTCTGTTTATACAGATTCTTCCCCTCAACCCTTTCTTCATCTACCACCACCCTCTAGGTTCCCTCCACCTCCCCCTCCACCTGCTTCAAAAGAAATCTGTGGGAAGGGTGGCAGGAAGGGCTGCAGCAGAAACTGCAGATGGAATGACAGAGCAGAATTCTCTGTGTAAAGTGGGAGGTTCACAGAGCAGTATCTTGGGTTGGGGAATGTGCCTGTAATTGCACAAGCTATTCGATGTAGCCTGACTTTGTTGAAGCCTCAAATGTACCAATAGTCTTTATCTACCCAACCCCCCCCCCCCACCTTTCTTCACAAAGAGGAGTAGAGCAAACACGCATTCAGAGAGATTCTGGCTGACTTGTCTACCCTGGTACACATTTAATTGTGCTGCAAGCCCCCAGGTCTAAGTTCAGGGTACAAATTACTTCTGTAGTCTCTGGGGTATTGGGAGTTTTGCAAGCTGTGTGAACACAGTGACACAGATTGTAGCTGGAGCCATTCTTCTCTAGGAGGAAGATGGGGGTTAACCTAGTCTATTTTGAAGCTGAGGGAAAGCCAGCTCAACTGTAATTTTTTTTTTTTTAATTGCTAAGAATGAATGAGACTGCCTTCAGTGGGGTACATGCTTGGGTTTGGATTTCATTCTGAATTGAGCGGATTTTGTTTGCTTGGAGCCGAGATATGGGAAAGGCAGATGCTTGGATAGGCTCTGCATTTGTCTAGTGCCATTCTAGTTCCCATAAGAACCTCTGTCAAAATGCCATTTTAGTGATCTTCCTTAGCAAAAGCATCTTAGTGTGAATTATTTCAGACATTTAACCCTCCTGTCGCATCACTGCCTTTCGTGAAAGCAGTGGAATATCAAGAAAGCCTGCATCCCCCCCCCCCTCCCCTGCCACCCCAGATAGTAATAGCCCCTGCCTTGGAAATAGGGGCCTGAGGAGATAGAGGCCTGTGACCAGATGATGTATGGGGTCTGAGATTCCTAAGCCGTCACCCAGCTCAGAGGCCATCTCAGTTGATCCAGGGCTTAGGGAAACCTGGATGGGGCGTCAGGAAAGAAATGAAACCCTGCCAGTGTCTGTCTTACACAAAGGACCGTTGACAGCAGTGCCACAGCAGTACGACTAACAGGGAAGCACGTGAAGACTGCAGAGAGCCTCACTGCTCCTTAAAAGCATCCTTTCTGCTTCTGTCACCCTGAGAAGGCCAAATGGGTGGAAGTCAGTCACACGCGGGTTCCTTCTCTGTAGGACAAAGGACATCTAGCTAATGATGCGTCTTCTTCTCTCTCAGCAGGAGTTACGGTCTCTCTCAGGTGTTTTTCCAGCGCAGTGTTGCTGGATGGCATTGCTCACTCTCCCACTTGTGATCAGGCACTCCTATCTTGAGGAAGTTCATCTGAGGGCCAGGGTTGGCCTGTGCTTATGGAAACAAGATTTTCTCACATCGTAGAGCTGGCCGACCCTTTATTCATCCAGTAAACATGTATTGAACATATTTTATGTGCCAGGTGCTGAGAGGATACAGCAATAATAAGAAGTGGTCTCTGCCTTCTGGGAGCTCATAATCTACCAGAGGAGAAAGAAATAAGGGGAGAATGAGAGAGGGTGAGAAGAGATCTCATATTTGTTGATTGCCTACTTTATGCCAGGTTTTAATAGGATCTTGACATATAGCTGCTGCTAAGTCACTTCAGTCGTGTCCGACTCTGTGCGACCCCATAGACGGCAGCCCACCAGGCTCCCCTGTCCCTGGGATTCTCCAGGCAAGAACACTGGAGTGGGTTGCCATTTCCTTCTCCAGTGCATGAAAGTGAAAAGTGAAAGTGAAGTCGCTCAGTCGTATCCGACTTGTAGCGACCCCATGGACTGCAGGCTACCAGGCTCCTCCGTCCATGGGATTTTCCAGGCAAGAGTACTGGAGAGGGGTGCCATTGCCTTCTCCATTTGACATATAGACTATCTAATTTAATCTTCTTAATAATCCTTTGAGGTGAGAAGTTGGCATTCCCGTTTTTCAGGTGAAGAAATGAAGGCTCAGAAAAGTAAGGTAACTTGCCTGCAGACACAGTAGCCACTGAGAGGCAAAGTCAGACTTCCTAAGAATTTCTAAGCTTGCCCCCTGGCTCCCTGGCTCCCTGGCTCCCTGGCTCCCTGGCTCTCCCACGACTGCCCTGCATTAGACCTTTGCTGTGCCGTACTAAGTCTCTTCAGTCATGTCCGACTCTTTGTGACCCTGTGGACTGTAGCCTGCCAGGCTCCTCTGTCCCAAGGATTCGCCGGGCAGGAATACTAGAGTGGGTTACTGTGCCCTTCTCCAAGGGATCTTCCCGACCCAGGGATCGAAACCACGTCTCCTGCAGCTCCTACATTGTAGGCTGATTCTTTACCGCTGAGCCACCAGGGCAGCCCAACTGAACACTCACCAAACGATTCTTAGACCACCTCTGGCTTCCCTTTCTCTGATCAACCTCTTTAAATCTATAAACCTAAAAATTGTGTAAAGTCTTTTAAATCGTAAACTTATATGTTCTTGCCAGAGTGGTCTGTCCAAAAACTAAAATCTGACTTTTTACTTTCATAATTCTGATTTGTTTGAATTTTAAAAAGTTGAGTCTGTGTTAACTTTTGCAATTTAAAAATGTTTTTAAAATAAGAGCATAAATGTTAGCTATGTATTTTATCTCCCGTCTTCCTCACCATGAAATTATTTAATTTTAAATTCCTTCGCTTGGCATTCAAGGCTTTAAGACCTACCTTTCTTTTCAGCCTCATTTTCTGCAGTCCATCTTTTTCTCCCATTTTATAATCTTTTAAAGAGATTCTTTTAAAATTAAAAAGGGAAAAAAGAAGGGAGGGAGGAAGAAGGAAGAAAAGATGAATTGCCAACTACTCATAGCTTCTGAGACAGACCATATACTCTTCATACTTTCGCACGGCGCTTTTGTTCCCACTGCTAGGGAGCCCTTGCCATTTTTGTAGAGGATCTTCAAGACCCAGCTTAGAGATCTCCTCCTGGTTGGACTGAGTACTCCTCTGAGATCCTATTACTTGCCTGTATTATATTACCTGCCACATTATATTAAAAATTGTCTGTATCTCCTATACTAAAGTAAAAGTTTTTTGAAGGCAGAAATCATGTGTGGTTTCCTTGAACCCCAGTGTCTATCTTGTATAGTACCCGGCACCCAGTAGGAGCTCAGTAAATATTTGTTAAATGATTCGTGCTTCTATTCTTTCTACCCTTCCATGCTATTGGTGCACAGAGAATACAGGGAAAGAAGGAATATTTCCTGTGGGGAGTGGGAACATAGCAAGAATAGGGAGAGTCAAGAAAAGCTTCATAAAAGAGGTTACATATGAACCGAACCTTGAAAGATGACTAGGATTACATCCAGCAGAGAAGGGTGCAGAAATGGGCTCCTGCGTACTTCAGGCTCATGACCTTGACCTCATGTATTATATACTCTAGCCGGAAGTGCTTGGTCTAGTAGGGAAAGTCTGATTATGGAACGCATGAAGCACAAAACTAAAAATTTCACAGCCATGGATTGCTCCCTGATAGCATATCCAGAGTTATTTTCCCTCAGGGCAGTGAGATTGGCGTTTCACGTGTTAGGTTGCCACGTCTTAGAAAATGTGCAGCCAACCAGCACTTCTGAATCAGTGTGCTGACCACCTAGGAGATTGGAACCTCCTCTTGGGTCATTAAGAAGATTTGTTTTCGTTTGAAAAATTATACTGCTAAGGTATCTTTTGCAGAATGAAGTAGATGTCTGTTATGAATGTCCTGATTTGATAGTGGATCTGTCTTGGTAATCTGAATGAATGAAATTAACTCTGAACAAGATATGTACGTATCACACTCCTGTTTTCAGAGGTTGGAGTACTTTTTAGTACTTACAGAGCAGGACTATCACATTACCAACTGGAATTATATTTAAATTGGAAGATCCCCTGGAGAAGGGAATGGCTACCCGCTCCAGTATTCTGGCCTGGAGAATTCCATGGACTGTGGAGTCCATGGGGTTGCAAAGAGTTGGACACAACTGAGTGAATTTCAGTTTCATTTTCAAGTGTAAGTCTTAAGATACTGAGATATTGATACTCTTAAAAGTCATCAGTATAAGGACGAATCTCATTATATAACTTTTTACGATTTGGGCTTATTTAGTCCTGTGACAACTTGGTGAGATAGATACAGTTGTCCCCATTTCACAGATGATGAAACTGAGGCTGAGAGTTTGACTTGGTGAAGAGTCAGTAAGACAAGGATAGAGATAAAGAACTGAGACTTAAATTCAGACTTTCTGGTTTGAAGACTAATGCTTCTTCCATGTATTGTCTTGAGTTCCAAGTATGCTTAAGTCCTGAGGTAACTTGACAATGGGGAAGCCTTTACACCGCCTCACTGCCTCTTCAAGTAGCATTCTCAGTGTCACCGTTTTTGTGTGGTGGAGTTCTTTGTATGATTTTTATCTTAAATCACAGGAGCTCTTCCTGCTGTCACTGCTCCTTTCACTGAGGAGCACGGAAAGTCCTGGGTACTCTCTTGGGTGATCTGAGGGTGAGTTGACTTGGGGTTTTCTTTTCCTCCAGAACAGTTGGTTGGTTACCAGATATTTTTGAGCCTTTGTTACTTTCCATACTAATGTTGTGTGTTTCTCAGTCAGTCTTTTATTACCTAGGCAAGCATGATACAGTATGGTTTTTGTTTTTTGTTTTTTTGAATATAGTTGATTTGCAATATTATATGTGTCAGGTGTGCAACATAGTAGTTCACAATTTTCAAAGGTTATATTCCATTTATAGTTATTATAAAATATTGGCTATATTCCCTGTGCTCTATAATATATCCTTACAGCTTATTTTATACCTAGTAGTCTGTACTACCTCTTAACCGCCTAGCCTATCTTGTCCCTTCCCTCTTCCCTCTCCCCCCTAGTTTGTTCTCTGTATCTGTGAGTCAATACAGTATGGTTCTTATAGGAACTTAGCCGTTTTATGGACAGGGATCAGATAGGAATCTTCAGCCTGCACAGTGGAAATGCAGTTTGTTAGCCAGTTTGAGTCCTTTGAGCTCAGGAGCTTCCCATGGTTGTTTAGATCACAGAACCATTCAGTATGCAAAGACTTGCTTCTTCCTTGATTAGAAGCTCCTTATTGACTAAATCTACTAGCAGTCCAGAATATGGTGTTGATTGGTCTTATGCTTACTCTTCAGGTTACACTGGGAAGGTGAGTGAGCTGCAGTTCACCCTCAAGGTGAAGTTTTGGCCTTTTGAACTCATTTTTTCCCCCTCAGGTGTGGACTAAGCATAAATGTAGTTTAGAAGCTAAAAATCAGATCTACTTTAAATAATTCTCAAAGAAATGATCTGTTGGTTGGGCGCAATCACTTATGCCTGCCTTCACCTTGCAAGTAACACACTCGGATGGTATATTTATTTGTACGCACCACTTTTCAGTTCCTAGCAAGAATGTGCTTTGTGGCTTGGAATGACAGTGTGGAGGTAGTGTCAGATTGCTGTTACATTTCTCTGGCCGCAGATTCTCCTTGCATTCCAGGGTTGAAAGTACGGAGCTCTTTTTCTAAAAAACAAGACATTGTGGAATGAGACTACTGGTGTGTTGTTTTTCAGGGAGAGCTTGAATGTTTCAGCTTTCCACTTGTTCCCTGAGATGTAGATTTGAAGGATTATAACCTAAAGCAAAGACTTTCAAAATTGTAGCTTATGAATCATAAAATCACCTTTTGACCCTTTAGAAGAAGTTGTTAGTCTCTACTAGGAGTTGTTAGTGACAGTTCAAGGCCTCTCCCAGATACCACATCTCATCATGGTTGTTCAGCGTATTTTGGGGGCTCCATTGAAGATGTAACTTCTTTTTTTTTTTTATGTTAATTGTAAACACTTAACTAACTAATTCACAATTTGTTTTCCAGAACCACTTTCAGAGGGTACTTTTACAGAACAGCAAACAGCTAAGGCCTATAGGCAAATATGTAGACATACTATCCACTCTTCTAGGATGTTTCTTTGTATTACACCTTTTGATTTTATTCAGCTTGCTTTGAGCTCATGACAGCTCAGTTTGCCAAGAAGACTCTTAGTTACAGAGCACACTGCAGGCTGCCCAGGCTTTGGAGGGTGTATCTCTGTCTCCAAGAACAAGCTCTTCCTGTAGACTGAACCATCTTAGAGAGGCGAGGTCCCTGTGTGTTTGGGAGGTGGGGAGTACAGTCTTTAGTAGCCAGTTTTTCTGACCATTTTGTCACTTTTATGCACTAGTGACTTGGTTCTTTGCTCTCTCAGGTAAATATGCCGAGGACATTTTTGGAGAGCTCTTTACTCAGGCAAATACTTTTGCCTCTCGGGTAAGCTCCCTTGCTGAGAGGGTTGACCGCCTACAAGTTAAAGTCACTCAGCTGGATCCCAAGGAAGAAGAAGGTAAGGAAGCTGAGCTCAGCATTTGCAGGCTCTGCTGAGCAGTTGCTTAGATTTTTTTCCCCTGATTTATAAAAAAGTGAGAGGGGAAATCACAGAGACCTATGGAGTTCTTTGAAATGACACAAACCTGGGTGATGTGAAGAAACCTTTTCATTTCTACCATACCTCCACACACTCCCTTTCTCCCATTTCCCCAATTCCTTCTTTCTCAAATTCTCCTTCCCCCCCGTCTTGTTTTGCTACCATAAAAGTACTTGGAAGATTCAATCCTCCTAAGGAGGGGCCTGCTAGATCTGGCCACATAGTAAACCTTTGTGTTGCCTCATTTTGTTCAGTCATGAAATGGCTGGGCTGCTGACAGCCTTGTGGGGCTTCCCCAGAGGGGGAGAAGGAAAAAAAAAAAAACCTGGCTGCAGACAGCCGCAGCCAAGAAACGCAGCAGCTGAGGCCTCTCCGGCTGGCGTGACTCAGTGTTTGCTCAGATAGCCTGTCGTCCATTTTCTAATGCCTTCCATCTTCTTTCAGTATCACTACAGGGAATCAACACCCGAAAGGCCTTCAGAAGCTCTACTGTTCAAGACCAGAAGCTCTTTGACAGAAACTCTCTCCCCATACCTGTTTTGGAAACATACAACACCTGTGATACTCCTCCACCTCTCAACAATCTCACCCCTTACAGGTAACCTGGCTAGCTTCTCCCCTCTTCAGCCTGTGGCTAACAACACTAGATTGTCATTTTAAAGATGTTGTGTACATCAGAGGATTATATCAAAAAGTGTACTACCTACCCCAGAGTTGTTTGTGGTGGAAGAAGCTAACATTTACCATATAAACAGGTGTCACTTATTATTGTTTGGTTTCTGAAACTCATATATAATATGATTGAACATAATATATAATATTGAAAGTTTGCTATAGCATTTATGCTGCAGAGTTTAATTTGGTATAAGCCAAGTCCGTCTTGGACTCCATCCAAGGAATTTAGTTATTATAGAACCAAAAGGACTTTGTTACAAGGCAGTCCTATAGCTTGCATCCCAGGGGCAACATTTTAGCAAGGCTCCCACTTACTCTGAAACCGCTAGATTACCAGATGTTTGGGCGTGTTAGTGGGGCCAGCCTTGTGCACTGGCTTCTCTGGGCCCTGAGGGTCCTTCCAGAGCCTAAGGAATACTTGGCATTCTTCCAAATGAGTGTCGTTCACTTTGTTTTGAACATCCTTTCAACATTCCCCTGTGAAAGGACCTACAGTGTATGGCTGGACTTGAAAAAGGTAGCCTTATAGACAGCTTAAAGCCCCTCCCCTCTAGTGGTCTGGTCTGGTAGTGTTACTGTGTAAAAAACTTCCAAGCAGGGACAGAAAGCGAATATTTATCTTGCTCGCATCCATAAATATCTTTGGAACAGGTAAAAGTAATTACAGATAGCTGGAGGCAGATGTCTTCTGTGAGACATGGGTGTACTGCAAAGTAGAGTGTGTGTGTGTGAAATTCAAGGACACCCACCTGATCCAGAGAGCCAGAGTAGGAACATGGCCACTGCTCACACAGACGCAGAGAAAGTGCGTGGTACCTATCCTTTGTTATTACCGTGTGAAATTATGTCTGCCCCTTGGCTCTCAAAGGGGCCAGCTAACATGGCAGGGCAGAGCTCTGACTCTGCAGCCTCCAACATTGAGTCTGGTTGGATCTGGGCAGAGGGTTTGTAGGAGAGGAAGGGATTATACACTTTATAATATTGAATGGGGTATGGTAAGACAAGTTTATTTTTCAGCTAATGTAGGGTATTTTCCTTTTTAACATTCTCTTCTCAGTTTTCTGGTGTTAGCCTAACAGAAATGAGTGATGTGGCTGACTCAGAACCAGATTTAATATAAAAATCATTAGTGCTTGATTGGAACTGGTTTCTGTGTATTGTGATAAGATTGGAGGTCAGAAAAGAACTACCTTTCCAATTCGTTTTAGTTCAGAATAGTGTTAAAATAACTATCCATCCCTAAATGCATGCTTCCTGAAAAAGGGGAGAGACTTAGCCATGCCAAAGTTCAGGATTCCAGCCAGGGTCGTTGAATCTGGCGGATGACCCTTATACTGACACTCATCAGCTCACCCTGTCCTTCTGTCACAGCTGCTAAGAGCTGGTGATTAAATCTTGTGGTCATAGAACAGCTGGCTGTCTCTTCTCACTGGGGCCCCCTTGTGGTTGGGGGATGGGGGGCGGATGCTGAGCTGTTCTAGTAGGTGAAGTGCTGTGGTTGCCTGTATTTACAGAGGAATGACAGCTACACACGCGATACACATTCACGTGTGTATGTGCATACGTCTGTACACGTGTGAAGCTGTGCATGTGTACACAGGTTGTGGGTGGGTGGAGGCCGTTAATGCTTGCTGGAGAGTCCTGGGCAATTGATGGTGGTAGGGGAGTCAGTGGCAGAAATCCCATCTGATGTGCCAAGATATCAGAGTGTCCTTGGAGAGATGTCTGCAGCCCTGGAGATCATTAGACATAAGCAGGATGCCTGCTGCTATAAACCGTTCTTGCCCTAACCATGCAGATTCCTCCACCAGGAATTGAAAGTAAGGCTAAGGTTCTTAAAAAGCTAGATAAGTAAGAGGTGCCATGCCATTCAGGGGCTTTGGAACGCTGGTATAGTGGAGGAAATACGCAGTCAATTTGAATGACTTCTTGATTCCTCAGTGTAAAAACTGCTAACTGGTAGGTGTTTGGAATATTGGATTTGGTTGGGAGCTCATTTGTCTACTGACAGCTACTTGTCTTCATTTCTATCCCAGGGATGATGGGAAAGAGGCACTCAAATTCTACACAGACCCTTCGTACTTCTTTGATCTTTGGAAGGAGAAGATGCTTCAGGACACCAAGGATATCATGAAAGAGAAGAGGAAGCATAGGGTGAGGGGAAAGGGGCTTCTGTTCTACACATCAGTAGGCACGATTGTGGAGGGGGGATAAAAAGGAAGCCAGTCTTATGTGAAGTAATCATTCTGAGTGGCTGCTTGCTTGGATGCCAGGTGAGACTCTTAAAAAAATGTGTCCACTCCAAGCACAACCAAGATGAAAGTATAAATCACACCAAAAATGTGTTTGTTCCCCCCAGTACTATTAACAATTGAGTATATTCAGGCTGAGTTTTAGAAATTGACTTTTCTATTCACCATTTATTTCTCTTACAATTTGCACCTGACTCTGCTGGACGCTCGAGCTAGGCTAGTCCCTTCTGCGCCAGCTTTGCAGCTCATTTCTCGGAGATCAGCACAGGGCTCTACAGTGTTTGATTTGCAACGGGAGCGGTTTAACACCTTGACTACTGGTTGGGCGGGGCAGGGGTAGGGGCATAGGCCTAGTTTTGGTAGAGGTGCTCCCCTCCCCTTAGACTCCCAGTGATGTGTGTAAGCATATGACCTAGCAGTTGCAACCTCACAATCCCATTAGCATGGCTGCTGGGAGGCCTAAGAGAGCACCAGGGGCTAGTGCAGCTGCACAAGCTGAAGAATCCGTCAGTTGTTTGGGTTTGTTTTTTAACTATTTCCTTGTATCTGTCCCAGATATCTATGGCTGTCATTATTTCTCTTCTCTCTTGACTGACCTTTGTGGCATAACGAATAATAAATAGCTATTTAGTAACTTCCTAACAGTTAAAGTTGCTCAAAAACATGAATGAATTACCCAGAAAGATGGTAGATTTCCATTGCTACAGGTATTTGAGTATAGGATTGAAGAAATGTGTTTGAGCCCAGGAGGTGGTTTGGATTAGATGACCTCTAGGTCACTCTAAACCCAGCAGTTTTGTAAGTTCTGTGGTTACTGTATGTTGTCTAGGCAGATTATTTCTAGGGTGTATATCCATGAAGGTGGGTGGAATTTTAATGAAGAACTTTGGGAAATGTTTATTAAGCTTTTCTGTTTCTTTTCATTATAGAAAGAAAAGAAAGATAATCCAAATCGAGGAAATGTAAACCCACGTAAAATCAAGACACGTAAGGAAGAGTGGGAGAAAATGAAGATGGGTCAAGAATTTGTGGAATCCAAAGAAAAGCCTTCTCGGTAGGTGCTGCTTTTGTCCTCTTGGTAGCATTCTTTGAAGGGTCTGGGCAGCTGGGGGCAGCAGTCTGACAGCTCTGATGTGACACCTTTCATACCCCCGAAGTCTGGCTGTGTGGCTTAAATCAATACCACTGCTAATCAGCTACTTTAAAGTACCTCCATCTGGTGATTAAAATTTGCTAAAAACAAGAAGAAAAATCTAGAGGCTGAGCAGTTTAAATAAGGTGGCCAGAGTGGTCTGGAAAATAAAGCCCATGGCTTCTGGTGCCCTTACAATATCTGAGGGCCTCAAAGGAAAGACTAGAAAGGGAAGAAAAGTGGTCTTAGGAGTCCTTTGCCTTCAGAGCATTGATTCGAAGGTCGTGACTAAGAACTGGACATTTCATGGGAGTAGGGAAGGCCAGGCAGAGAACTTGTGCACATCACCAAAGCAACTTTTCAGTCAGCTTTTGTCAGTCTCTGGAGAGAGGCTGGCCAAGGGACTGAAAGCGGGCCTCAGAGACAGTGTGGGAAAGGCCGTGCAGCCAGTGTGAGGCTATATATCTCTGTGGAGAAACAGTAGATGTCAGTCTGACCCCGTTTCCCAATACCAGATCACACTAGAGGTTTAAAAGGGGGGTAAATGGTTTTAAAGCTTGGTTTGATGCTTATCCTGGTGTCCGACCTGTGTGACATTCAAAGCCAAGTCGCTGAGATTGCCTGGCATAAATGTTGCCCTGGTTTTTCCCCTAAATACCTTGCATCCTGGCTGTCGGAGAACCATGCCAGCCTATGCCGGGTGTCTAGGAATGATGAAAGGAAAGAGTTGAGTTGTTCTTGCTTTTAGGAATAATTCTACCATGAAATTCTTGACTTTTAGAAATCTTGACACTTCTGACACTTGTTCTTCCTAGATTAAGAGATTTGTTTTAAAGAGTGATGAAGATGGTGAGAGGAAAAAAATGAACCTTTCTGCAGGGGAATCAGCCCTGAGGGTACCTCCTTTACCTTCACCTCTCAATAAAAAGGGGCCATTTTGTTCCATGATCTCATCCTGTTCAGACAGGCCCTTGTCATAGGAAGGCTCAGTGACTCTTAAGACCAGCAGCTTGTGTGTTCAGAGTGCCAACCGGCTGTTACGTGTGTGTGTGTGTGTGTCTGGTGATTCTGTTGTCTGAGAGGTTTGGGATCAGGCTGCCAGGCTGTTCTACATGGTGAACCTGTAAAGAGATGTGCCAGGTCTACAGGGCTGCAGGCCTTGGGGATTTTCTACGTCAGAGCATCATTTGATTTAGTTAGTTTCCTCCAACTCTGTTCTGCCTGGGGTCTACTTTAGATGATTTCCTTATAACCCAGCAGTGGTGGAAAGAAGGGCGAGGTGGAGCGGGACAGGCCACACTTTGTTAGCTGCTGCCTGGTGTGTTCCTGCTTGTGTGGAAGTTTGTTGCTGTTCACCCAGAGTGAATTCGCCCATGGCCCAGTGCTATGAGGGACAGGTGTTCATGAGGCCAGCCCTAGGACCCCACTTGAATCAGCAGCTTGGTTTGTGAGATAAGAAACCACATCCAACTACCACATAGCAACTTGCATTTATCCTCAGCTTGGTTTTGCAGTCAGATGCCTCCTTGGCCTTTGAGTACTCCAGAGGCTTGCCGACCTCAAAACCAGGCTGAGTGCCAGTCACGTGTTTGCAGCTCACTAGCCCTGGGGCCTGGCTTTGCCCTTTGCTGCAAGACAGACTTTGGGATTTGGATCTGGGCTGCTCCTAACATTTGGGAAAGAATTTCAAAGAACTGCTGAGTGTGACAAGGCCAGCACGAGGAAAGGAACAGCATGATTTTGATAAGCTGGGTTGAGTCCCATTTTTACAGACAATCCAGCAGAAATATCTGGGAGAGGGGAGGGGTAGATTGGGAGATTGAGACTGACATATACACACTGCTCTGTATAAAATAGATAACCAGTAAGGACCTACTGTATAACACGGGGAGCTCTACTCCGTACTCCATAATGACCTATATGGGAAAACAGTCTAAAAAAGAGTGGATATATGTGTGTATGTGTGTGTGACTGGTTCACTTTACTGTACACCTGAAACTAACACAACATTGTAAATCAACTATACTCCATTAAATTAAAAAAAATAAAATAATTACAGCTACAGCAACTTGGGGGAGTAGAAATATCTGGGAGATATTTAGCAATCAAATGCATTTTTTGTGGGCTCTTTTAGAAAAGCAAGAGAGTATCACTCAGGCTTTAAATAACAATTTTGGCATTGGGTTCATTATCAGGTATCCACCCACCTTGGTGTACCAGAATGGCAGCATTGGCTCTGTTGAGAACGTGGATGCAGGCAACTACCCACCACCACCACAGTCAGACTCCATTTCTCCACCTTCTCCTTCCTTCTCTGAGGACAACTTGCCTCCCCCACCAGCAGAATTCAGGTAAACAGTGGTATCTCTGCTATTTACTCTGGGTGGTTAAACACTCAAGAACAAAGTAAAAGTTCCAAATCCAGGCCAGGACCACTAAAGTAACTCCAGACAAGTGAGTCAGGATAATAGAAATAATTGGTATTTATTGTCTGTAAGGTACCAGGCATTATACCAAACACTGTGTATGTTACTTAACCTCCACAAGAGTCCTCTTGAGATAGGCACCCATTTCACAGAAGAGTACACAGTGAAGCCCAGAGGTCAGTGAACTCACCCAAGACCACACTGCCAGTAGGAAGCAGACTCACGGTTGGAAAGCAGGCCAGTTTGACTCCAGAGCCTGTGTTCTTAACTACTGGCTACACCTGAACAGAGAGAAGTCACCAGCTTCTCTCGTTTTTTCGCTTAGCGCTGACTCAGCATCAAATAAAGTGGTATAATCTGCTGCTGTCCATAAAATACTGAATATCCTTTCTCCCTAGTTGTCTAGGAACCTAGTAAGTAGTTGCCTTTTTCTCCTGTTGCCTCTGCTCCATTTCACTGTGGCTAGAATCTCCAGGAAGAATGAAACAAAGGAGAAAGAGATGAAACTTAGGATCTGACCATTTTGATATTTGTCAGTGTCCCTGGCAGAGGTGTATACAGGAAGAGTTAGCATGTCGTGGCTGGAAAGGGGAGGGATCTGAGGAGTGTTAGATTTCAGTGTTTCCTGAGGAAAAATAGTTACTTTTCTTTCTGATGCCTAACAAGTGAGAGCTTTGAAAGGTACATTTGTCTCCTTGGACACTGTTTAATCGGAGACTGGATGTTGAGGCCCCTTCCGATGGAGACCTGTAGCTTGCTGTCACCCCACCCCCCACCCCTACCCCCGCCCCATTCCTGGCGTCTGAAACCATTAATCCCAAACCTCCTTCTGCCTCCCAAATCACTTCCTGCTGGTTGCCGCGTCGGATACAGTGAGGCTCCAAGGTCTGTGGAAAATTCCAAGATGGATGCTTTCCTAAGGAGTAGCTATTAGTGTAGGACAGACACAAAGGTGGAAAAAGAGGCCCTTCAGCCTCACACGTGGCCGGAGACCTCGCCGCCGCAGGCAAGCAGGCCTGACCCAGGAGAGGTGAGCCTTAATGCTCCCTCAACTTGGGTCAAGTCTGGCGGCACATTCGTTTCCCGTCTCTGCTGACCCTCAGGCCCTCGTTCTCTCAGGTTTTTCCACAGGAGCACTGAAGGTGCTTTCACCTAAATCTGTACCCTGGTCAGGTTTGCCTAGCTTGGCTTGGGTTTCCTGCCCTCACAAGATCTGGTGAATGTTAACAGCCTATGGAATGGAGCCTGGTGGGTGGTGGTGTTTGAATTTTTATTTTGGTTCGTTCTTACGTGGCTTATTAGTCCTGGCTCCAGGATTGAGCTGACCCTTCCTCTTAAGAGGAGGACTCAGGAGGGCTCCTTCCCTTGCAGAGCCGAAAGGTTTGAGGGGGGCCTAAGAGATAGTCTTGGCCAGCCTTACCTATGAGAGAACTCCTAAGTCCACTTTTTTCAGGCGGTATTTCTCAATTTCTGCTTCAACTCCTCTGCTGACGGGAAGCTCATTATCTTACAAAGCTGCCCATTTCAAGGCTGGGGATTTCTGACCATCCCCAGGTTGTTCTTTCTGTTTGAGCCAGAATGAAATTATACTGTCAACCAGAATGAACCTAGGGTAATCGATAAGCTTCACGTAAAGGGGAGTGTTTGCATCCTGAGAGTGATAGTGGGTCTTTTTTCTTTGTCCTTTCAGCTACCCGGCAGATGGTAACCAAAGAGGGGCTGGCGTAGCTGGACTCAAAAGGTCCAGTGTGGTCAGCCCAAGCCACCCACCACCAGCTCCTCCTCTGGGCTCTGCACCAGGCCCCAAACCCGGGTTTGCTCCACCACCTGCCCCTCCACCTCCACCTCCGATGATAAACACTCCACCCCCACCCCCGCCTGGAGGATTTGGGTCTCCAGCAACCCCGCCACCACCTTCACCCCCATCTTTCCCGCCTCACCCCGATTTTGCTGCCCCTCCACCTCCTCCCCCACCGCCAGCAGTTGACTACTCAACTCTGCCACCACCTCCCTTGTCCCAGCCAACAGGAGGCGCACCTCCGCCCCCGCCCCCGCCCCCTCCTCCAGGGCCCCCTCCACCCCCTTTCAGTGGTGCAGATGGCCAGCTAGCTGCACCTCCTCCGCCACTTTCTGACACCACCAAGCCCAAGTCCTCCTTGCCTCCTGTGAGCGATGCCCGCAGCGACTTGCTTTCAGCCATCCGTCAAGGTAAACCCCCAGTGGTGGGTCCAGGATCATGGCGCCTTGTCTGGGCAGCTGGGATGACTGGCTGGAGGGCGGACGGGGGCCCCTGTGCCCTTCCAGGGGAATGGTTTTTGCTGGGTGGAGAGAGATTAGGACTTCAGACCTCAGATCAGTCTGAAGAAAGGCTTCACTCCTGAAGAAATGCAGACGTTTGTATTTCTTTCCACCTTGGTTTAAAGTAAAGGCTTCTTAACCTAGGGTCTTCGAACTGCTTGGAAATTTATGCTTTGTGTGTTCTTGCGTTCATTCTGTGCCCCAGAGAAAACCAAGAATCACTGTCTTGGAAGGTACTTCCTCATCTGGACTCAGACACTCCCTGTCCTTCACTTTTTTGCCTTTCCTATCCTTCTCCGCTCCTCTCCCCCACCTTCCCACCTCCTTCCTTCCTCCCCTTTCCCTCTTGTCTCCATGTCTCCTTCCTCTCACCCTGCCTTCCTCCCCTCCTTCATCATCGTCTTCCCATCGTGAAGCATTTATTCTCTGTCAGAGGCTGGTTCTGGTCCCAGGAGGCTAGAGTGGTTTCTTCTGTTTGATCCTCAGTGAACTGAAGGGTTGTCTAGAGGAGACAACCTCAGGCAGCTCAACTCCATGAAAATCGATGACTTTTAGTGCCTGCTAGATGGGGTATGGCAGCCACTCCTCACGCAAAGCCTTGTGAGAAGTGCCATCCTCACCAGCCTGAGAGCGTGGGAGCCTGGAAGAATGGCAGGCTCCCTTCAGACCCTCTTGTCGCACTGGGACCACAGTGTCATAAAGCCTGTCTGACTTCTCATCAGCTTCCCCCTTTCTCTGTTTACTCTCCTCCAGCATCCTTCTTTTTAGCTGTCCTTTTCAATACCCACCTCCACCAGGGGCCACTCCCTCTTCCTCAGTCCTGGATGGATTCAGAAGCTGACTTGCCTTCTTAACCCTTCTCTCTCCTCTCTCCCACAAGGCTTTCAGCTGCGCAGGGTTGAGGAGCAGCGGGAGCAAGAGAAGCGGGATGTTGTGGGCAACGACGTGGCCACCATCCTGTCGCGTCGCATTGCTGTGGAGTACAGCGACTCGGAAGACGACTCCTCTGAGTTTGATGAAGACGAATGGTCGGATTAACTCTTCTGCCTGCTGCCTACTTCCTTTTTCTTTCTTTCCTACCTGCCTTCTTTGATACCTACCCCAACAGCCCCAAGGGGAAGAAAAGGGAGGAAAAAAGAATTTCAAGGGGCCAGAGCCTTCCCTGAAGCAACCAAAGATATATCCCAAGTGCTTCCTCCAAATCACCATGTGTTTCCCGTCTCCCCAAGGTCAGGCCCCATGGGGCTGCTGAGGTTCTGTAGCTGGGATGTTCCCTGTTCCCTTCAAGTGACTGTTGCCGACTGAAGAGAAGGGAAGACCCCAAGCACACTCCTTTGATTGGGTTTAAATTGGAGTTGGTGCCTTCCCCCAGGAGCCATTTTCTGTAGTCTTCCAGAATCCTTGCCCTCAGCTGCTTTGCATAGTGCCAGCCATCTTCTGGTCCTGAAGCCTGCTGGCCCCTTTCCCGTGCACTGAGAGTGCGGAGCAGCCGCAGGCCCGGTGCCTCACCCCTCTGTCCTCATCCACAGGGTGAGGCTGCCTTTTTCTAAGCCTTCTCTGTGTCTAGATGCCCTTTATTCCGGGAGCCATCAAGTCCCTAAAGAAATGTCTCACCCCTCTCTGCTCAGAAACAGTGCCTTTCTGAAGGCAGGGGTGGCTGCCTCCCTCCCAGGCTTCCTTCCCGGACTGTGCTGTTCGCGTGTCCCTCAAACACCCCTCCCTTGCCACCAGGTGCCTCCAAGCACCACAGCCCGGTTCTAACCTCTAGGAGCCATGACCAAACTAGCCCTGACACCCAGGGATCTGAGCCTCTGCCGTGGTTAGGAGCAGAGACTCGGAGCTGCAAGACTGGAAGAAGACGGAAGTCTTTGGGTTGAATGACGCTGAAGCCTGGAGATGGGAAGTGACTTGGCTCATGGTCACACCATTGGATGGGGACAGAGCTCAAGCCCGGAGTTCCTGATTCCGAGTCCCCTGTGCTTTATGGGACCAAATCGTGGGCACCTGCTAGATTCTGGGCCCTGCGCTGCTCCAGACCTCCCCGCAGAGGGGAGTCCAGCAGAAGGGCGCAGGGCCTGTGCCAGGCCTGTCAGCGCTGCTCAGACCCTCGCGGCCGCGCTTCCCGTCGTGTGCCCCCCCTTTCCTGTCACCAGCCCGGCACCTGGCCTTGAGAGCTGCCCTTTTGGGGGACCAGAGTAGTGAGAGGAGGAAGAGGGTAGGCAGTGTGACAGGTGCTGCTTTCAGTTCCTCTGCATCTCCTCCCCCGTTTGTTTCCCCAGTTTAAGCATAGGTCCTGCCAACTGTAGAAACTTCAGTCCCTCAGGCTGGCAGCGGCCGCAGGTAGCTGCCTGGGGAGGTGGGGTGGGGAGGCCTGGCAGCTGTGAGGAGGGCTGAGAGGCAGGACGACTCTGGGTCCTGTTTCCAGCTCCCCTCCTCACTGCACCATGATATTCCCTCCCTCCCTCCTCCCTTTTCCCCAAGCTGATACACAGGTGCTATTCTTGAGAAAAAAAGCTGGTCAGCTTTGGCTAGCAGTGAGGTTTCTTCTCTTCTGTTGTGTAGCCTCTTAGGCTGAAACCGGCTTTTCCAGGCTTCTCCAGCTCTCCAAGCCGTGAAACAAAGACAGACAGGATCTGTCTCCCCCCCAGAACAGCACATGGTTCTAGTAATTGCCAAAGCCCTCATCAGCCCCTCCAGCTCGAGGAGAGCATGCAGTCATGGGGACGGAGCCGTTAAGAGGCCAGTGTGCCCGCCTGTCCCCCAGATAGGGCGTCTTGGGCGCAGGGCGGGCACCAGGCTCCGGCACTGAGAGAGCCAGACCGTGTGCACCCCTGCCGTGCCTCCCACAGTGCGCTCCGGAAGCTGAAGGTGCTTTCTTCAGAGCTCTAAAATGGCTGTTGAAGGTGCCCCCCAGCTGTCACCCAGCAGTGACCAGGGCAGCAGGCAGAGGGCAGCGGTTCTCCCAGATAGGAGTCTGGGGCCTGGCTAGGCCAGGCCGGGGTTTGGGCCTAATGGCTTTGACTGAATCACCCCCACCCCCCTCCTTTCTGGAAACGGGGGAGCCAGCACTGTGCTCGTATGATCCAGCTCTGACCTTGAAGGGGGCTGTGTTGGCCTGGCTTCTGGAATGGACAGAGCCTGCCGAGGAAGAGGGCTGGGGGCAGGAGGAGGTGGGGAGGGGCACTGCCTGCGGAAGGTAGGATTAGATCATTAGCTCAGTGACCTCCTAGGGTTTCGATGTGCTGTGTTCTCATCCTACAGCTGGTTTGGTAATGATCTGCAAGTCCCGGAGAGCAACAGCACAGCTCTGCCTGACGCTCTCATTAAAATCTATGCAGCCAAGCTCGGCGCTTTGTAGCAGCCGGCCTTGCGAAGCTTCCTCAGCTCAGGGGGCTGGGGACCCAGTCAGCCGAGAGGCCCTCTGGGCTCTACTTATGCATATGTGCACCAAAAAAAAAAAAAAGCTTCTTTAAACCCAGAGCCCTTTAAGATGATAAAGGACCCTGTGCAGGTAATTGTGTGTCTTTGGAATCCTGTAATTGTAGAATGCCGTTTAGTGATTATTTAAACTGGGCTGAGGCTGGTGAGGGTGTGGAGCAATGGCCCCTAAGGACTCTGAGGGCTGAAGGCAAGGAGCCGCCTCCCTTCCCTGTTCTGCCCAGCCCAGGGGACCTGCCCCCATTCCTGTGGCCCAGGGGCCCAGCTTCCAGTCAGCAGTGTCAGAAGTGACTTGTGGCTCTGCCTTGGTTGTGAGATGAGTACATTCCAAAGGAGCAGCCATGGGGTGGGGGCAGGCTCAGCGATCCCTTGGAGGCTCAGAGCAGCTGGCCTGAGCTCCAGCTTGCCTCCAACGGAAGCTCGTGTGCCCCTCAGAAACGACCCTGGCCAATGTCACCGCAGAGCTGAGGCGGTGTTGTCAGGGCTAATGTGAAATCTTCCCGTGGCGCCGATCCTCCGGCTCTGCAGTGCCAGCTCGGACAGATTGAGGTCTCTGTGGCTTTGGTGACCCTGCTTAAGCATTCCCACCGTGTCCCAGCTCTGCTCTCTGCCTGCCTCCCACTGCAGCCCCCCCTCACCTGCTTGGGGAGGAGGGCAGCGCCCCAAGGCTAGGGGCTTCTGCTCAGGAGAGTTGTCAGGCTTCCTGGGCTCGTCAGGCTTTGAGCTCTGCCGGGGTCCAGCTGACCTAGGATACCAGGGGTTGCCCAGAGATGCACCTCATCCCGTGCCTCAGGAAGGGCTAGGGAGCAATTTTGTTATTGTATTAACTTTACTCAGTTAACTCATTTGAGAAACTAACCAGTTTTTACTTTCTGTCTAGAATGATGTATGTGTAGGAGAGTGAGCCGTAACGCTCCCAAAGTGCCTTGTTTTCTCTGATATAAATATATTTATAAGGACCTGGTCCAGTGGATTATTCTTGGGTGTGTTTGCCACATGAAGATGTTAGGGACTAGGCTTGTATGTCGTGGGGTACAGTCTGAAGATGGGGCCCCTTCCCTTGAAGATGGGACAGGAGCTGCAGCTGAGATCTGAGCAGTGGGGCTGAGCCAGACCCCTGAAGTGACCCTTGCCTCTTTCCCTGCTGCTCTCAGGCCCTTAGAAGAGAAGGACACCCAGTTTTTCAGTCCTATGCCTCCAAGCCTGGGCTCACGTGAGTCCCTGCCGGGTTCATGTGTGTAGCACATTAGCTCCCAAAGTGACCTGAGGATTCTGTGTAATTGTTTTATATATACTTCCGAATGCATAAATGCCAACATTTTAAATAATCTGATGAAAGTCTTTGTAACCATGCAGCCACCTCTGGGGGGTGTGTATGTGTGTGTGCGCGTGTGAGCACGCACTTGTATCTGTGTAATGGGAGAAGCAGTTCCAAGGGGGCAACATTGATAGCCACAGGTGGTGGCCAGAGCTCCAGAGGAAGGTCGGTGTGGGTGGGCTCGGAGGCCCGGGGCCTCTGCCTGTGGCTGGTGCGCCTTGTGTGGGAGGTGGGGGTGTTGATTTAGGAGGAGACCCATGGTGGGGGGGCACGTGGAGGCCACCTCAGCTGCCTGGGAAGGGTGTGCTGGGGCAGGGGAGGGCGGGGGGGGGGGGGGCGCCTCACATCAGGCAGGAGAATGCTGATGCTGCCTGCCAGCATCTGGCCGGCATCTTGTCTGCCTCTCAGACCCGAGCAACTTACCTTAAATAGAACGACTTACAATGGAATCCGATAAAAGGGTTAGGCTGCCGCACGCCCCCTCTCTCTCCTGCCTGGGAAGGCGACAGGTCTGAGTTTCTCTTCTGACCCTAAAAAAATGACCTACCCAGGAAGCAACGGTTGTTCCGAGCACAGCTGCTGCGAGTAGCTGTCCCCGGGGGTAATTGATGAGCGGACTCCCTGTTCTGAGCCCAGCAGACAGACGGTGTGGGGCGGCCCCGGGAGAGGGGTGGGAGCTGGGTTGGTGACTCGGCTGGTCACGCCTGCTGTTGCGAGAGAGTCACCCACTGGCATCCCAGGAGAGGGGGCAGAAGTTTTGAATCGTCAGCAAGTGCTGCGCCAGCCACTCTGAGCTCATCGCTGGGGGTGGGGGTGCAGGGGAGGGGGCGCGGGAGCTGCTGGCCCTGGCGGAGCCCCTCACCCCACCCTCCTGCTCAGGCCTGTGTTTAGTCAGCACTTGGCTTCGCGAGGTCGGTGACTGACAGGCAGCCAGACGCCCGCCCTGGGAGAAGACAAAATGGTGGTGTCGGGAGCCGCCCTTGCTGGAGAATTGGAGGGAAGGAATGTGGTTCTGGGCAGCTGGGAGTCTGACTTAAATTCCAGCTCCTCCACTTGGGAGCTTCAGCTCTTTGGGCTAGTCGTGAAAAGAAGGAGCATTCAACTGCTACCTGCCCGAGACTGCCCATGCTTTATTTCACCAACCAAGGGTCCCACTTGACGCTTGAGAAACATGATTCGGAGAGGTTGAGTTGCCTAAGACCACATAGCCGGCCAAAAGCAGAGCTGCAGTTCGCGCAGGGGTCTCGTGTTCTGCCCACCACGCAGCGCAAACCATTTTCAGAATCTTTCCATCGAGGATCATGGTCTTTGGTGTCAGAGGGGTGTGTGAAAGGTTTTCTGTTACAGACTGCCCTACCTACCCGCTGGTGCCTAGTTTTATAAATGATGGTTGATTTTGCTCTCGCTTTGCAATAAGTGAGCTGGACTGGGGGCCCTGCTATCCTAGACCTTTAGAGTTAGAAGTGCCCTGTGCCCTCAACTGCCTGGAACACAGTGGTCTCCCTGTGTATGGGCAGGGGCTTCCAACAGACACAGCTTCAGTATATGCGCACACCTGTTCAGATGCTGGCATTTGTGCACACTCAGACATGGAGACACGTGCACACAGAATCCTATCTTTGTGCAAACAAGAGCACAGAGCAGCACATGGTTACAGGATCACAAGCGCAAGCAAACCACACAGTCCTCAGGAGCCACCCCTCCTGTGCTGCCTCTGCCAGCTCCTCACTGCCCCCTCCTGGCCGCCTGGTGGCCAGGGCAACCTGGCACCACTTCTGTAAGTGCTGCTCCAGGGTGATTGTCAGCCAGTTCCCTCCTAGATCTGGAAGCTAGGAGATGTCTCAGGTGCTCCCCAAAGCCAGCCTTAGCCCCAGGAGAAGTGTCTTATGAGGGGTCTGAAGCTAGAGGACAAAAAAATAAGCCTTTCATGCCCAAAAGAATCTCTTCCTGGTAGAATGCTTGGTACCATGGTGGCAGGCATTCTGCAGAGACACCTTCCCACCGCAGCAGGCAGGCATCCCTGCCCTTACCTGGGGGATTGTGCACACACCTGCTCATGCCCTGTGTATGTATATAAGGAGGAGAAGATTTCCTGGCTGAGAAGTCAGGCCAGGTTTTCTAGCTCCCACCTTGCAGCTCCCTCTGGGCCTCAGCTCCCTCCCCTGTTCAGTGAGAAGTCGCACAGGATTAGGTATTCTGCCCAACACCGACCCCCCACCACAACTCGTGTCTCGCTGTCTTGGGAACTAACCTCTCCCAGACGTGTGCCTGAGTAAAGCACATCCATAAAGATGAACCCATGGACTCCTCAGGCAATCCCGGAAGGACAGCCAATACCAAGCTTTTTATTCCTAGTTTACAGTTGGAAAGGCAGACACACAGAGAGGTACAGCAACTTGCCCAAAGTCACACAGCAAGTTGGCAGCAGGCATGAAAGTAGAAACCCTCTGCTTTCCAATGCCCCTGGCAGTCTGCAAGAAAGCAGAACTCGCTGTGGGCTCAGGCCCAGAGCCAAGGAGACAGGAACTAGAAAAGCAAAGCCAGAACCTCTGTCCTGTCTGGGAGCCCCGAGGCTGAGGAGAACCCAGAGGGAGTACTGGGCTTAGGTATTAGGCAAGTTCCACCACTCCCCGCCCCCAACACACACCCCTCTCCCTGTAGACCGCAGGAACTTCAAACTCCCTGTTCCTCCACAAAGCTGGTGGCTGGCTGTGGGAGTTCTTATTCTGTGGCTGTTTGGGGGTCCATCATGGTAGGCACACACATGCCTGCATTCTGGGTGTGCATGTACAGGTGTGGATGTGTGTTCTCACATGCCTACAGGTAGACCGAGGTGTACATTCATAGGCATGTAGAGCAAGTAAATTTGTGTTTGCAAGCAGATATACATGTGACACATTTGGGCATTTAGGTGAAGTGTGTTTGGAGGTACATATATCAGTGGTCTCTGTATCTGACAGGTGAATTTATCAACATGTAAGATTTTGATTAATGGGGTTTTTCCTGAGTGTGGGTGTGTGCAAATGTTCACATGCATTTGTGTGAAATGGGCTGGAGCATGTCCACCCACATGACTAGTGTGTGTGAAAGTGCGTGCAGCGAAGGCTCAGGTGACTGGATGCATGTGAATCCTAAGTGCCCTCCCACGAGGGTACGATGCCATTGGCCCCCCAGTCCTGGTATAGGGGCACCCTGCCTGGCTCCAGCTCAGCACTGAGCTCATAGCACCCCCGCCCTGCCTCACATTCTATTCCCCAGACCCAACCTGCTTGGCCAATTTGCAGCCTCTCGCTCCCAGCTCCCGAGAAGGCCTGCAGCAAAGTCAAGGGGCTGGTGGCCAATTAGTGAGGGGGTTAATCAGGGATCTGGGGACCCCCCGGGGGGTGGGAAGCCAAGGGCAGACATTAGGGTTGGCAGGCGCCTGAGCTGCATGTCATGAGGCTGGGGGGAGGGGAGGCTGAGCCAGCCGGTTAGTGCTGGAAAGCAAGGGTCTGCCTGTGAATTCATGATTGCTGAACACTGACAGTGAGGAGCCTGTGTGACTGTACACTGTGTGCAAAAGACATGCATGTACACATATATGTACATGTACAAGTCCTTGAATGTTGTCCTGTGTGCACATGTGTGTACATGACTGATGCCATCTGTATGCACACGGGCAGTTTTGTGTCTGTGCCATGGTGTGTAGATCAGTCTGGGTATGCAAGCGTGCCTGGACCTGTGTGCACACATGTATATACAAGTCTGTGTGTCTGTGCGTACGTATTTGTGCAGGGGCATGTGCATACATTTAGGTGTGTGCTTCTGCATGAGAACATGTGCACCTGAGGTTGACATGGTCTGTGTACATGTGATATATCTGTGTGCACAGGTGTTCATACCGGTGTGCAGACGCACTGATCATACGTGCGTGTCTGGGTGTGTGTGCATGTGTGGGTCTTCTCTCAACAGCCAGGAACCTGGACCCCCGCATGTGTGCCTGTGTGCACACGTCTCCGCATGTAGGGAGTTGCGGGGTGTGGGGTTGGCAGGTTTCAGGCTCCAGGAGAAAATCTGACAGACGAGACTTGCCGCAGCCCCCGGCCCCAGGAGCCTGTTTTCCAGCCTGCAGAAGCTGTGAGCCCGTGAACTCATCTTATATTAATAGCTGCTGTCTCCTCACTTATTGCAGGGAGAAGCGGTCATGGCCCTGGTGGGGGCTGCCCCCTCCACAGGACCTGGGAAGAAGGGGAGGAGAGAAGGGCCCCAGCCCCACCCTAAGGCCTACCCCTGCAGGAAGGCAGGGTTCCGGGCCCCAGCCTTTGCCTCCTCCAAGCCAGGGAGCCCCCACTGCCCAGCTCACCCTCCTGGGCCTCAATCACTTGGGGGGATCAGGCATGGAGTTGGACAGCTGGCTAAGGCAGAGAGGCTGGAAGGCTTGGCTACTCCCCACCCCGAAAAACACAGACACAGGCATACACGCACACGTGCACGCACACGTGATGAGCAGCCCCAGGCTGAGAAGTCAGCCTGAAAGAGACACAGACGGCTTCAATTTGAGGGGCAGACATGTCCCTTCTCTCAGGGACCTTCAGTTGGAGCTGGGACACAGCCTTCAGAGGCCCCCATTCTGATGAGGAAGGTAAAACTTCCCTGTAAATATTTACTAAGGAGAAGTGTAGTGAGGTGTATAAACTTCATCTTCACGGCCACAGGAGGGCTGAGCCAGGGAGGCTTCCTGGAGGAAACACAGACTTGGGGTACAGGGAGGACCTGAGATGTAGCTGCAGAATCCCAGGAGGAAGGAGAAGCCAATGGGCCCCACCTTGCACACACACCCCAACCCGGGGACAGGCTCAGACACCCTCATGTGGGCCCAGGACTCAAGGCCGAGACTGAAGATGCAGGCTTCCAGAAATGTCTGAGCGCCACCTCACAGCTACACAGAGACAGAGGACTCAACGGCGTGAGGGTCCACCACAAATGAGGCTGGCCCTCTGGGCCCTGGAGCCAGAAGCAAGGAGGGGGCTGAGAGCCAAGCCCACCGAGGATGGGATGGGGGCCGAGAGCCAAGCCCACCGAGGATGGGATGGGCTCCTGGCCCTGCTCCTTCGAGACCTTGGTGGGTGCTCCTTGGGAGTGTGGCTGAGGCAGCCAGTAGGCCTGTTCCTACACTGCCCCTCCCAAAGGTCTAGGGGTGCCCTGGAGACCCCCAAAACTTTCCCTAGCCCAGGACAGGGCTCCCTGCCCTGGTTTCCTTGCTTGCTATTTCTGAGCTGCTCCTGAAACCAATTCCCTCATCCAGGAAAGAAACAGATTGGAAGTCACAGGACCTGGTTCAACCCTCAGGTCAGCTCAGCTCTTAACTGTGTGACTTTAGGCAAATCAAATGTCACTTTCAGTGAGGATTTTGAGGGCATCCGTATCTTTTTTTTTACTTTTAGGTCACTCCATATCTCTTGCAGTGTCTTAGTTCTCTGACCAGGGATCCAGCATGGGTCCCCAGCAGCAGTGGATAAGCTGAACCCTAACCACTGGACTGCCAGGGAGGTCCCAAGGGGCACCCTCGTTTAAAGCTTACATCCGCTCCCTGGGCTCTGTCTCTGAGGATATATCACTCTGACATTATCATATTTTAGTTCCTGTCTTTATTACTGTGTCCTCCAGCTAGAATTTACACTGCCCACAAGGACAGCAATGAATAAATGAAAATTCATTACTCTCAGAGCCTCAACTTTCTCTTCTGTAAAATGGGGAAAGCAATAGTACCCCCCCTCCCCCACCAAAGGGGCCATGGTGATGATGTGTGAGATGTTTGGCATGGGACAGGTGCTTCATGACTGGGGACCTTTTTCCCAGGGACCTTCCAGGAAGGTGGGGAGAGGAGGTAAGCCTCAACCTGACCTGGTGGAGCCTCCCCACTTTGGGCCTGGATTGGCACTGTGTGTAGCTCAGCCCAGGCCCGCCCTCTGCCAGCTGTGACCCAGCCCTGTTGGTATGCCCACTCCCCTTGGATTCCTGTGGCTGCTATTGGGGAGGAGTCTTGGACATCAGGCAAAAGCTCTCTGGCCAGGGAAACAGCCTCCCCATCTGTGCAATGGGGGTGCTCTGAGGGCCCCACCTCCAGGCTTTGCCCATCTGGGTAGATGTGGGTTTGGGGTAGTCCGAGCTTCCTCTTCAGCCACACTCCAAACCTACTCCTGCCTGTACCTGGTGAACAAGTTCTTTTTGGTTCCAAAACCGAAATTCAGAGTCCTGCCCAATTTTGTCCTCAAATGCACGAAAGGGTACACACACTTACCTTCACTCACCTTTGCATAGAGAAAAGTCCTTCCAGCTCCTGAGTGAACAGACCCCATCCAACTACCTCCCAATATGGGGCCACTGGCTCTGAAAATTAACCCCAACACAAGGCAGGGTCCAGAATGTCCTAAGCCTTTGGCTTGGGAAGGCAGGAGATGAGGGGGCCTCGGCCAGGGGACAGTGCACAGGGCCTGGAAACAAATGTGCCTCTTTTGAATCCTGGCTCTACGGTTTCTTAGCTGTATGACCTTGAGCTGACCACTGAATCTCCCTTGGCCCGCTTCCTGGTCTGTAACATGAAGTTCTTACCCGTGCCAGGGGATGCTTGTTAGGCATAAGTGAGCTGACGGATGCAGAACGCTTAGTGCAGTGCCCAGCGCGCAGGAAACACCTGTGAGTGGAAGAGGCTGCTGTTGTTCGGGACACCTACATGGCTTGAGCACATTCTTCATGCCCAAACCCCAAGCTAAAGCTAATGTAGGCAAGATGTGAGCAACTGAAACCCACGGGGGCCTGGCACCAGCAGTTCTAGTCCCGGTGGAGGTGGGGTTCTTGTCTGGGGACGCCTGGGTCTGAACAGAGGAACCCATCAGGTTGGCATCCTGGGGTGGGAGGTGTCACCTGCCAGCCTTACTCCACCTGAGTCTCCAGTTTCTTGGATCCCCCCATAGGTCCCCAGGCCCGGCCTAATCCTCCCGTTCGAGGCTGTCACCCATCACACCCCACACCACTCCTTCCACGCACAGACAAATCTTATTTATCACAAAATCATTTTTTTATTGAGGGTTGGGTCAGGAACAGGAATAGGGATTGCACTGGGGACCCTACCCCAGATAGCAGAGGGCTCAGGTGTTGGCTCGCACTCTGCCTCCTGTAGGGCACCGCAGGGTGAGACCTGACCCCAGGCTCTGGCTATGGTGCTGGACACCAGGCTGGAGTGGAGCTGGGGTTGCTTGGCCTGGTTCCGACGGCCGACCCGGCTGCAGTTCCCCAAAAACGGCCACCAGAGGGCAGTCGGCCCCCAGAGCAGAGGAATTCTCGGTTTCTCAGGTGATGGCTTCTTAAAAAAATAAAAAACCAGAGGCTGGTGTGTTCCCCCTGCAAACCCGAGGGGGCGGGCCTGGGGAGAAGGCTCTGGTTTCTATGATCTCTTCGATAAAAAGTAAGCAAAAATAATAACAAAATACGTGGTTTCTCTCTCTCCCTTTTCCCCCTCTAGGAACTGAGGTCAGAAATGAGGGTGTTGGGGACTGGGAGTACCCTGGTATGGCCTGGATTTCAAGGTGTGGGTCTCTTTATTTCCCCTTAACACCCGTAAATAAATTCATAAATAAATAATAAATAGATATTCTCTTTGTATGTGCACATATATACAGATAAACCTTTCTCTTATGTAGGCAACAGAGTAACTAACCTCTCTGACTCTTTAGCTCAGAAACACAAAAGTGAAGTGACATGGTCAAGGTCAAGGGAGGGGGAAGGTCAGGGACTTGGAATGGCACTGTGAAACACCCAGCAGCCTACTGGAACTCCAAGCCCATCTGGGCTGTGGGACATTTCTGAGTTGGGACCCTGACCACCGGAACATTCTAGAACCATGGAGCCAGCTGGGCCCTGCAGGGATCTGAACAGAATCCTGTGAAACACCCAAAGTCCTAGAACTCCAGAACCAGCTGGGTCTTGGGGTGTGGAGCTGGGGGTTGGAACAAAGCCCTGGAGGACCTAACATTCTGGAATTCTGTAGTGATCAGGGCTGGAGGGTCACCAGGATGAGACTAGACATCACTTGGGGAGCGGGATCGGAAGAGCGTCTTGGAAGAGGAACAGCAGCAGCAGACAGCCCACAGCACCTTCTGCACATCCTGGTTGCGGAAGGCGTAGATGATGGGGTTGATCATGGAGTTGTAGGTGGCAGGGAGCAGGGTGAGATAGGTGTAGAGGGGTGGGGAGTGGGCATCGCCCAACAGGCAGTAGACGGTGAAGGGCAGCCAGCAGGCGGCAAAGGCGCCAAGCACCACGGCCAGGGTGGCAATGCCCTTTCGGGTGGCCACGTAGTGGGAGGCAGGCAGCAGGTGCCGCTGGAGGGCAATCTGCTGGGCGTGGCGGCAGACGATGCGACAGACCTGGGCGTATAGCTGCAGCATGATGCCGAACACCATGAAGAAGGCGACGGCCAGGACCACCAGATGGTTCTTGGAGAGCGGATAGACCACACCGCATGCGGCCCGCGCATCCAGGCAGTTCCAGGCCAGCACAGGCAGCAGCCCCAGGCCCAGCGCGCCCCCCCACACTAGGGCCAGCATCACATAGGTCCGCGTCACTGTTGTCTCTGAGTAGTAGGTGAGCGCATTGTACAGAGAAAGGTAGCGATCAACGGTGATGGCCAGTAGGCTGCCGATGCTGGCAGTAAAGGCCGTGGCCAGCACGCCAACCAGCACCAGGCTCATCACTGCTGAGCCAATGCAGAAGACAGCAGCGAAGTGCATGACCAGGCCCAGGCCCGCCAGCAGGTCTGCCACAGCCAGGCTGCCCACTAGCAGGAACATGGGGGCACGGAAGGCGGGAGTGCCCACGATGATGGCCACCACCAGCGCGTTCTCACAGGACACCAGTGTGCCCGAGATGCACAGTACTACGTCCCAGGCCGTGGGGGTGGGCAGCGGTGCGGCAGGGCCTGTGGGCCCCTCTGTGGACCCCATGCTGCTCATGTTCATGTTTCCGGGGCCAGCAGAGAGCCAGGCCAGGGGGCTGCCTGCACCCCACATCATGGTACCTGTAGGAGAAACGCCCTGTGAGAAGCTGGCAGGGCTGGGTGCTGGGTAGAGGGGTCTGGAAGCAGTGGGGGGGGGGTCTCTCCTCAGGATACCTGGCTGGGTCCCAGGTTGCCCACCCCCTCCCATGCCCTGAAGCTCCTTCCAGGATACCCTTGTCTTCACCTATGCCCCTAGGCCAGCAGGGGTCTGGGGATCCCTGTGGTGGGTCGCTCCCCTCTCCCTTCTAATACATTGAGTCCTGCAGGTCTCTCTCCCACGTGTGTGACCCAGGAGGACAAGATGAAGGACTACCATAAGAGGATGGAGGCCCATAGGATCCTGGAGAAGCCGGGAAAGGCCCAGGACTGGGGGAGGGGACATCTCAAGACTGACAGCAGCTCTGCTCCCTCCCCACTGGGGAGGATGACGCTCAGTTTCTGAGGCTCACCAGACCCCTCACGATTCTCAGTATGGCCAGCCCCAGACTCCACCCCCCGAGAATGCTCGTGAAGCTCCCGCCAGCCCCCACCCTGCACTCTTGGGGTAACAACATCTGGGACCTCAGCCCCCCAACACACACTCGCCTAGATTTCTGCCCCCAGCTGGACCCTTCTTTCTGCCTGAACCTCTGGGTCTTTGGGACAAACACCCCCTGCTGGAAGCCAGGATCCTGGAGTCAGATCCCTCCCTCTGCTTGGACACCTGGATCTTGGGCCTGACTCCGCCTCCTGTCCGGACTTCTGGATTTCTAAGTCGGACACCTTCTCCTGCTCGGACGCCTGGTTCCTGGCCCAGACGCTTCCTGCCGGCCCAAACTCAGATGACCATCAGTCCCTTCAGGGCCTCGGGTCCTTGCAGGAGTGCTCACCCCACGCCGGGCTACCCAGCTGACAGCTCTTATCACCCAGACCCTGGGTCCCCTCCTGTTAGCCCAGACTCAGAGTTCCTGGTCTCAACCTCCGACCCCAACCAACCGCTGGGAGCTTGACCGCTTGCCCAGCGTCCAGCATCCTGCGTGCCCTCTTGGACGCCTGGTACCCAAGGCGGGGCCCGCTACTCACCTCTCGGGACGGGGCGCGGCCGGGCCGCGGGGAGGCTGCGCTCGGGTCCGGGCTGCGCAGGGTGTGTGAGGACCCCGAGAAGCCCCCGCGGCCGCGGGAGAAGCGGCGTGAGTCACCCCGCCCTGCCCCGCCCCCGACCACCGCTTTGGTGACGTCAGTGGCCCGGCTGGCCAATGGGTGCGTCGCGCTGGGGCGCAGCGCGCGCCGCTCGGCATAGTAATGAGGCCTCGTGCCGCCCGCTCCCCCATTCATAAAAAGCGACCGTGGCTGCGGCTCCGCCCCCTTCTGAGTCGGCCCGCGCTGTCCTTGACGCTGCGCCCTCTACGGGCCGGGGGTTTCGGGGTCGCTGGTGCGAGAGCCCTTGCAGTCTCAGGGAGGTGGCGGGGGGCATGTGTTAGAGGGAGAGGAAGAAAGGGGCCCCAGAGAGTTTGTGGAGGTGATGGGACCCTCGGGTGGCAGAGACAGGCTGACGGAATTCAGGTGACGGAGCCCGAGTGATGGGGGCTGAATGAGCGTCCCCGGTGAGGATGACAGGGGTTGCCAAGACGATGGGGCCCTGAGGTGATGGTGACAGGAGCACGAGGGAGCAGGGAGGTGGGTGGAAGTGACGGTATGAGCGCGGTGACAGGATCTTGGGGGGATGGTGGCAGTGCGACGCTGAGGAGGAGAAGGAAGCCCCCAGGGCAACCATAGCAGTGTCAGGGTGACGCTGGGCCATGATGGGGTTCAGGGATGAGGCGGTAGGAAAGGGAAGGTGGAGGGGCTGGGTGATAGTTCTTCAGGTCACCGTAACCCTGTCACAAGTGACCAGGCTGTGATAAGGGTCATAGGGTCCTGGAATGAAGATACCAGGTGACTGCGGGCCCCCAGGGGGGTGGGACAGGGTAGAGGGTCTGGACTGACAGTAACCGGGCCAGCCCTGTGATGCCGGGGCTGGCAGAAGGAGCTGGGCGACGTCAATCATGTCAGCCCAATAGCGCCCTCACTGCACAGGGAGGGGTGGGCCTGGCAAGATTTCAAAACTTGAATTATTTATTCAAGGATCTGGAAAGCCAGCGGGGTGGGGGTGGGGGTGGGGGGTCACTTCCCCGAAGCAGCAGGAGTCGGGAAGAACGTGGAAGCAGAAAGCTATCAGCTCAGTCCCCAGGGCGGGCCCCTCTCGGCCTCCCATCTTAGGCACCCTGGCAGGGCAGGGCACAGAGAAGAAACTCCCCCTTCCCCACCTCTTCCTGTTCCCAGGGAACCTCTCCCAGCTGACTTCTCCAGATGCCACAGATATGGCCAGTTCTGGGAAAGGGGAAATAGCTGCCTCCTCCACCCTCCAACTCGAGCTCTGATCCTCATGGAATCAACCAGGCCTGTGGTAAGGGGCTGGGGGCAGGGACCAGGTGAGGGCCCAGATCCCAGGCCCCACCACTTATCCTCCCAGCACAGAACCACTGCAGTGTCCACAGTCAGTGTGGGGCAGGGAGAAGGAGGTGGCCGGCCAGTGGCAGGGTACATGGGGCGGGCAGGGCTGGGGAAGATACTGTACTTCAGGTTGCACATGGTGAGTTTGGGGTGGTTAGCAGGTGGTGTGGTCAGCAGTTAGTTTGGGTGAATATCTTAGGCTCTTTGGGCCTGTTTTCTCTAGAGACAGGGACTTCCCAATTGGTCCAGTGGCTAAGACGCCACATACCCAATGCAGAGGGTTGGGGTTTGATCCCTGGTCAGGGGAACTAGATCCCACGAGCCGCAACTAAAGAGTTTGCATGCGGCAACTAACAAGATCCCACGTGATGCAGCTAAGACCCAGAACAGCCAAATAAATAAATGTTAAGAAAAAGAGAGAACATGTTAGTATCTTCTGCATGGGATTGCTGGGAGGTGCTGGCTGCAGGAGGAGGACACCTGGGAGGCTTGGGTGTGCGGGGAGGGAGCAGAGAGGAGGAGCTTCAGGGAAACCCACCAGTGAGAGCACAGACTGGGTGAGAAGCTTCCTGCTCCTGGGCTTTGCCTGGCGGTTCCCTCTGCCCAGAACCCCTTTACTCCATTTGAGTCTCTGCGGCCAAGTCAATATCTTCCGGAGCAGGCTTTCCCAACCTCTACCCTAGATGACCACTCCCGCCCCCATCACTCTCTCCCTCCTTTCCCTGATTTATCATTTTTTTAGAGCATTTAGCACTCCTGAAATTGTAAATTTATTGTTTTAAGAGAAAAGACATGTCAGCCCCACCAGGATATAAGCTCCACGAGGATACAGACTTTGTTCTGGTCTGTGCTGGAGAACAAAGCCTGGCATGGAGGAGGTGTTCAATAAATACTTGCTGACTGGATGACTGGACAAAAAGCAACATCCGAGAAAGAGAAGGAAATCACGGAGGAACAGTAATACGCACAGTGTCGAGGAAAGCGGGTCATCAAAGGGAATACAAGAACATCTGCCCCCTGGAACCCGGATGTCCACTTTCTCCCCTGTCAGAGCCAGGTCCCAACAGCTGTCCAGTTGGTCTCAGAGAGGCTGCTGGGAGGTTAGCATGAGAGGGTGTATGAGAGGGAACCCCTTTGTGGTCCCGTGGTTAGGACTCCGCACTTCCACCGCAGGGGGCATAAGTTCAATTCCTGGTCAGGGAACTAAGATCTTGCAAGCCATGTGGCTCACACACACACACACACACACACACACACACACACACAAATAGAGGGGAGATGTATGAGAGACCATCTCTTCTCTTCTGAGTGGCATGATCTTTTTTTATTTTACATAGTTTATTTTACATAGTTTATTAATCCTCTCATGAAAAATCTGCACAATCACCACAGATAAAGTCACTGCAGGATCTTTAATCCTCCCTTCTGCCAGCACCTACATTGGTCTTTGTGATCCCCCACACTCCTTCATTCTGTCCTTCAGTTCTTTTTCTTCTCAGGCAGCCCATGTCTTGCAAGGTGGTGGTGGTTTATTTTTCTTTGCATAACCCAAGGAATCGTAAATCACATCCAAGCCAGTTGTCACCACCAAAATGGGTTCTGACTCCAAATATAAAGATGACATCTGGTGTGGTCTTGTATACTTTGGCTATTTTCCCCAAATTTCTGTCTTGGATACTGTTGCCCTTCCAGGGTGAAGAACATCAATGACCACCTTTCCCTTGAAGTAGTTGGTTGGTCAGAATTTCCTGATCCAGAGAATCATGGTGTCGGTTCATGACGGAGGCGATCCTCAGTCAGCCAAAGAGGAAAAGAGTGAAGTGACATTTCTAACCCTGAGAAACCCTGGAGACCTAAGTGACTCAAGTGAGGCTGTGGAGTTTCTTATTTGCTTGTTTTGGGGTTTCTTTGGCTGTGCCATGCAGCATGTAGGATCTCAGTTCCCCGACCAGGGACTGAACCTGCGTCCCCTATAGTGGAAACACAGAGTCTTAACCACTGGACTGCCAGGGAAGTCTGAGACTATGGATTTTCATGTGGGCACACTCTCTCGTGTTCCAAAACTGCCCCATGTCAACAGGACAATTGAGGCCATCACTGCCAACCAGGTCTGTTCCCCAAAGATCTGCTGTCTAGAAGAAAAGGCAACCCTTTTTCTTCTCTCATCCTCAGGCCCCCTTCCCTGTCTCCTTGATTCTCCTCGTCACTGACTTCCCCCTCCAGCCCTTCCCACCTACCAGATGCCAGACCAGAGCCCAGTACATACAATAATCCTACACCCCTATTTCATAGGTGAAGCCCAGAGAAGCCAGATGTATTTGCCCAAATCACACTGTCAATGGCAGAGCTGGGATCTGAAGCCATTTTATTTGGAACCAAATCCAGTGTGCCTTCATTCTAGCCTAAATGTCACCATCTCCCCAGAAGGGGCTGGGAATAAATTTTGACTAAGGTGGACAATACTTGTAGTTCCCCAGGTGACCACCAGATGGCTGTGAGCACTCACCTCCAGGTAAGACTTCTTTCTTTCCCTCCACCAACCCTGTGGGCCTAGACTCTGGAGGGAAGTGTGTGAGAGAGACACAGACACAAGCCCCCTGTCCAAGCTCCAAGAATCTGGCCATCATCAGTGTACACATTCTTAGCACAGACCCATTCATTCAGCCAATATTCACTGATAGTTCCCTTGGGCTTGGGTTTGAGAGGGTGCCACAGACAGATGATGTGGCCATATCCGTGCATTTTCAACATTCAGTAAATATTTATTGAGTTTATTTACTATTTGCCAGGCTCAGTTCTAGGCACAGAGAATATAGCAATGAACAGATATCTCCTCTTCATGGTGTTTCCATTCTGATGGGGAAATGGACAATCTACAAATAAACACTTAATATGATATTAAGTAGGGAACCCTTGAGGGTCTCACAGACCAGTGAGATAGGCAAACATGTATACAGTCACAACATGGTACAGTATGGTTATTTAATAAGCACCTGATTAGCTTTTATGTGTGTAGGGAATTAACTGTAGATGAAGATAAACATGGTTTCTGCCTTCCCAGAACTTATTTATAGACTAGGAAACAACTGAGTAATTGAGTACATAGCTGATACATGTTCTGAAGGGAAAAGGAGACATCGTGATGTAGAATAACCAGGAGACCTGTTTTTAGTAGGGAGGTCAGGGGCAAGTCAGTTGAAAAGAGAATAGAAGAGTTCCAAAGAGAGTAGAGCAGGTGCAAAGTCTTTCAAATCTTAAAAGATGCTGCTGTGAAAGTGCTGCACTTAATATGCCAGCAAATTTGGAAAACTCAGCAGTGGCTACAGGACTGGAAAAGGTCAATTTTCATTCCAATCCCAAAGAAGAGCAATGCCAAAGAATGCTCAAACTACTGGACAACTGCACTCATCTCACACGCTAACAAAGTAATGCTCAAAATTCTCCAAGCCAACAGTACATGAACCGTGAACTTCCAGATGTTCAAGCTGGATTTAGAAAAGGCAGAGGAACCAGAGATCAAATTGCCAACATCTGTTGGATCATCAAAAAAGAGAATTCCAGAAACACATCTTCTTCTGCTTTATTGATTATGCCAAAGTCTTTGACTGTGTAGATCACAACAAACTGTGGAAAATTCTTCAAGAGATGAGGATACCAGACCACCTGACCTGCCTCCTGAGAAATCTGTATGCAGATCAAGAAGAAAGAGTTAGAACCGGACATGGAACAACAGACTGGTTCTAAATCGGGAAAGAAATACGTCAAAGCTGTATATTATCACCTTGCTCATTTAACTTATATACAGAGTACAGCATGAGAAATACCGGGCTGGATGAAGCACAAGCTGGAATCAACATTGCTGGGAGAAATATCAATAACCTCAGATACGCAGATGACACCACCCTTATGGCAGAAAGTGAAGAAGAACTAAACAGTTTCTCGATGAAAGTGAAAGAGAGTGAAAACCTTGGCTTGAAACTCAACATTCAAAAAACTAAAATCATGGCATCCAATCCATCACTCATGGCAAATAGATGGGGAAACAATGGAAATAGTGACAGACTTTATTTTCTTGGACTCCAAAATCACTGCAGATGGTGACTGCAGCCAAGTAATTAAAAGACACTTGCTCCTTGGAAGAAAAGTTATGACCAACCTAGACATCATATTAAAAAGCAGAGACATTACTTTGTTAACAAAGGTCCATCTAGTCAAGGCTATGGTTTTTCCAGTAGTCGTGTATGGATGTGAGAGTTGGACTATAAAGAAAGCTGAGCGAAGAATTGATGCTTTTGAACTGTGGTGTTGGAGAAGACTCTTGAGAGTCCCTTGGACTGAAAGGAGGTCCAACCTGTCCATCCTAAAGGAGATCAGTGCTGGGTGTTCATTGGAAGGACTGATGCTGAAGCTGAAACTCCAATACTTTGGCCACCTGTTGCAAAGAACTGACTCCTTAGAAAAGACCTTGATGCTGGGAAAGATTGAAGGTGGGAAGAAAAGGGGACAACAGAGGATGAGATGGTTGGATGGCATCACTGACTTGATGGACATGAGTTTGAGCAAGCTCTGGGAGTTGGTGATGGACAGGGAAGCCCGGCTTGCTTCAGTCCATTGGGTCGCAAAGAGTCGGACATGACTGAGTGACTTAACTGAACTGAAAGTCTTAGGAGGAAAGAGTTGATTGTTTGAGGGACAGAGGAAGCTAGTGTGTCTGGACCAAAGGAGCCAAGGGGAAATGTAGGAGCTGAGCTCAGAGAGGCAGGCAGGGGAAGGTCATGTAAGTCTTGGAAAGCGGTGAGATGGAAGCCATCGGTGAGCTTAAACATGGAATAATATGGTTTGATTTACATTTTCAAAGGATTGCTCTGACTGCTGAGTGGAGAATGGACTATGGCAGAAGCAGAAGCCCTACCAGGAGGCCACTGCAGTCACCAAGGCAAGAGATGGTGAGGCCTTGGGTGCAGGGCAGATGGGTTCGGATCTACCAGCTGGGACAAGTGCCACAGCAGTTCAGCCTTGCTCTGTGATGGTCACCGAGGGCTTCCTGCAGGCGGCGGCCATTTAGCGTTGTCATGAAGGGTTAGTTTGCCAGATACATGTAGTCAGGAGAGGAGGATGACCCTCCAAGAGAGAGAACCACTACCAGATGAAGGCAAGGAGGTACAAACGACGCATGCTAGGGGGAAGGCTATTCTACTTTCTCAGAGGGTAAGATGCTGGGGTGAGCACAAGATGTCTGAGGCTTCTAGAGCCAGGAATCAAAGGGCTGTGAAAGCCAAGCTGAGTTGAAATTTGTTTCATGGTCAAATCCACGTTTTCAGGACAGCTCTGCACTGTGAGGGGTGAGCTGGGGAGAGGCCTGGAGACTGAGAGAAAGTGTGAGATCAGCAAAAGAAAGCTGAGGGATCAGGACCCAAGAGCAGGATCTGCAGGACTTTAGTCTGGGGGCAAGACAGAGGGAGGGGGTGAGGATGAGACCAGGGTTTCCAATCAGCTGCCTGGTGAGATGGAAGGAGCCTTCCTGAGGGGAAAAGAGGGACTGGGCAATTTCCAGGGCCTGAGGCACAAACTCAAGTGGAGATGCCCTAGAAGCAGGTGAACCCTCAGGAGGCACAGTGGAGGGCAGAGTAGTCTCTGGCCTCACTAGATCCCAGTCCACATCCTGACCCCCTCCATTATAACTGTGCCCCTGGGAAAGTGATTTTACCAGAGGCCTGCAAATGGGACATTACAAAACCCATGTTTAGAGGGTAGTTGTGGACATCAGCAAAGACCTGACAAGTTAAGCCTCTTAGTAGAATGTAAATTCTGCTAGCACTAAGTCGTTGATGGTTGCTTTGTTGCTGTTCAGTCCCTAAGTCACGTCCGACTCTTTGCAACCCCATGGACTGTAGCCGGCCAGGCTCCTCTGTCCATGGGATTTATCCTGGCAGGAATACTGGAGTGGGTTCCCATTTCCTTCTCCAGGGGATCTTCCTGACCCAGGGATCAAACCCGCATCTCCTGCGTTGCAGGCAGATTCTTTACCACTGAACCACCTAACGAAATATGATTACAGGTGTGGCAGCTGGGGAGCGAGCATTGGGCTGGAGATAGAGATATGGTACTTGTTGACTGAGATGACCCAGAAGAGGAGAGGATAGGGCCCAGGACTGAACTGGGCCAGCAGCGACGAAGAGGGAGAAAGAGGAAAAGGAGAAGTAGAGAAGGGAGAGGGGAAGGGAGGGGAGAGGTAGGGACGGGCAGGGGAAGAAGGGGGGATGGGGCAGAGTGGAAGAGGAGCTGTCTTCTAAGGGACCTGAGAGGTGGCTGCAGAGGGAGAAAAGCCACAAGAGGCAGAGGGGAAGGTTGCAGAAAAACCACTTATCCCAGTACCAGTGAGATGGCTTGGCTTGGCCAAAGTGTGTGGTGGGTCAGAGATAGATGCAGTGTATTGAGGGGCAGAAGAGAAGAGGATGCAACAGGTGAAGCGATACAGGCTGCCAGAGTCTGGGGGCCTGTTCTTCCCCCCTGGTTGGAGGATGAACTCTACAGAAGCTCAGAAATCAGGAAATTGACCTCCCTTCAAATCTAGATTTTGCCACTAACTCTGTGACCTCTGACTCAGTTCAGTTCAGTCACTCAGTTTTGTCTGACTCTTTGTGACCCCATGGACTGCAGCACACCAGGCTTCCTGTCCATCACCAACCCCTGGAGCTTACTCAAACTCATGTCCATTGAGTTGGAGATGCCATCCAACCATCCAATGCTCTGTCAGTCCCTTCTCCTCCCGCCTTCAATCTTTCCCAGCATCAGGGTCTTTTCCAAGGAGTCAGTTCTTCCCATCAGGTGGCCAAAGTGTTGGAGTTTCAGCTTCAGCAACGGTCCTTCCAATGACTATTCAGGATTGATTTCCTTTAGGATAGACTGGTTGGATCTCCTTGCAGTCCAAGTGTCTCTCAAGAGACTTCTCCAACACCACAGTTCAAAAGCATCAATTCTTCAGCACTCAGCTTTCTTTATGGTCCAACTCTCATGGCTACTGGAAAAACCATAGCTTTGACTAGATGGACCTTTGTCGGTAAAGTAATACCTCTGCTTTTTAATATGCTGTCTAGGTTGGTCATAACTTTTCTTCCAAGGAGCAAGCATCTTTTAATTTCATGGCTGCAGTCACCATCTGCAGTGATTTTGGAGCCCAGAAAAATAGTCTGCCACTGTTTCCACTGTTTCTCTATCTATTTGCCATGAAGTGATGGGACTGGATGCCATGATCTTAGTTTTCTGAATGTTGAGCTTTAAGCCAACTTTTTCACTCTCCTCTTTCACTTTCACCAAGAGCTCTTTAGTTCTTCACTTTCTGGTATAAGGGTGGTGTCATCTGCATATCTGAGGTTATTGATATTTCTCCCATCAATCTTGATTCCAGCTTGTGCTTCATCCAGCCCAGCATTTCTCATGATGTACTCTGCTGCTGCTGCTGCTGCTAAGTCGCTTCAGTCGTGTCCGACTCTGTGCGACCCCATAGACGGCAGCCCACCAGGCTCCACCGTCCCTGGGATTCTCCAGGCAAGAACACTGGAGTGGGTTGCCATTTCCTTATCCAATGCATGAAAGTGAAAAGTGAAAGTGAAGTTGCTCAGTCGTGTCCGACCTTCGAAACCCCGTGGACTGCAGCCTACCAGGCTCCTCTGTCCATGGGATTTTGCATAGAAGTTAAATAAGCAGGGTGACAATATACAGCCTTGACATACTCCTTTCCCAGTTTGGAACCAGTCTGTTGTTCCATGTCCAGTTCTAACTGTTCCTTCTTGACCTACATACAGATTTCTCGGGAGGCAAGGTCATGTGGTCTGGTATCTCCATTTCTTGAAAAATTTTCCACAGTTTGTTGTGATCCAAGCAAAGGCTTTGGCGTAGTCAATAAAGCAGAATTAGATGCTTTTCTAGAACACTCTTGCTTTTTCGATGGTCCAACGGATGTTGGCAATTTGATCTCTGGTTCCTCTGCCTTTTCTAAATCCAGCTTGAACATATGAAAGTTCACAGTTCATGTACTGTTGAAGCCTGGCTTAGAGAATTTTGACCTCCAACTAGTCACACACCTTTTCTGAGCCTCAGTTTCCTCACCTGTGAAGTAGGGATAATAACGCAACAGAGTGTTCATGATCCAGCGAGGGAAGGGGACATCCAGGGACCTGGCCGGGTACTCAGAATAGTTCTGGACTCGTCCTTTTTGCCAGAACCCCGCCCCAGACCCCCAAATCCCGCCCCACCAGACCAGCTCCCACAAACCACGCCCCATCGGACCCCGCCCCAGACAACAAAGCCACGCCCTCCCACTCGCGTCACTAGCCCCGCCCTGTCGGGGCCACGCCCACCTGGCCTCGCGCGGGTTGCCCTGGTCTCGCTCCCTACAGCCCGGCGGAGCCGAGTCCAGAGGGGCCACGCCACACCCGCTCTCCGCCGACCCCGACCGCCCCCTAGGCCCCGCCTCCGAGCCCATGGCCGCGCTGGGACCCCGCGCCTTACGGGCTGCGCTCTGTGGCGGCTGCTGCTGCCTCCTCCTGTGTGCCCAGCTTGCTGTGGCTGGTAACGCGTGCCCTTCACCCAACTGCTTGCCAGGAGCAGTCTGGGCTTGGCAGGGGCGGGAGGGGACTTTTCACTTGTGTGCGGGGCTCCTGGGGTGGGTAGAAGTGGGCTCCGACTGTCTGTGGAGCCGTATATATAGGCTCCGGGTGTGAGGTAACTTCAGGTGTAGGGAAGTGAAGCGGCCCCAGGTGAATGGGATGGGGGTGGTTCCTGATATATGCAAAGGGAGGGTGCTCTGGTGAATGTCAGGGAGCTTATAGGTGTGTGTGCCCATGTGTTTGTGGAAACTCCAGGCGTGCGGTGGGGCTTAGGGGATCCAGGTGAGTGTATGTGTGCAGGAGGTGAGATCCGTAGTAGTGGAGAAGGGGAACGGTAGCTTGGGTTCCAAGTGTTGCACCCACCTCACGCCCAGGTAAAGGTGCTCGAGGCTTTGGGCGGGGAGCCCTGCTCCGCGTGAACATCTGGCCAGCTGTCCGAGTGGCCTGCACACAGCTGAAGCCCTGTGAGCATTGTGTGGAGGGGGACCGAGCACACAACCTCTCCGGCTGTGTGTGGGAGCAGTGTCGGCCGGAGGAGCCAGGTATGGAGTTAGGCCCTCCCCAAGGTTAGTGCCCCCAGTTCTGAACACCAGAACCTTGGCCCTGCTCCCTAAACCGCTTCCCTGCTCCTTCTCCCACCAGGACGCTGTGTGGCCCAAGCGGAGGTGGTCAAGGAAGGTTGCTCCATCTACAACCGCTCAGAGTCATGTCCAGGTAAGGGGGCTCCCTCTGGCCTAAGTCATTTTGGGGGGAGGGGGCCGAGGTGTCCTCAGCCAGAGCCTGCCTCCAGGAGGGAACCAGCCTCTCCCAGAGAGAAGACTGTGCCCACGAGCACCTGGGTCCAGCGTCAGTTCTGCCTTCAGCTCACTGAGATGTCGCTCCCCCTCTCCGGCCCGTTTCCTCCTTTGAAAATTGGTGCAGCTAGAGGATCTAGGACAAGCGTGTAGAGGAATCGGAGGAACTAGCTCTTCTATTTTAAACCATAGTGAGGACTTCGGAAGTTCAGAAGGGAATGGGGGGAGGGCTTCCTGAAGGAGGCAGCGTCACAAATGATGATTAGACGTAGAGATGGAGAGGGAGGGCTGTGCTGGTGGAAGGAACTGTATAAACTAAGGCTTAAGAGTGTGCCAGGTGGGCCTGGGATGGGGTCTTGATGGGAAGTGGCAGGGGGGTCTGGTTTAATTACGGATTCCCTGTCTCTTCAGCTGTGCACCACCACCCAACTCATGAACCGAAGACAGCCACAACAGGTAGGTCCTGTCTGGGGCAATGGAAGGACAGGAGGTGTAGGGAAAAACAGCGGGGCTCAGGCACTGACGTGCTCTGTGACCTCAATCCTGTGATTTCTCCCTCTGAGCGTATTTCCAACATCTGTCAAATGGGTTGAAGAATACCTCACAAAGTGAGGATTTTATGAGAGCGTGTATAGCACCTCGTTCAGTTTCCAATGTATAGAAGGTGATCAAGAAATGATGGTTCCCATCCTTTCTCCCCAACCCTGGTTCTGAGAACTCAGGATGGCCCCCTTTAGGACCTGCTTGGTGCTGAGGGTGTATGTCAGGTTGCCAAGGAGATGTCCTCAGTGACTACCTACTGCAACCTCCTGGCCCAGAGAGGGTCACAAAGCAGGGTCCCAGCCGAACAGAGGCAAGAACCCCACTCTTTGGTTCCCACTGCCCCTCAGGGTATGGAGGTCAGCAGGCTTGGCAAGGATGGCTGAAGAGGCTCTTGGTTAATTAAAGTCAGAAACATGATCTCAGGGGCTGAATTATTGATGGCTCCTCCTCCAGCCTGAGCCCCACCTGGGTCTTGTGCAGCTTATTTCTTCCTTCTTCTGCTCCTCTTTCCCTAGTCCCCTTCTCTGGGGCTCCCTGAACTGCTGCTGGGACCACCCTTCACATTCTCAGATTCCCCTTCTGCAAGCTACACCCTCTGGGAGGTGGATCCAGCACCCAACTGGGCCCCTCTCACTGCCCTAGAATGCTCTTCTACCACCAGCCCTGCCCTGCTCTGGGCACCTGGCCCAGGGCCTGAAATTGAATCCCTGGTGGGAGTAGATGGCTAACATGGCACAGCTGGGAGCCACCTAGATGTCCTGGCAACTGTGGGCCCTGAGGCGGGGGTGGGGGAAAGGGTCCGGGATGCCGTGTAAGTCTGGCTCTGCCCTAACGGAGAGGTGACTGTCAGGCCTGGCACTCAGAGCCTGGTTAGTCCCTCCGACACATGGCATCGAGTCTTCATTTATCCCCTTGGTCGAGTGTGGGCTGCCGCATCTTCCTCTCCTCCTTCCCTCTCTCTGGATCCCGGGTGACGCCAGGGTCTTGGGACTTGGGAGTCCCAAGGAGACCACAGCATTTGCACCTGGGCTTCGAAGCTCAAGACCCAAGACGGAGAGGGACTGTGAGCTGAAAGCTGTGTGGACGCCCAAGTTCTGGGTCCATCGTCACTCTGTGGGGCCCCAGTGGAAGAGGGAAGCAGGCAGGGAGCTCACTCACCATCTGGGACCTGAAGTCAGGAAACCCAGAGAGAGTGTGACAGGCATCAAGCCACAGAGCAACTCAGGAGCAGAGCCAGGGCCGATGCTATCCGTTCTTCCAGGCACTTCCAGGCCACCTGTAGAATCTGGGTGGAACTTCTGAGCCCGCTGTCCAAGGCTCCCCTAGTGAGGACTGGGGGCCTCCCAGATGACCTGTGCCGGGTTTGGGGTGGGGCTGGGCCCCTGGCCTACAGTGGCCTGTTGTGGCCTCCACCCTGCAGAGAGCCCCTCGGTCCCTGAGGCCCACAGCCCCGGCTTTGACGGGGCCAGCTTCACCGGAGGCGTGGTGATGGTGCTGAGTCTGCAGGCAGTGGCCTTCTTCGTCCTGCGCTTCCTCAAGGCCAAGGACAGCACCTACCAGACGCTGTGAGTACCTGGCTGCCAAGCCCCGTGCACCCGCTCCGCCCTGGCCCCCCAGGTGGCCCTCACTGCCCTTGTGCTGTCTCCGCCACAGGGCAGCCTCAGGAGCCCTGAGGCCCTCTCGGCCTCCTCCGTGTAGGCCACAGCGCGTCTCCCTCTTCTAGTGTGGGGTTCTCTCGGCTGGGTGTTGGCCCACGTGGAACTCGGCCTGGGCCCGGCGTCTGAGAGCCCAGCTGAGCCCCTCTGTCTCTGTCCCCTCATGCTGCCCACAGGGAGGAGAACCAGTAGGTGACAGCCCAGGCCGCCTTCAGCCTGCAGCTCTGTGGCCGCGGGCAGGAGCCCAGGCCACGTGTGCGGTTTGGTTTTCCTCTGAGAAGGGGAGCTGCTCTGAGGCTCTGGTCCCCATGTGTGCTGTGGGGTGGATCGCTGCAACCTCCATTAAAGTGTTTGCTCTTCTGCCCACTGCCTGCTCGGGGGGGCGTCCTCAGCCCAGCTGAGGTGGGGCCACCACCCTGAGTGCCTTCTCTGTCTGCCCTCTGCAGAATCTGACCCCCTTCAGGCCCGGATTCCACACTCAGGGGAAAGAGGATGAAGAAGCTGCCCTCTCTTGGCCCCCTTAAGGGCCCTCAGGGTGGGAAAAACTTTGGTCACCAAATTGTGGCCCCTGTGAACACTGAGCAGACTCAGGACCCCATAGCTGACATCCCTTCCTGTCCTGGGCCTGGTTCGTGCAGATGAGAGCATCCTTCAACCACCTTCTGCCTCATCCGTCATCCCTGTGGGCCCCCGCCTGGTACTCGGTATGGGCCTGGCCTCTTCCCATCGACCTGGCTTGGACACTGCCCCCCAATAAAGGAGCTCTTTCCAGCACTGTGCTCCCATGTCTTGGGCTGTGTGTGGATTGGATGGGGTGAGGGGTATGGTTCACTGCCCTCTCTTTCATGGAAATTCAGCCTTAAATTAACACTGTCACCTTTTAAAGTATTTTTATTTTCAGGAATTCCCTGGAAGTCCAGTGGTTAAGACTTGGCGCTTTCACTGCCAGGGCCTGGGTTCAATCCCAGGTCGGGAAATTTTAAGATCCCACTAGCCTCATGGCCTGGCCAGAAAAATAGTTTTTGTTGTTATGTGTTTAAGCCCCTCCTCCACTGCATTATAGAGAAGGGTGCAGAGACTCAGAAAGGGAAACACACCTGCTTAAGATCACGCAGAGTGGAATGGGGGCAGGGCTGGGAATTTAATCCAGGTTTTTCTGACTCCAGAATGAACAGAACTTCAGAACTCCTCTGCAGAGGCATCTCCAGTTTTTTTTTTTTGGCTCCTAAATTGGATCTCTGCCCTTGTGCCAAGGTGGAGGTACCCCCGGGACCCTCCCCAGGGTACTTCTGGCCTTCCTTGAATGGGCCCTCCTAGAAAGCATCACTTACGCCCACCTCCCTCTCTTCACCCCCTCAACCCTGGGCCCAGAAGTCTTCTCTAATAACATCTCCTATCCATGGGGCACTTGCTGGAAACCAGGCGTGTGGCTGAGAGTCTGGCATCAGTGTCTCATTTAGTCCCATGATTGTCCTAGAAAGCTGAGAGGCGGTAGAGAGTCACGGGCAAGAGTTTAGCCTGTGGAACCCGACTGCCTTGTGGGACTGAAAGTTAATGGAGCAGCTCTGGGCTTCGGTTTCCTCGTCTATAAAGTCCAGTAACAGTGTTCCATCTCAGTGGGATGTAGGGCAGGTTCAGAGCAGGGGCATGTGCCCCGTCTGCTTCACTCCAGGGCACCCATTCACCCCTCCAGCTGCCCAAATGCCTGCATCTCTTCCTCCCCTTGAGGCCACCTCTTCTTGCAGGATCTCTGGCTGCAGCGGGAAAGGCTTTAGGGCCCCTGGGCTCCACAGGGAGTTTCAGCTGCTTCTTGGCCTCTCAGAGGGCTCACCTGCCTACCCATCAATGCCAAACACAGTCCACCACCCCACAGACTCACTTCTTTTTTTTTTTTTAAATTTTTATTTATTTATTTATTTAAATTTTAAAATCTTTAATTCTTACATGCGTTCCCAAACATGAACCCCCTCCCACCTCCCTCCCCATAACATCTCTCTGGGTCATCCCCATGCCCCAGCCCCAAGCATGCTGTATCCTGCGTCAGACATAGACTGGCGATTCGATTCTTACATGATAGTATACATGTTAGAATGCCATTCTCCCAAATCATCCCACCCTCTCCCTCTCCCTCTGAGTCCAAAAGTCCGTTATACACATCTGTGTCTTTCTTGCTGCACAGACTCACTTCTATCAACACCTCTCCTCCTCTCAGACATCAGCCTCCCCTCCAGGTCCCTGCATCTGGGTCATGTGACCCAGCCTGCCTTGCTCTCTCTTCTTCAAGCCTCTGTACACATGGTTTCTCCTGCCTGGGTTGCCCTCCCCTGGCTGGGACGATGCCCGTTCTCTCCCAGGCCAAGGAAAGAATGCTCCACCTCCTCCTGGCTTTTCACCCACTTAAGGACATTTCTCTAGTGGATGTTTTCTTTTTCAAATGTAGTAAATGCCTGCAAAGAGCAAAAGGACTACACGGACATTCATGTACATGAAGAACGAGAATCACTCTCCCCAGTGTCCCACTCCCCAGAAATAACTATGCTTAACAGGATGGGTCACACCTTTCTCTATGAATTTACAAAAGACATACCTACACACACTTAGTTTTTTTTTTAATACAAAATGAGGGACTTCTCTGGTGGCGCAGGGGTTAAGAATCCGCCTGGCAGTGCAGGCCATGCGGGTTCCATCCCTGGTCCAAGAAGATTCTACCGGCCTCAGAGCAGCTAAGCCCATATGCCACAACTACTGAAACCCGCATGCCTGGAGGCCGTGCTTTGCAATTAGAGAAGCCACTGCAATGAGAGACCCATGCTCGCTGCAAGTAAAGACCGCACAACGCAACGAAGACCCAGCGCAGCCAAAAATAAAATTATTTTTTAAAGTTTTTCATTACAAAAAAAAAAACAAAACGAAGTGGGAGCATGCTTTACATTTTGTTCTGCAACGCTGCCCCTTTCGTTAGAGATCAGATTTGCCCCATGACTTATTCAGATGGTGATGGTTGATTTGCCTGCATCCTGTCAAAGTCCAACTGGGTTATTTCCGTTTTATCGTAAACAGCATCATGATAAACGGGCTTGTCTTCAGATCTTGGCATACCTGCAGCAGAGTGTGTGTGGTGGGGACATATTCCTAGAACTGGAATTGGAGCTTCTCAGCGTTCATCTCATGGATCCATCCTGTCTGGCAAGCTTGGCCTCCACCTTCCTTGACACTCTCATGAACCTGGCCTTTTCTACCCCCACAAGAACTGGGCCTGGTATAGAGAAGGCCCTCAGGGAGGATTTGATGAGTGAATGAATGAACAACGTTTTCCTGTCCTCTGTCACCAGAGGTCCCTCTCCAGCTGAGACCTCACCCCTCGCATCTGGACCAAGGCTGCTGCCTCTTCTTCACTGGCCTGCATGCCTGCCCCGCATGGTCTGCCCATGTGATGGCCTATATTAGCAGCTGTTTTCTAGCCTCTGCCAGGGACTCTTCAGTGGACCTGAGGGTGGGCATGAAGTCACCTTGCTAACAATGCTTCTCTCTGGTTGGGGGCATGGTTAGGGGCTTGGGAAAAATCTCTGGCAGAGAGAACACAAATCATGTCCTGTCTCTGAGCCTGTTTTTCCTTGTTTATTCATTTAATGAACATTAATGGGGCACCTGCTATGTACCAGCCTATAACCCAGTTTCAATAATATTAATAACAACCATCAGTGGGACTGTGTAAGGATGGGAGGCGATATACAAATAGCACCCAGCATGACTTGGGGTGGGGGTGGGCAGCAGGTGCCCACCAGATGGTATCGGTGGTCATTCCCAATATGGTGACAAGGATCAGGGAAGAATTCCTAGTGGAGATGACATGAGAGCTGGACCTTCATGCATAGCGGGGAGCTTCACAGGGAGAGACGAGGAGGGGGTTCCAGATGAGCTAAGAAACAAAAGTAGAAAGACCCTATGTGAGTGCAGAAGTCTGAAGAGATGGCTGCAGAGTCTTGGTGGCCAGGATCAGAAGTTGGACTCCATCCTGGTTGGACCGGGCAGGAATAATGCCCATTCTCTCAAAGGTGAAGGAGGAAAAGCCCCCACCTTCTGCTGGTTCCAGCCTGGGTGGGGTATCCCTGGGGAAAGACAAGGGAGGAAGTCTTGCTTCATGTCCTCCCACCAGCCTGGAATCTTTTCTCAGGGCCCCAGCAAGATGGGCCCTCTGTGGACCCCACCTTCCCCTTTCCTCCTCTTGTTTGGGGAGCCTGCCTCTCTGAGGACCCAGGACTACCCCAGCTGCCCAGATAGGGGCCCAGGGTACCCTCCCCACTCACCCACTCACCATCCCATCCTCATCCTCTCCCTAGGTATCCTTCTCCCACCCAGGCTCACTAGCCTCAAGGAGTAGGGTGGGAGTTTGATAATCTGGGCTACACACACACACACACACACACACACACACACACACTGTATGCAAATAGATGCAAATGATGAAAAACCTGACAGCTAGAATCTGGGGGATGGAAAGAAAAGTGCAGAGGGATCTGGAAGAGACATACCCACTACCCCCATGCCCATCCTGTGCCCACCTGGCCCTGTATCTCCCTGCAGAACCCAGGAAACTGGAAGCCAGTAAAGTTGTCCTCTTGCCCAGTTGTCCTGGAACCCCAGGAAGTCCTGGGGAGAAGGGAGCACCAGGTCCTCAAGGTAAGAGATGCCAGAGATCAGGCAGGGGCCTGCGGAGGCAGCAATTACAGTCTGTGCTAAGAGACCATGGTGAAGGGGCAAGGAACATTTGTGTGCCAGGCTCCAGGCTGGATGCCCAGCATCCTAAGACTGACCCTGTGGGGTAGGTAGTATCATCCCCATCTCGCTGGGCTGTGGGGGAAGGGAGGTTCAGAGAGGATCAGTCATTCACCCATGTACACAGAGCCAGGAGCCACGAAAGGCTGCAGCTGGGATCTGACTTGACTGCTTTCTGGCCCCTGACATAGGGCAGGGTGTAAGGCATCTCTCTGTTTCTGGGATGTCAGGGCAGCCTGGATCACTGGGCAAGATGGGTCCCAAGGGTGAGCCTGGGGACTGTGTGGAGCTAGAGGTCTCTTCTTTCTTTGCTCTGTCCCTGGACCAGAGAGGGGGCTGCTTGGCTGCTGCTCAGGAATTGGCCGTGATTGACCTCTTGTAGAGGGGATAGAAAGCTGGTGGCACTAGTGGTAAAGAACCTGTCTTCCATTGCAGAGACATAAGAGATGCACGTTCGATCCCTGGATCGGGAAGATCCCCTGGAGGACAACCCGCCCCAGTATTCTTGACTGGAGAATCCCATGGACAGAAGAGCCTGGCAGGCTACAATCCACAGGGTCACAAAGAGTCAGACACGACTGAAGCGACTTAGCACACATGCAGTGGGGGTGGAAAGCTGGGAGGAGTGGTGAGAATCAGGAGAAGGGCCTGGGCACCCTCCCCTCTGGTGGTTCGTGAGCCTTCCCTTGGGAGTACTCAGACTTCAGAGTCAACATTCATCTTTTCTTGGGGCTGGAGATTCAGTGAACTTGCTGTGGGGACAGGAAGGTTGAGGCCATCTTTGCTGGAGCCCAGGCACCTGGAATCAGATGGTGCTGGGGTGTTGTTGGGTCAGCAGGAGTGGCCCAGCCCCACACCCAGAGCCCCTCTTCAGGGGTCCAAAGGAATTGAGAGGGCTCCTGGAGTCCAGCACGTGGCCTCTTCCATTGCCTGTGGGCTGGGGCTTGGGAAATAACTTAGGGGCCCCCATCAGCTCATCTCCTCTTCCCCAGGCCCTGGGAGCTGCCAGGAGCTGCTGAGCCGGAAGACCACTTTGAGTGACTGGTACCATCTGTGCCTACCTGAGTGCTGAGCCCTCCCAGGCTTTTGTGACAGTTCAGTTCAGTGGCTCAGTCGTGGCTGACTCTTTGCGACCCCATGGACTGCAGCACACCAGGCCTCCCTGTCCATCACCAACTCCCCGAGTTTACTCAAATTCACGTCCATTGAATCAGTGTTGTCATCCAACCATCTCATCCTCTGTTGCCCCCTTCTCCTCTCGCCTTCAGTCTTTCCCAGCATCAGGGTCTTTTCAAATGAGTCAGTTCTTTGCATCAGGTGGCCAAAGTATTGGAGTTTCAGCTTCAGCATCAGTCATTCCAATAAATATTCAGGACTGATTTCCTTTAGGATGGACTGGTTGGATCTCCTTGCAGTCCAAGGGACTCTCAAGAGTCTTCTCCAACACCACAGTTCAAAAGCATTAATTCTTTGGCACTCAGCTTTCTTTATAGTCCAACTCTCACATCCATACCTGACTACTGGAAAAACCAGAGCTTTGATTAGATGGACCTTTGTTGGCAAAGCAATGTCTCTGCTTTTTAATACGCTATCTAGGTTGGTCATAGCTTTTCTTCCAAGGGGCAAGCGTCTTTTAATTTTGTCTTTTGTGACAAGGACACCGCAGATGGTGGCTGGCTGGTGAAGGAGTGTCAGGGAGAGAAAGGACTGGAGCAAGTCAGACCCAGTGGGCACTTCTTCCCCTTGGCCCCTAGGCGGCGCCAGAGCCCACTGGAGCCAAGACATCCCTTTGGTGAGTATCACTAACAAATGCTTACTGAGCTCCCAGAGGGCCTGAAGAAGTCTGAGAAGGCTTCACAGAGGAGATGCCATTTGAAAGGGCCCTGAAGGCTGTGTAGAAGTTCTCAAGATAGGTGAGGTGCCTATAGGAAGGGCCTTCCAGGTAGAGCGAAAGACAAATGCAGGGAGGCCGGAGAGCATGAGGGGGTGGGGGAGACCGGACAAGTGAGCTGAGAGCAGGTGGAGTGCTTGATTGAGGTCTACTGGTGTGGGTCAAGCATGGAGAAGGCCCAGACAGCAGAGACCCATTCACAAAGGGCACTGAGTGACTGACTCAGTGGGAGTGGGGAGCCTTGGAAGAGTTTCAAGCAGAGGAGGGACCAGGTCAGACATGTTTTTGAAAGAAGACTCAGGCTACACTGTGGAGAATGCATTGAATGGGGACCAGAGTGCAGGTAGGGACACAGTTTAGGATGACTGCAGGGATCTGGGCAGGAGAAGAGGGTGGGCAGGGACAGGAACAAAGGTAGAGGCTCTTAGACTGAAAGATATTTAGGAGAGAAACTCTACAGGACCTGGGGACTGCTTGGCATGAAGAGGAAACTGGGGTTGAGAGGGAGTATCAGAGTAAGACTGAATGGACCTCTGCTCTAATACCTTGGTTCTTATCGTAAATGAAAGCAGGGTTATTTTGAATCCTACTCCCAACTGGGCTGACCATCTCTTGAAGGCAGGGACAACGGTTCTATTTCAGTCCATCCAGGGACTGTGGTGTGAAGTTGAGAGTCAGTAAAAGGTGTGTAGAGTTGACTGGCATATTCACAGGCAAGGCTCACTTGGTCTCACACTTTATCAACAAGCCCTCAAACCATCTGTCCGCCTACCCCTCATAGCGCCTCTGCCCCTTGCATCTCCTCATCCCAGGCTCAGCCCGGGGTGATGACTCCCATTGTCACCTTCTCTGCCTCCCTAGGTCTTCCAGGGGTGACGGGATGGTTCCGTGGATTCCTTCTGCTCTTGGTCTTCCTACACAGCAGGTGTGGGGAGCCAGGAGTCTGAATTCTGGCTGGGGAATGAGAATTTGCACCAGCTTACTCTCCAGGGTGTTTCTCAGTAGGGTCCAGGGAGTCTGAGGGGCCTTTCCCTGGCATTCTGATTCCCACCTGGGATCTGAGGATTCCTCCGTCTCTGACTCCCTGTCCCCTCCCCCAGGCACCCAGGAGCTGTGGGTGGAGCCGGAGGACTTTAGGCAACCACACCTTTGTTCCCTGTAGGTCCTTCCTCCTCCTAGTGGAGGCAGACCATCACCAGCTGTTGCTGGGCAGGTTCTCAGAGGGCAGGGCAGGTGAGCAAGCCTACAGTAGGGCCCTGGAGCAAGCCAAGAAGTCTAGGGAGGCTGGATTTTTCCCCAGAGCTGCCATGGCCTCCACGGATGACCCAGGACAACTCCTTCCCCTGCTGCGGATCTGTTTTCTCATTGGAAAAAATGGCAGTGATGAGACAGGGTGGTGTAGGAGTGAACAAGTTAGGCTCTGCAGGCAATCGATCCTGAGTTTAAAATCCAGCTCTGTCGTTTACTAACTGTGTGACCTTGGGCAAGTCCCTTCTGGGTCAGAGCCTCAGTTTCCTCTCCTGTAAAATGGGTAAGGAGGCAGGGAGGGAGGATGTGAGAGCCAGCTGAGGCTCTGTTGAGTGTTATCATTATCTGCTTTGGAAGAGGAACCAAGAAAGTCTTTTTTTTTTTTTTTCCAGAGAAATACCAACAGTTGAGAAGAAATTTGAAAGAGGGAAGTGGTTACAAGGAGTGCCTCAGTGGAGCCCCCTTTCCTGCCTAAGCGTCTGAGAAGTCCCTCCTAGCTCCCCCAAGCACAGTAGCTCAGGCTGCAGCTGGGAGCTGCGAGGAGACAAATGAGCAAGAGGGAAGCCGGAGATTCTGGGAGGGGACGAGGCAAAGGGAGGCGTCAGTGGCTTTGGAGCCACAGTCCTGAGCTCAAGTCCCAATGCCTCTGTGATTACCTGCCTGGGCCAACGCCCTGGTTCCATGACACTGCTGTTTTTTCCCAAGGGGCCTGAAAACACCCACCTCACAGTTGCCCTCAGGCTCCTGTGATATCATCTCTTCAAGGGTGCCAGGCATGGTGCCAGCACCGAGGCGCTTCCCACCCTCTTCCTGCCAGGGGCCTCCCAGAGCTTCCACACCGGGAAACCCTTTCCCATCAACCATGATACAAGTGGGAGAAACTGCACAGTGAGTCTCCCCGGAGCCTGGTGGCACGGATCCTGCTATCAGACCAATCTCAACGGGCGCTATTTGATGTTCAAAGCCCCTGCCCATAGTTATAGCATTGAAAGGGCCTCACGCCAAGGCGTGGGCCACCCTTACCACAGGGATTAAATGGTGCTTCACTAGGGCACCCTGGTAGCCAGCACCCTTATCTCTATCACACAGCTTCCGGACTCTCGGCAGATGTTCAATTGCTTGGTCGTGTTCGACTCTTCATGATCCCATGGACTGCAGCATGTCAGGCTTCTCTCACTTACATTGTCTCCCAGAGTTGGCTCAAACTCATGCCCATTGAGTCGATGATGCCATCCAACTATCTCATCCCTGCTCCTCTTACTTTTTATTAAAAAATAAAATCATTTTAACTCTTCCCTGACTGGCAGACCTCTTCCAATTATTGGGAAAAACACAAGAGGGCAGAGGAAGGACACAAGTTTCAGTTCCATTCAAGAAGATCTTCCTTCCAGTCAGGAAGATTGACAAGTTGACCTCAAAAGATAGTGAGGCTTCTGTTCCTAGAGGTTTGCAAGTCGAGGCCAGAGGCACTTGGAGGGGCAGGCTTGGAAGGATCCAAGCATCCATTGACAACATTCTTGGGTCCCTTGGGTCCTACAAGTAGATGGTTTCATGGTGGAAATTGCACTGCCATCTCACCCTGTTATCCCCTGCCTGTCCCTTCAAAGTTGTCTGTTTTCCAGGCTCTGTTGTCACATTTTCATCCTTTGCTACTTCCTGCCTGTTCCATTAGTGGTTAGTTCGAACTCAGTTAAAACAAGGCATTTTTCTCCCATGGGGCAACAGGGCAGTGAAACAGCAGTTCCTGAACTGGCATTTATTAAGCAGTTAGATAATTTGCCAGAGTCACATTCAAGAAAGTGTTAGAACAATAAGTTAAGAGTCTGATCTCTGAGTCTGACAGGGAGTCCTGGCCTTGCATCCTGCTTTGTTGTGTAGCTGAGTGATCTTGGACAAGTTACTCAACCTCAGAGTTCCCAGTTCCTGATTTCAGAGTCCACTGAAGTTTATGCCAGGCTGTGGCCTCACTAATTCCCACTAGAAGGTTAGGGATTCTTGGGAATTGGAGCTGGGAAGCCATTGTAACCCAAGGGCTGGGGTTCCTGGGGTTCTCCAGGGAGATGGAGAAACGTTTGCACGAAGATTCTTCTCAGATGTTTCATGGTCATGTCCAGGTTGGAGGTCAGGGGTCAGAAGGGCTCCAAAGCAGATTGAGTTCCGGGGAAAGCAGCCCCCTGGCAAAAAAGGCAAAGGACCCAGCTCTGATGCCAAGTCCCATGCTCCTGACAGGCTGGGGAGCAGGCTTTCCCAGTCCAGTCCCTCCCAGCATGCCCAGCAAGGATGCCGAGAGACGGGCTCTCTCTGCCGTGTTTGTTCTACACACCCTGACATCTCTGAAGATCCTTTCTTCCAACAGATCCCCTCAGGGCAGAGCCTGCAATGCACTTGGGTCTTAACTCTGGCCTGGGCACCCATCTCACGACTGCCTGCTCTGAGCAGTCCACAGTGGTTGGCTGCCCAGGGGCACAGGCTGTTCCGGAAGTGGCCTGTCTCAGAGGTTCTGGCGGGAGAAGAGGGAGGGAAGAGGCCGTGTCCCGGGCCGCTAGGGAGCGGTGCTGCCCCAAGGCCGAGGGTGGAGCTTTCCCGGTCGGCCGGGAAAGGGCTGGGCCCAGCCTACATGTGGGGGCAGGAGAGAGCGACAGCCGGCGTTCTGCGGCGGATCTTGGGTGGTGGGCACTGCTGGCCCGATGCCTGGGACCTTCCACGTGACTCTGAACCGCGGATCACTGGATGCCCAAGATTCCCAGGACCCAATCCCCGAAGTCAGATCTTCAGGACCTTGCAAGTCAGAGGCCGGATTTTCGCCCTGGACACCAGATTCCCAAACGGGATCTCTGGCCGGACTCCTGACCTCCAGATCCTGCAGGAAATTCTCGATCCCAGGATCTGTTGTTCCCGGCTCCCGTCCAGCCCCGGGGGCCCAAAGCCGGGCGCCCGACACCCGAGCGCCCCCGTATGGCGGGGCCGAGCCCGCGGTCCGGAGCCCTGGAGCGCGCCGGCAGCTGCTGGCAGGACCCGCTGGCCGAGGCGCTGAGCCGGGGCCGGCCGCTCGCGGCGTCACCGGGTCGGGGCTGTGCGCGAAGCCGGCCGCTCAGCGTGGTCTACGTGCTGACCCGGGAGCCGCTGCCGGAGGTAGAACCCGAGACGGGAGCCGAGGCGGAGCCGCTGCCTCTGCGCTGCCTGCGTGAGGCCTGCGCACAGCTTCCCGGACCGCGGCCGCGACCTCAGTTGCGCAGCCTGCCTTTTGGAACCCTGGCACTGGGAGACACCACAGCTCTCGATTCTTTTTACAACGCGGGTGAGCAAGCCCGGGGGGCGGGGCGCTGGGTGGGGCTTAGAGTCTGGGGCGGGGCCGAGGGCGGGGCTCAGCGACTCCCGGGAGACCCCCGAGGTGCGGAGTCGTGGGGGGCATAAAGTGAACTAAAGCAGAGGGGCTCGAGGAGGGACCCGTGATAAAAGCGGTGTTTAGGGGATGTGGAGCGTGGCCAGACTCGGGCAGGGACTTCGCGGATCCAGGTCTGGCTCGGGGTTCAGAGTGGGAACTTAGGCACTCTGGAGTTGGCACCGTGCCTAGGGAGTGGGTCTAGAATTAGGGAGAGGCTGGGAGCAGGGCAGGGTGTGGTATCTCAGGAATGGGATCGGAGAACTCAGCCTCAGGATGATCTTTCACGGAGCTCATGACGGAGGATCCTGGAGGTGGAACTTGGACTGGGGAAAGGGGCCCTAACACGTGGGGCTAGAGTTCAGGGGTCCTAGCATACTACTTCCGGAGATCCGGCTGCAAAGGGAAGCGAAGGGCACCAACGGCACTGGATTCTAGAGGAAGGAGCTTGGTTTATGAGGCCCCAATAGTTCTGAGAAAAGTGAAAACTGTGGTGCTGGGAAAGACCGTCCCCTGGACGGCAAGGAGATCAAACAAATCAATCCTAAAAGAAATCAACCTTGAACATTCATGGGACGACCCCCCCCCCCCGCCCCGGTCGCTGATGCTAATGCTGAAGCTGCCACCTGATGCGAAGACCTGACTCATTTGGAAAACACTCTGATGCTGCGAAAGATTGAAGGCAACAGGAGAAGGCAGGCAGAGGATGAGATGGCTGGATAGCAACACTGACTCAATGGATATGAATTTGAGCAAACTCCGGGAGACAGAAAAGGACCAGAGCCTGAACAGAACGACTGCTCTTTGCAGTCCACGGGGTAGCAAAGAGCCGGACACAACGGACCGACTGAACAAGCAGCTCCGGGAGAATCTGCAGAGCTGGGGCGGAAACTGGAGGCGGAGAAGGGTCGTCCGGGGGCGGGGCCAGAAAGCGGCTATTCCCGAGGGGGATCACCCCGCCCTCTCGCCAGCCCGGATGCCCCTCCCCGATACTAATTTGTTTATCCAAGAGTTCAGGAACCCTACTTGCAGGATGTCCATAAAACGTCAGTCTAACAATGAAGGCTGGACTTCCCCGGTGGTCCAGTGGTTAAGAATCCACCTGCGGGGCGTTCAGTCGGTCCGACTTTTTGGGACCCCATGGACTGTAGCCGGCCAGGCTCCTTTGTCCACGGGATTTCCCAGGCAAGAATACTGGAGCAGGTTGCCATTTCCTACCCCAGGGAATCTTCCTGACCCAGGGACAGAACCCACGTCTCTGGCGTCTCCTGCATTGGCAGGTGGATTCTTTACCACACTGCTGCCACCTAGGAAACAGGGGACATGGGTTCAGTCCTTGGTCCGGGGAAGATTCCACCACCTGTGGCGGGGCAACTAAGCCTGTGTGCCACAACTACTGAGCCCGTGTCAGCCTGCAAGCAGCAACAAAGACCCATCACAGCCAAAAATAAATAAAGAGATAAAAATGAAGGCTGACTCGACCTTGAGGTCACAAACACACAATCATAGATGGACTCACAAATCGTGCATATCTTGCTTCACAAAGGCTGTTGCAGACACTGTCCCACACAGAGATACAGACAGCAAGCGACACACTCACAGAGGCACAGTGTTGTACACACACAAGGCAAGTATGTATATACATGTGTATATACCTAGTACACTGCTGGTGCCAGCCCCTTTCAAGAGACTGTGTTGAGGACCCAGGGAAGGGCACGTCTCTCTTTGCACAGCTCTTGCCTCTCAAATGGCCCACAACAGGCTCCAGGTTTGGTGCACAGCTTCCCCTTCTCTGTGCCCAGTGCCCGTAGGCGCTGAACAGTGGGATACAAGCAGTGGGGCCTGGGGAGCTCCAACCCTCTCCTTGCAATCAGTTCAGTTCAGTTCAGTCGCTCAGTTGTGTCAGACTCTTTGCAACCCCATGAATCGCAGCAAGCCAGGCCTCCCTGTCCATCACCATCTCCCGGAGTTCACCCAAACTCACGTCCATCGAGTCCGCGATGCCATCCAGCCATCTCATCCTCAGTCGTCCCCTTCTTCTCCTGCCCCCAATCTCTCCCAGAATCAGAGTCTTTTCCAATGAGTCAACTCTTCGCATGAGGTGGCCAAAGTACTGGAGCTTCAGCTTTAGCATCATTCCTTCCAAAGAAATCCCAGGGTTGATCTCCTTCAGAATGGACTGGTTGGATCTCCCTGCAGTCCAAGGGACTCTCAAGAGTCTTCTCCAACACCACAGTTCAAAAGCATCAATTATTCGGCGCTCAGCCTTCTTCACAGTCCAACTCTCACATCCGTACATGACCACAGGAAAAACCATAGCCTTGACTAGACAGACCTTAGTCGGCAAAGTAATGTCTCTGCTTTTGGATATACTATCTAGGTTGGTCATAATACAATAGGCATAATTTCTGTATGATCCAGAGGGACCCTAAAAGGGGGAAACTGAGGCCCAGAGCAAAACTGAACTCTGAGGAGTTATATAGGAAGGCAGACCCAGCCAGGATGGATCCCCAGGCTTCTTCCCCACAAGATGGGTTTGGGACTTGAGGTTTGGGGCTCGGGGCTCAGGGCTTGGGGCTCCAGGCTCTGGGTGCCAGGCTTGGGGTTCAGGCTCAGAGCTCAGGGCCTCTACCTGTGTGTCCACAGACATGGTGGTGCTTGAGGTGAGCAGCTCCCTGGCACAGCCCTCCCTGTTCTACCACCTGGGTGTGAGGGAGAGCTTCAGCATGACCAACAACGTGCTCCTCTGCTCTCAGGCCGACCTCCCTGACCTGCAGGCCCTGCGGGTAGGTGGCCAGGGGGCAGGTGGGGACCAGCCCAGGGCGGGGGTGGCCCTACCCAGAGCACCAGTATCTGAATGTCTGTCTCTTGCAGGAGGACATTTTCCAGAAGAACTCGGTGAGCCGAATCCACCCCTCCTCCGCGGTTTCCCTTTGACCTCCACCATTATAACCTCTGCTCTCCACCATGTTTCCAGGCCTCCTCATTCACCTCTGACCTCCCTAGTGCCCCCCTGACCTCCCTAGTGCCCCCATGACATCCATGTGACCTTTGGCCCCCTATTGCCTCCCTTCATGAAGTGGGCCCCTTCCCAGCTATTCTAATCCCCACGGGGGTGGACCTCTGACCCCTCCACTGCCCCTCTCTAATCTAGTCCTGACCTCTGACCTCCTCTGATTCCTGGCTTCTCTCTCCCATCCTAGGATTGCATTGGCAGCTACACGCTGATCCCCTACGTGGTGACAGCCACTGGTCGGGTGCTGTGTGGCGATGCAGGCCTCCTGAGAGGCCTGGCTGATGGGCTGCTCCAGGCTGGGGTGGGCACAGAGGCCCTGCTCACACCCCTGGTGGGCCGGCTGGCCCGCCTGCTGGAGGCCACGCCCACGGACTCTTGGTAATGGGCTCCCCCAGAGCGGGAGTGCCAGGAGGAGCTGGCGAGGACAAGGGGGGCCTGGAGCTGAGGGGCAGACCCTGCCATTCTCTCTCTCTCCCCTTCCCTGGGCGTTAGTGGCTACTTCCGGGAGACCATTCGGCAGGACATCCGGAGGGCGCGGGAGCGGTTCAGCGGGCCGCAGCTGCGGCAGGAGCTGGCTCGCCTGCAGCGGAGACTGGACAGTGTGGAGCTGCTGAGCCCCGACATCATCATGAACCTGCTGCTCTCCTACCGGGATGTGCAGGTGTGCGGGGCTCGGAGAGGCAGGCCGGCCCGTCCAACAAGCCCCAGGCCAGTTTCCAGACCCACCAGAGGCTCTGAATGAATTATCTGACATCTCCAAGCCTCGGTTTCCTGGGAGAAAACCAGGGAAGGCTGGGCACCCACTGGGGTCTCTGCAAACGGTGCAGTGTCTGCACTTCCTGGAGGAAGTGTGCAGAGGATGGTGGGTGGGAACGGTGGGGGGTTGGGTGGGAGGAGACCCCCACCCCACTCCCCTGCTCAAGGTTTGCCTCAGGGTTCATGGGCCGATGGGACCTACCAGAGGCCATGAGGCCAGTGCGTGCTGTTCCCTCCGGCAGGACTATTCAGCCATCATTGACCTGGTGGAGACCCTGCAGGCCTTGCCCACCTGTGACGTGGCTGAGCAGCATAATGTGTGCTTCCACTACACCTTTGCCCTCAACCGGTGGGTTGGCAGAACAAGGCTCAGGTCATGGCCACGTGGGGACATGGGTCTCTGCCGTGCAAAGTCCCTGCGGTCTGCAATCACGGCTGTTCAGGGAATTTGCCGACCAGGATCACGCTGGTGTCAAATCGTCCCTATGATTCTGTTTCTGCTGCCCAGGGTGGGGTGGGGTGGTGGTGCTGACCTTGGAGTGGTCACAGCCGTCTAAGGCCACGGCTCCGCAGTCCCTGCGGTCACTTCTGTCTGGGATTCCCACCTCTTGGAAGGTCAGCGCTGACCAGAGACACTGCTCTTCTGGGTTCACGATGGTCAGGCCCTTGGAAAGGTCCCTGCTGTTCAGGGTCTTGGGGTTGGTGGACAGAGAGTGGTCCCCAGCCTATCTTCCCCTTCCCCCAGGAGGAACAGGCCTGGGGACCGGGAGAAGGCACTGGCCGTGCTGCTGCCACTGGTACAGGTAGAGGGCCCCGTGGCACCTGATCTGTACTGCATGTGTGGCCGTATCTACAAGGACATGTTCTTCAGCTCTGGCTTCCAGGATGCTGGGCATCGGGAGCAGGCATATCACTGGTAAGGGTGATATGCCTGTGAAACAGGTGAACAGTGAGCTGAGCTAGTGGGCTGAGGGATGGAGCTATGGGCATTAGTCCAGCCCTGCATCACCCCCACCCTCACCCCAGGTATCGCAAGGCTTTTGACATAGAGCCCAGCCTTCACTCGGGCATCAATGCCGCTGTGCTCCTCATTGCCGACGGGCAGCGCTTTGAGGACTCCGAGGAGCTCCGGCTCATAGGTGAGCCCCAATCCTGCACCCCTATCCCTTACCCACAGGCGCCCTGAGGGGCCTGGGAAGAGGGCAGGGAGAGAGGACACTGGGCTAGAGCTGGGGCTGACCCATCCTGTTTGGGACCTGTTCTGCCTGAACCCACACCTGGGTCCTCATGCCTAACCTGGACCCTCATGAGCCCCTGAGGCCACAACTGTTCCTAAGCTCACACCTGTGCTCCTTACACACTGAATTCCACATACACTTGTTCCCACACCCTCACCTGTGCCTGAGCTTCTACTCCCACCTGAGATCTGGCCACACCTCAGTTTTCACCCATTTCTATCTTCCTGCCCATGTGACTTTGGTGGCCTACACCTGGGCTTTGCCGAAATTCACAACCACATTCATTACAACCCAGGCCCCTCTCTCCCAGGCATGAAGCTGGGCTGCCTGCTGGCCCGAAAAGGCTGTGTGGAGAAGATGCAGTATTACTGGGATGTTGGCTTCTACCTGGGAGCTCAGATCCTCGCCAATGACCTCACTCAGGTGGCACTGGCCTCAGAGCAGCTGTACAAGCTCAATGCCCCCATATGGTAAGCGGCCCCCTCTGGGGTCCTGGGCTGGCCTGGGCTATCAGCTTCTGCACATATATCCCCTGGCATCTAGTCTGAACCCCTTCCAAACCAGTACCCATGGCACCCAATGGCCTGATTCTGGCTGCATCCAAGCCAGTCTAGTCCCCCTGACAGTGCCAGTTGGTGCCTGGGCTGAAGACATGCCTATCGTCTGCAGGTACCTGGTGTCCGTGATGGAAACCTTCCTGCTGTATCAGCACTTCAGACCCACACTAGAGCTTCCCGGAGAAGCCCCCCACGGTGCCCACTTCTGGCTCCACTTCTTGCTACAGTCCTGCCAGCCACTCAAGACGGCTTGTCCCCAAGGGGACCAGTGCTTGGTGAGGCCGGTGGGGTATGGGACCCGGGAGAGTTGCCAGCCCCTTCTGACCAACCCCTCTCCCCTGTCGTCTGAAGGTGCTGGTCCTGGAGATGAATAAGGTGCTGCTGCCCGCCAGGCTGGAGGTTCAGGGTACAAACCCAGTGAGCGCGGTGACCCTGAGCCTGCTGGAGCCGGAGAAGCAGGTGAAGTCGCCGGTGAGCCACCCCCACTGACATCTATGCACCTCTTCTGTCCGGCCTTTCCCCCATCCCTAGACCCCTCTCCCTGTCCCCAGCACCCCTCTGGGACCCCTGTCTTCTCACAGGACGTTCCCTCCAGCTGGACCTTCCCGGTGGCCTCCATCAGCGGCGTCAGGTAAGAGGGGGCCCTTTGGAAGGTGAAGGGGGCAGGCGGCGCGGCTGGGAGGCCGGCTCACCCGGGTTCTTCATCCCTTCCAGCGTCTCGAAGCGGGATGAGCGCTGCTGCTTCCTCTACGCGCCGCCTCCGGCTCAGGACTTCCAGCTGTGCTTCCCCAGCGCCGGGCACTGTCAGTGGTGCGCGCAGCCCCGCGGGGTCGGGGTGCTCCGAGAGCCAGGAGGCGCGGGGCATCGAGGGAGAGGAAGGGACTATGTTCCCTGGGTGCTCTGGGCAGAGAAGGGAACAGTTTCTGCCCCAGGTTGCCTCTCCCGTAAGTCTCGATCTCCGCCCTCAGGTTCTGCGGCATGATCCAGGCCTTGGTGAAGAGTCCGGACTCCGGGGCGCCCGCAGAGGAGACGGAGGGCGTTGGGGAGGTGTTGGAGGTGAGGAGCGGGTGCTGGGAGCTTGAGGAGGGGGGTGGGCCGAGGGCCCCGCTGAACCCCTCATGTCACCCGCCCTCGCAGTTTGATTACGAGTACACGGAGTCGGGTGAGCGGCTGGTGCTGGGCAAGGGCACGTACGGGGTGGTGTACGCTGGCCGCGATCGGCACACCCGCGTGCGCATCGCCATCAAGGAGATCCCTGAGCGGGACAGCAGGTTTGGGGGCGGCGGGGCCCAGGGCGCCAGGGAACAAGTGGGTGGGTCACATGGGCGGGACCGGAAGTTGAGAGGCTCCTGTGGGCCCGACTGTAGGCCGGGGCGACGCAAAGGCCCACATGGGCGGGACTGAGTGCCTGAGCTCAGAGAAGCGAGAGTTCGAGCCCCCGGGGCCCAGCCAGGCCTGTGCGCAGAACCGCAGGGATCCAGCGCGGGGGATAGGGTCCGGAGGGGCGTGTGGGCTGGGTGATGAATTGAGGAAGGAGGAGGCAGGGGTCTGGTGGGGTGAGGGGGGGAAATCTATAGGCCTGTCCTGCTGGCACTGGAGTAGGGTAAGCACCCCTGCCCCAAGCAGTCCTGTTAGTCACTCCCTACCGGCCCCCAGGTTCTCTCAGCCGCTGCACGAAGAGATCGCTCTGCACAAACGCCTACGCCACAAGAACATCGTGCGCTATCTGGGCTCAGTCAGCCAGGGCGGCTACCTCAAGATTTTCATGGAGGAAGTGCCTGGAGGTATCTGCCCTGCGTGGGAGGCAAATGGAACTGGAGTTGTGGGGCCTGGGGATGGAGCCAAGCAAAGGGTGGAGAACCCTCCGGGGAAAATGACCCCTAGCCTGTGTGGGTGGCGCAGCCCAGAATTAGCTGAGGCAGTGCGATTGGGTGGTGGAAGCTGGGCCATGGCCTGGCCTTCAAGCAGACAGCCGTGGGCTGGACTAAATGGGTGCCAATTACGACCCTGGACTGCACCTTCCAGGCAGCCTGTCTTCCTTGCTGCGATCAGTGTGGGGACCCCTGCAGGACAACGAGAGCACCATCAGTTTCTACACCCGCCAGATCCTGCAGGGACTCAGCTATCTGCATGACAACCACATTGTGCATCGAGATATCAAGGTCAGCCTGTAGCTGGCTCACCTTGGTGGGGGGTGGGGCGGGCGAGAGGGAGGAGCAGAGAGGCTCCAGACACAGGCTGGCAGTTTAAGTGGACAGACCCTTTGCAAAAGCTTGGGAAATTCATCAAGAAGTTTCCCTAGGGAAGGAAAGAAGTTCAGATCTGAAGCCAGCTTCCAGGATTTCCCTGATTCTTCCAGTGGTTAAGAATCCACCTGCCAACGCAGGGGACATGGGTTCCACCCCTGGGTCGGGAAGATCCTACAGGCTGTGGGGCAACTAAACCTGTGGCACAACTACTGAGTCCGTGCGGCCTAGAGCCCATGCTCTGCAACAAGAGAAGGCGCCGCAGTGAGAAGCCCATGCACCGTAACTAGAGAGTAGCCCCCACTCGACGCAACTAGAGAAAACCTACACGCAGCCACAAAGACCAGCACAGCCAAAAATAAATCACTAAAGTGCAGCCAACCTCCAGGGGGACATAAATGGGATGGCAGGGGGAGGGGGTTGAGAGAGTCAGGGTCAAGCTGGGAGTCTCGGGAGATGGGGTCTGGGATAGAGTCCAGTTCTGGCATCAGGAGCCCAGTCCAATGTCTGCTGAGCACAGTGTCCACTCTGTTCAGGGGGACAATGTGCTGATCAACACATTCAGCGGGTTGCTCAAGATTTCTGACTTTGGCACCTCCAAGCGACTAGCAGGCATCACACCCTGCACTGAGACCTTCACAGGTAACAGCCAGCACACCCTGCACTGAGGCCTTCACAGGGAACAGGGTGTGGGCTGGTGAATGAAGCTTGCTGATGTGGGGCAGAGAACTCTTGGGACATTCCAGGGAATGACGTTTCTCCTGGGCACGGAATTAGAGTCTTAATGGGAGATGGAACCTGGGGCAGGTCACTGAGCCAGGGGGTAATGATACAGTCTAGAACTGGAGCTTGGAGAGCTGATAACTGAACTGATTTCAGTCCCTGAAATGGAGCCCAAAAGTGTGGATGCGGACCAAAGTTCAGAGCGGATGATGCAGTGTGGGATAAATGATGGCACCTCCTGTGGGTGATGGAGGCCATGGATGTGATGGAGCCTGAGATGAGTGAGGAGAATAGGGATAGAGGTTTGATGACCAGGGTAGGTGATGGGATGTTTTGGATGATAGAGTTCAGGTTGAGAGCAGGTGGCCAGAGAATGATAAACCCCCTGCCACACCCCCGGTGATACAGCCTAGATGAGCATTACTGCTACTGCTTCTGTCCCAGGGACCCTACAGTATATGGCCCCAGAAATCATTGACCAGGGCCCACGAGGGTATGGGAAGGCAGCAGACATCTGGTCACTGGGCTGCACAGTCATCGAGATGGCCACAGGTCGCCCACCCTTCCATGAGCTAGGGAGCCCGCAGGCTGCCATGTTTCAGGTGAGATCCTCAGGGCCTGGCTTATGAGGTGGGGTGGTGTTCAGAGTCCTGAACACCTCTAAATGTGTCCTTTGTTCCCTGTCCCTGCTCCCTTCCCAGGTGGGCATGTACAAGGTGCATCCGCCAATGCCCGGTTCTCTGTCAGCTGAGGCTCAAGCCTTCCTCCTCCGAACTTTTGAGCCCGACCCCCGCCTCCGAGCCAGTGCTCAAGCGCTGCTGGCAGACCCCTTCCTGCAGCCTGGGAAGAGGAGCCGCAGCCCGGGCTCCCCCAGACAAGCTCTAAGATCCTCAGGTACTAAGTGGGTGGAGGGAGTGAGCACTGTGCGGTGAGGGCAGCGGAGGTTTGGAGGGAGAGGGCTCAGGGGCCCCCGGCCGACAGCCTTGTCCCTCCCTCAGAGGCACCATCTGCTAGCCCCGCTCCTTCAGCGGACTCCACGTCCCAGTCCCAGACATTCCCGCGCCCTCAGGCACCCTCTCAGCACCCTCCCAGCCCCCCCAAGCGCTGCCTCAGTTATGGGGACACCAGCCAGCTCCGGTGAGCACCCAGGGTCCCAGGGTGGGTTCGCTTCATCTGGTTTTGTCCCCGAGGGAAATCCCTCCAGCAAAAGCCCTTCTTGGGGACCCAGACACTTGGACCACGTGCAAGGTGGCATTAAGTTTATTGTGCCCTCTCAATGCTGAGTTCATCTCTTTTATCCCTGTGAGGTGGGGGATAAAAGTAAAAGCCAGGATTCAGTCCCTGGGGTGGAGGTGGCTTGGATGGTATTTCTACTCATCCTCCATCGGCCACTCTTCACTGCACCCAGGGTGCCCGAGGAGCCTGGGGCTGACGAGCCCGCGTCCCCTGAGGAGAGTTCGGGGCTGAGCCTCTTGCATCAAGAGAGTAGGCGCAGGGCCACGCTGGCCACGGTACTGGAGCAGGAGCTGCCGGCCCTGGCGGAGAGCCTGCGCCTGGAGCAGGAACAGGTGGGCGGCTCGCCCCGGCGCCCCCTGCTGGTCGAGCCCCGACAGGACGCTTGCTTTTCCTGCTGACGGCCTAGCGCCCACCCAGCACATCCTCCCACCAGCATCTCTCCTGGCTCATCCGTATACTCGCTGAGGACCCTTCTCTTCCTTCCCAGGGTCCCCGTCTGGAGAGGAGTCACGTGGAACAGCTTCTGCTCTGCCTCAGGGCGCACATCCACACTCCTAACCGTCGGCAGCTGGCCCAGGAGCTGCGGGGACTCCAAGGGCAGCTTCGGGCCCAGGGCCTTGAGCCCGAGCTTCTGCAAGGACCGCTCTTCGCCTTCCCAGATGAGGTGAGGGAGCCCTCTCACAGTAAGGGCTACCCAATTTCCCAGGTGGTGCTTGGTGGTAAAGAACCCGCCTGCCAATGCAGAAGGCATAAGAGACTCGGGTTCGATCCCTGGGTTGGAAAGATCCCCCGGAGGAGGGCATGGCAACCCACTCCAGTATTCTTGCCTGGAGAATCCCACGGACAGAGGAGCCTGGTACGCTACAGTCCATGGGGTCACAAAGAGTCAGACACGGAATGAAACGACTTAGCACGCATGCATGCAGTAAGAGGTAGGGCGCTCCCAATACTTGGGCATGTGCAAGGACTTGATATCGCAAGATTCCGCGTATTCTGGGACGCCTGCCCAGTCCTAGCTGTTCTGACCTTCCTTTGATCCCAAGCCCGCCCACCCTACTTGCCTTTTTAGGCCTTTCCAACTTAAACTCCACTCCTACTTGAGGCTCGGCCGTCTCAGCCGCGCCCTCCCTCCCTCTCCAGGTGAAGCAGGTCCTCCGCAGGCGCCAGATCCGCCCACACTGGATGTTCGTGCTGGACTCGCTGCTCAGCCGCGCTGTGAGGGCAGCCCTGGCGGTGCTGGCCCCAGGTGGGCGGAAGGGCGGGGCCTACCTGCCCGCCTGCGCGTGGGGACCTCTCCTTGTTATCCTTGGGGGCGTGGCGAACACCAATAGGTCAGGTGGGGGCGTGGTCAGCGAGGCCCAGCCTAGACTCGGCGCCAAGGAGGGGATGTGGCCCAATGGATACCTCCCCGGCTGACGCTGCCTGGCCGGTGCCCAGAGTCCCGCGTCTTTTGCCGATGTTGGGGTCCTAAATGGGCATTCTCGCCCTGCCTGAGTTCAACCCCCCTCGGATTGGCAGAGGCGGAGAAGGAGGCGGTCCCACCGAAGTCGGAAGAGGCCAGTAACGCAGAGGAGTCCGAGCCCAAGCAGCAGGAGACCCCAGCCGAGCGGAGCCCTCTCCTGATGGAACCGGAGCAGGGCACCCCTTCTCTGATGGTGCAGCTGGGCCTCTTGCGAGCAGAGACCGATAGGTACAGCTCCGAGGACCTGCCCATAATCTCTGCACAAGCTTCACCCCTACTCCCACTCCATTCTGTGGGCTTCTGCCTTCCGACAGGCTTCGAGATGTTCTGGCTGAGAAGGAAAGGGAATGCCAGGCCTTGGTGCAACTAGCCCTCCAGCGGGTCAGTGGGGAGGCCAGGACCTGTGCCCTGGCTTCAGAGCCCCCAGGTGAGCAGGACCAGGCTGGCGAACATGAATGGTGGGTGGGAGCAGCTTCTTGGCCGAGGCACCCTTGGGTTCAACACATGACCTCCCTCACAGTGGCTCTCACGGTGGACCAGGGCCTGGTGCAGTGGCTACAGGACCTGAATGTGGATTCAGGCACCATCCAGACGGTGAGCGGAAATGTGCTGGTTGCCCCTGACACCCACCAACCAAAGACTCCTCTTATGCCCATCTTTCAGCTCTTCTCCCTTTCTCCGTCTGATGCAGAGAATCTCAGTACTGAATGAGCACTTTGTATGCCCCTGGTGGCTCAGATAGTAAAGAATCTGCCTGCAACACAGGAGACCCAGGTTCGATCCCTGAGTTGGGAAGATCCCCTGGAGAAGGGAATGGCTACCCACTCCAGTATTCTTGCCTGGAGAATTTCATGGACAGAGCAGCATGGCGGGCTATAGTCCATGGGGTTGCAAAGAGTCAGACATGACTGAGTGCCTAACACTTTCAATTTACTTTTCCCCCCATCATACAGGTGAGAAAACTGAGGTGCAGAAAGGGCTGCCCTAGCATGTTGGTAGTATTGGGTTGGCCAAAAATTCATTCAGGTTTTTCTTACTTGAATGAACTTTCGGCCAGCCCAATAACCCAGAGCTAGTTCTTGGGTCTTTGGATGTCGCTTTCTCTGATTTTTACCTCTCCTTGTTTCTGTGTGGGGGTCTCTGTCCACAACCAGCTACTGAACCACAGCTTCACCCTCCATGCCCTGCTGACCTGTGCCACTAGAGATGACCTCATCTACACTCGTATCAGGTATGTCCTGATCCTCGAAGGATAACCCACACACATGGCCTCATGCTGGCCAGATCCTGACACCACCCTACTCTGCTGTTACAAGCCTGCCTGGGTTCCTCCCTGAAAACTACAGGGACACCAGTGTCCTCTGGGGACAGAGGGGGCATCAGGCAGACAGTGGGTACCGGAGAGTGCCCAGGGCCTTCTTCTGGCTGAGCCTCACTGAGCCTGGTACCCCCAGGGGAGGGATGACATGCCGCATCTGGAGAGCCATCTTGGCACAGCGAACAAGATCCACGCCGGTTACCCCTGGCCCCCAGGAGGCCGAATGAGGACATCCAAGGCAGGAGGCCAGATCCAAGGATGGATGAATGGAGGAAACACAAGAGGCTTCTGACATACCTGCCCCAGGACCCAGCAGCAACTGGAGGAGTCCAGGTGGGTGGGGGGCAGGGTAGGCGCCAGGCCTCTAGCCCCAGTGGGGAGAACCAATCACAGACATGCCTCAAGCTCACGAGGGCCACCAGGCAAAGACTATTAAACAATACTTTTGTACCCCTGGGCCTTGGCAATGTCTGAAGTATTGAGAGGGGTCCTAGGACCAGCTCCCTGAGGTCTTTATGTCTTGAGTCTAAAATTCCTTCCTCTGGCCCCCTCCCCTTCACTTTCACCACCAACCCCCTCCCCCATCCCAGGCAGACATCAGCCCCTTGTTGCCCTCAGAATAAACTTTATTTTTTAGGCAAGGGCAGGCCCTGAGATGGGGATCCCGAAACAGGGGTTTTGTAGAGCATGTAGGGCAGCTATGTCCTGGGGGCCAGGTTGGTTCTGAGGGGCAGAAGGCCATCCACCCACTCACATGGCCGCTCCAGGAGGGTTTGCCACAGCTGCCTCTCCTCACGTGTGGAGTCCATCCAGGGCACCTGGAGCCCGTAGCTGCTGCCTGGATGCAGTGAGTGGGGGAAAGGGGTAGAAGGCATGGTCACATTGGACACCCCAGATCCTGAGGAACACTGCCTGGTCCCTGGTCATGCACCGTCACCCACCCCCCCCCACCCCCCGTTCTCAGTGGACACCAAGCTCAGGAAAAGGCAGAGACCTGCCCAAGGCCACACGCTGAGCCCCTGCCTCTTGGCATCAGGTCCCCTCAGGGCTCTGCCCCACTCACCGGTGCCCAGGCTGAGGCGTGTGCCCCCTAGCTGGCGGCTGCCCAGGGCCCCATGGTCCCAGAGGGAGAGCTCCGCACAAGCCTGGCGCAGGTCAGCAGGCCCGAAGCCATCATAGACCATGGTGTGATTGAACATGGGGTTGAGGCTGCGTCGTACCACCCTTGTCCTCTGGCGGCTGGCCCGGCTGTCATCAGGCAGCACCGAGCTGTGGGGGAGTTGGGCTGACGTCAAGCGGCCACCCCCTCACACTTCCCAGCACCACTAGTCACTGAGTCCTACCCACACTCCCTCGCAATGTCCACGTCCTCGGGTTCCTGCCTGAGAACCGGCCTCAAACCCTTGCTGGGACCTTTACTTCGATCTCCTGCCTTTAAAAATTACAACTCCTATCCACAGGACCCCAGAGTAATGTCCCTGAAATGCCTGTCTGCTGCTCCTCAGCTCAGTCACCTTCAAGACCACCCAGAAGTGATTTCCAAACTTTTCTAAAGCAGGCACTTGGAGCTCTTTCTGCAAAACAAAATATTACTCAGAAGCACAAAACCTAAAGGGAAACCAAAGCCTCTGGTTGAATCAGGGCTGGGAGCTCAGAACCTCACTGGGGCCTGCCTCTGTTTTACTCTCTGAGGGTGGGGCAGCAGATGCAGGCACCCCTAGAATTCCTCTGGTGCTTACTTTGAAAACCACTTAACTGCAAGGACCAAGTCCCACAACCTGGATTTCCAGGTCCTCCATAGGTGCCCCGAGACCTGCCAGGTCTCAGCCTCAGCTCTCCAGCAAGCCCTATAGGTGCCAGTCACTGGAATGCAGCTGCTGGAGGGAGTCCTCACTCTCCTGACTCCAGGCGTTTGCGCAAGCAGTTCCCTTCACCCCTGCTCAGTGGTCAAAGCCCAGGCAGGGGGAATCAAGAGTGGGTGCATGTTGAAGGCGGGGGGCGCTCCATTGCAGAAGAAAGGAAGGGAAGCTGGGCCGTGGCTATGCCCCTCACCATTGTACGAAAGTATCCGGGGACCCTGACCGCAAAGGGATGAGATCCTGAACCTCCTTCACCCAGAAGTGCAGCTCCCCGCTCGGGGGCAGTCCCGGGCCTGTGGAGAGACTCTGCTCAGGCTCTGCCCCGGGGACAGAGTCCCCTCACCCTTGCGGGACCCGGGTTCCCCGCCTCTCAAGGCCCATCTGGCTTGGCCCCTCGGGGGCGGTCACTCACCCTCGGAGCCAGCGGGGACGTACTTGAGGGACAGAGAGAGCAGCCCGCGGCTGGGAAGGTCGTCGGGAGAGGGCGGGACCTGCGAGAGGCGGGCTTGTCAGGGGCTGGGACCAGGACCTAGGGAAAGACCGGGGTGGGGGGGGCGGAGTCCCCGCACATTGGTGGGGCGTGTCTATGGGGCGGGGTCTCGGGGCGGGGCTCCGAGAGAACCGCCTAGGGAATCGGAGAGCCACCCAGGCACCAGCCGTCGGAGACCAGACCTCTGCATGGGGCCTTAAGGTTTCGAGGGTGAAGGGGACTGGGGGAAAGCCCGGTGGGATAAAGGCGGGAGATCTGGGCCGGGGTCTCCCCACGTGGGCCAGCTGCTCACTCGGGGCTGCAGGGGGAGCCAGGTGGGCTCGGAGTCCCAGTCCCACGTGTCCAGGGGCACTTCGACTTCGCCCAGAAAGATGTTGCGACCCAGGCTTTCGTGGTGCCACACGGACAGGCTCAACACGCGGCCCCGGAGCTCCGTCTGAGGGACAGAGTACTGGGGACGGGAAAGAAAATGAAGTCGCTCAATCGTGTCCGACTCTTGCGATCCCATGAATTGTGCCCGCCAGCCTCCTCTGCCCATGGGATTCTCCAGGAAAGAATACTGGAGTGGATTGCCATTTCCTCCTCCAGGGGATCTTCCTGACCCAGGAATAGAACCCGGGTCTCCTGCACTGCAGGCAGATGATTTACCAACTGAGCTATAAGGGAAAGCGGTGCACTTAAATGGAGCAGCGTCGAGGCCGGTGCTGTTGGAGTTTTCGCTGGGGCTTATCCTACCACGCTCCTTGCTGGAAGGAATCCCGGGGAGCCCCAGACGGTGTAAATGGGGGTCTGGACTAGCGCTGTGCCCGCCTCTAGACCGACATGCCGGAGGGTGAGTTAATGCGAGCGCCTCCTAGCCGTTCCTCCCGCAGAATGGAGGATTGGAGCGACCAGGAGTGACAGTACCATGTCTGCCCCTGCCGCCCTACCCCCGCAGGAAGGGGCGGGGGTTCGGTTCATTAATGGGGCCCGCCCCGCCGTCGAAGCCTCACCCGGAGAATCTCGTTGAAGACCGGGTTCAGATTCCTTTTCTTCACTGTTGTCTTGCGCTTGCTCTGCTTATCCGGGAGGAGGTAGCTTTTGACGTAGCTGGAGAGGGGGAGGTGAGGAACGGAGGTAAAAGGGAGGGGGCCCTTTACCCTTCCAGCCCCTTCCAGCACCTGCTCCAGCCACAGCCTGGAACGCGTGGCAGGCCTCGTGCTGCGCTTTATAGGAGTTAAGTCACTCAACTCCTGCGTCTCCCAAGGTTATTCCCATTTTGCAGATGAGGAAACTGAGGTCAAGAAAAGCGACGGGTTTGGGCGGAGAGCGCGGCCCCCTTAGCGCCCCAGCCTCGCGGGGTCCGGCACTCACGGGTCGGAGCGGCGGCGCCGTGCGGCGGCCAGGCCCTGACACTGGATCACGTGCACGCGCAGCTCGGCGGCTCCCGGCTCGTAGCGCAGAGCGAAGTGCAAGGAGCCGCGCACTTGCACCGCGCCCGCCTCCGGCTCCCCGGACAGGCTCATCTGGCTGCCGCTCAGCTGCGGACGGAGGGTGGGAGGTCAGAGCGGGGGACCGGGGCTCACGTCGGGGCGGGGGAAGCGGAGCCCCGAGGGTTCAGATCGTGGGAGTGGCGGGGGTGGGGCAGTGAGGTCGAGGGAGGGGTTATGCAGGGGTTGTGTGTTGGGATGCGGGGAAAGGAGGTGTCCCCACCCCCACCCCCAGACCCTTTCCCTCACCCCCTCACCGTGGAGGAGTTGAGGCTGGACATGGAAGAGCTGCTGCTGAGCATGCGGTCGAACGAGGGGTCGGGCCCCGGGGTCTCCTCCCCATTCTCCAGCATCTCAGACGCCGCCTGGGTCTCAGGAGGGGAGTAAGTGACTAAGTGACCGGGGCGTCCCCGTAACCCTCGCCCCTCCCGCGGCTTTTCCTGGTCCCGCACAGCTCGCAGCCTCGGGCAGAGGCGCTCCCCGCCCGGAATCCGCTCCGGGTCTTGAGAGCAGCCGCGGGCCTCTCCCGCCTACCTGGGCAGGCGGGGTCTGCGGCTCCACCTCTCCCATCGACGGCGGCTGCATCTCCGGGTCCGCCTCCTCGCCGGCGACGACCGGAGGGTGCCTCAGGCCAGGGGCTGGGACGGGCACAAGCTGCTCAGCGAGCCGCTCCCCTGCCCGCCCGCCCGCCCTGCCCCTGAGCAAATTTGGAGGGACTGGTTTACCAGCTAGGTTCAGGCCCAGGGCTGCCCTGCGGTCGCCCGTGGAGACCACGCCTCCCCGCCCCCAAAACAGAAGGAGAAAGGTGAAAGCAGGTGTTTGGGGGTCACTTAGAGCTATCTCTGGGCTTCCCTGGACTGTAGCCTGCCAGACTCCCCTGTCCATGGGTTTTCCAGGCAAGAATATTGGAGTGGGTTACCATTTTGTTCTCCAGGGGAATCTTCCTGACCCAGGGATGGAACCCATGTTTCCTGCATTGCAGGCAAACTCTTTACCGTCTGAGCCACCAGGGAAGATCAGATGGTAAAGAACCCGCCGGCAATGCGGGAGACCAGGGTTTGATCCTTGGGTTGGGAAGATCCCCTGGAGGAGGGCATGGCAACCCACTCCAGGATTCTTGCCTGGAGAATTCCCATGGACAGAAGAGCCTGGTGGGCTACAGTCCATGGGGTCACAAGAGTTGGACACGACTGGGCGACTAAGCACAGTACACACAGAGCTGTCTCTGATCCCCCAGCGTCCCAGTGCTTTGAACACCCACCTTCCCGCTCATCTTCTTGGGCTTGGGGCTCCTCCTCCTGCTCTGAAGGCTTTATGGAGACACATGGTGAGGGGACATCCAGTCCCTGAAAGAAGCAAGGGGTAGAAGTCACAGTGGGGACTGGTGGTGAAGGGGTCAGAGGTTATGATGGGGTCAGAGGCTTCAGCTCCAGATTTTGCACCGCCTTCAGGGCCGAGCCAGCAACCAGCTGCAGGACCAGTCTGGCCCTTTTACTTCACACCCCTTCACACCTCAGGGCCTGCCCCGCCTGACTCCCAGGGTCCCCACCGGTGGTATCTGAGTCTTGGACCTTACCCAGCTCTGTCCCCCACCCCAACCCTAGTAGCCAATTTGGTTTCCCTTAGAGGCTGGGCCCACAGCCCCATGTGATAGAGGAGGAGGACAGAGGCCTAGCCCAGGGTCTCCCAATTAATTCACAGGCTGGGTTCTTTCCCTAGTACAGTCCACCTCTGCTCCAGAGACTCTGTACACGCACTTGTTAGTCTGTTGAGTCACTCATTGCTCACCTCAGCCTCGCTGAACCTCTCTTGGGGGCCCTCGTCTACAGAGAGCCTGGGAGGAGGGAGAGGTGTAGTCAGGGATGGGCCGACTGGGAGGCACCCGCCACTGCCCGCCACGCCTCCTCACCTGGGCTCCAGGGCCTCTTCAGTTTCTTTCCCTGCAGCCTGGGCCTCCCCATCGCTGCCTCCAGCCTGGTCTCCTGCACCCAGGTGAGACGTTCTGTGAACCCCTGCTCCCAGGATGTCTGGTCCTTGGAGATACCCACCCACTCCCCAGAGCCCATGGAGGGGTGGTGCCCACCTAGAGTCACATAGTACCAGGGGCCCCCTCTCCTTGTCTGCACATACCCAGTGACCTGGGCTGCACAAGGCCTGCCTCCTCTGGGGAGCTCCTCTCACCCCTGCAGCCCTTCTTTCTGCGGATAGAAGCTCGGACCAGGTCAGAGCCAAAGTGGGCATGGTGGTGCCGCTGGGAGCGTGCTTCCTGGAACCAGTCCCCAGTTAGGATCTTCAGCTGCCCAGGGTCTGCCAGTGATGCCCGGAGCTTGCTGGAAGATGAGGGAGAACATGGCGGTCACCGCTTATGCACTCAAATATTCTCGCCACCCACTCTGTGTGCCATGCCCTGTACCTGGGGCCAGGGATATAACAGTAAATCAGACTTGATCCCTGCTTTGGAGGTGCTCAGGTTTGTGGGGAACTGAGTCTGGAATAAACCAGGACACAACCATGAGGTAGGAGTCATATATATGTAAGAGGACCAGCTTTGCCTTTGAGAATCCTGGAGAGCTTCACAGAGGAGGTGACATTTGAATTTCTCACCCACGACAAATTCACTTCTCCAGTTAGAGAAGGAAAATATTTATTCTTTACTAAATGACTGTGTATAACCCTTCCTAACTATATGAAGTAGGCTCCTTAACCCCATTTTACAGATGAGGAGAGTGGTGCTGGGGAGGTCCAGGTTTCAAGCTAGGAAGTGTCTGTGTGTCCCCAAACACTACTGATAGTGCTTGTCTTCACTGTTTCTTCCAGGCACGAGGAACGGCGCAGAAGTGAAGGGTGTGTCTGGGACTGTGGAGCAACTGAGTGGCTGCAGCGCTACACTCTGCGTGCGTGTGTCGGGGGTTTACTGGTGGAAGGTGAGATGGGAGAGGTTGACAGAGACCAACCAGGGAGGCCTGTGGACCACAGTGCGGAGCTTGTCCCTGACGGGATGCCGAGGAACCATGTGAGGTTTCCCGAGTGGATACCAAGAATAGATCTGGAGAGTTCTGGCTGCAGCATGGTGGGTAGGTCCGAAAGAGCGAGAGTGCAGGCAGGGAGGCTAGCAAGGGAGCGGGTGCAGCCACGCTGGGAGAGGTGATGAGCTGAGTGGGCCAAGGGCCAAGTAGACCAGGGGGCAAAAGCAAGGCCTACGAAGATATCCAACAGGCTGCACCTTGAAGGGACGGGGTGGGGGCCGCCTGAGCGCCCCAAGGCCGGAGGCCCCTTCCTCAGGGCTCCCCTTGTTCTGCCTTACCTGATCCGTCCCTCCTCCAGCTGGCGCAGGTGGGCATCTCGCTTCAGGACCTCAGCAATGGCCTCCTGCTCCTCCTCTGTCAGGAAGCTGAGATCCAGGAGTCCATCAGCCTCGGGCTCTGGCTCACGTGCCATGAGGAGGCCAGGCAGGGACCAGAGCTCCTCTGGAGCTGGGTGGCCCCTCTGGGGCATCAGCCAGGGCAGCGCCCAGGCTGGGCACACAAGGCTCCCTGGGGGCAGACCAAGGGTCAGGTCAGGCCTTGCCCCTGTACAGGGCACATCCTGGAGCCAGCTGCCCTTTTCTGCCCAAATATACACCCCTGTGGTGGGAAGGGTACAAGCCCAGGAAGGCTGAGATCAAGGCGGCATGACAGGCATTCATGGACACACGCTTACAAAGGCCCATGAACATACTCAAGGACATACTCCAAGACATGGACAGAGACATATGTGTACACACTGATACATGTAGATACACTTACCCCCAGTGGGAAGTATACCTGGTCACACATGCACACTGACCCTTGTATAAAAACCATGATACTTGGTCCCACATAAAGGGCCCTAGGCAGTCATAGACCCAGATCAATGTGCAGACCAAGAGCTGTGCCTCACACATCCTCACACACCTGCACACAGGCTCGAGCACACAAGGGCGACAAGGACCACAGATGGCTTCACCTGCACAAGGGTAAGTCCGGGGACAAAGGCGTGTCCCTAGATACTTACAAATCACACAGACTTTTGCACACACATACTGCACCCCTGAAACTGGATTGTGACCTTGAAGCTAGAGAGACCAGGGCCTCACCCCTAAAGCCAGAATTGTGCGCACGACAGATAGTCGGTAAATGTTTGACTAGTTAAATGCAGAAATGCAGCTGCACATACATGGGGAATACACACACATGCAGCCAGACACATATCTGGCTTGGGAAACACAGGCTCACACACATATCTGCTTGGCCCCCTGCCCTGGGAATCCCCCTACCTGGGTCCCTCCCCTCCACTCTTCACCCCCACCCTGTCCTGGCCCAGTGGGCCTTCCTGTCTGAGGCAACCTCCTCCCCAGCCCACAGCCCAACTTCCTCCCCGGAGGTAACCGCAGCACCCACTCCCCCTGCGGCCTCCAGCCCAGGGATGCCCCTGCTGCCAGCCCTGCACCCTGAGCCAGAGGCTCCGGACCCCTCTACTCTGACTGCTTGGGATCCCCGCGCCCTGGCCTGGATCTGGCTGGGGTCCTGGCCGTGGAAGCCGAGTGCTGCAAAGCAGCACGGGTACTACGGTGACTCCGGAAGGAAAACACCTGTGCAGCCCTGAGGGGCGTGTGGACGTGGCAAGGGGCCCGCGGCCGGGCCTGAGCCCACGGGCCGGGGTTGTCTCTCTGCTCCCCCTGCCCTGCCAGTCCCTTCCCTCTCGGGGCACCAGGCAGGGCCAGGGTAGGGAGAGGGCGCCCAGTAGGCAGGTCCTGGCTTTGCCTGGAATCTGTGCCCTCCCAGCTGAGTCAGCGAGCCTGTCGAGCAAGCCCCTGCCCCACCCTCCCGGGGAGGGTGGGTGGGAGTCTCGATCAGGTGTCCTGCATGACGCTGTGGAAATGCCTGTGCCCACGCTAACAGCATTTCCTGAACGTCTGCCGTGTGCAGGTCTGGGGTGGTACAGATGCAGGGTTCGGGGCTCTTCTGGGGCCTGGCGTGGGAGCCCCTGCGTTGCCTGGTGCTGCTGTGAACCTCTGCTCTCGGCAGGTGTCTGCATACCGTGGCTCTGGGAGCCTGTATCTTTTGTGGGTGTGAGTGTTGTAGCTGCGTGTGTCTCTGGGCATCATGACACTGTGTGCTGCTGCACAGGGGACTGTCGTCTGTGTGGTATATTCTGACTTTCTGGTGACAGCGCGGTGGGGTGTGCACCTGTGTGTGTATGTGTGATGGGGCTGTGTGTGGCAGTGTGTACCCTGGTGCCTTGGGGGCTACCCAGTGTGTGTGTATGAGTGTGGAGGCGAGCGACGGTCTGCAGAATTGACTCTACCCTGGTCCTGAGGTTGAGGGCTGGGCTGTGGGCTTCTGAGCCCAGGGTCCCTGCAGTCCCTTCTGGTCCCAGAGGCAGAATCCAGCGTCCAGCCCTCCCCGCGGTTCTGACCCTCATGGGACACACCCATTGGTCAGCTTAAGCTTCTGTCTGTTTGTTTGGTTGCTCCAGTCCCAGACGCGTTCCACCTCCCCCCTACACCCTGAGATCCTAGAGGGTGCTCGGGTTGCCAGGTGGAAGTGCACGCCCCTCTGGGCACAGGCAGGGGATCCCCGGCCCAAGATGTATTACCTGTAGGGGTCCAGAATGGAGGGGACGCCTTTGTGGGGTAATCCCGGCTCCCTGGCAGTCAAGGTTCAGGGACCAGGAGAAGAGCAGTGAGGGCCTAAGGCTGACTCAACCGCAGCCCAGCAAAGCGGCTGCCCCACGGAGGAGGAGGAAACACCTTCTCACAGGGCCCTATGCAAAACCGGGCCTGGACTCCTGGCTCCCCAGGGGTGTAGCCTTGGCTTTCAGCAAACCCAGAGCTGAGCTGGTCAGTGGGAGAGGCCCGGGGCTTGGCCCCAGCTCCTGGGCAGACTTCCTCTGTGACTCTTGTAACCCGAGCTGGCTCTCACCCCCAAAGCCTCAGCTGCCCCTTGCACAGAATGGGTTGCAGCCCCATCCTGCCCACTAAGGAGCTGATAGAAACTTGCTTTGAAAGCAACGTATAGAAAACCTGAAAACAAGAACAGTGGAAGGATTGCACACGCAGCCAGATAACCCCAAAGAGTTCCTGCTCGGCTGCTGTGTGACCTTTAGAAGGTCTCAGCCACTCTGAGCTGCAATTTCCTCCTATGCAAAGTACGGGCTGCAGAGTGTGAAGAGCCTCTAGGGGAGATGGAAGTGCTTGGAACCAGTTGGCACGGTTACCAGGTGTCCTCTGGCCAACATAAGCCCCTTTTGACAACTGCTGTCCCTCAGTGTCCACAGATGCTTCCCAGGAAGTGCTGTTACCCATACCTGTTAAATGGGGATAATAATCCCTCCTCAGATGGGTCTCACTAGAGTGCAATGAGATCCCTACAGGCCCTTAATAAGCATGTATATGCATGGGTAGATGCGATAGCCATTGACTGTCCAATACAGGAGCCACCACTTTGATGCCAGCCTCCTCTGCGAAGTCTCCCCAAATGGAAGGCGAGTGGTCAGCAGCACCCTCACCCTTGCCCATTATTCTGTCCTGGCTCCACCCAAGGATGCTTCTTTAACACCCCACCTGTCAGCTCTCACCCTGCTGCTGCTGCTGCTGCTGCTAAGTCGCTTCAGTCGTGTCCGACTCTGTGTGACCCCATAGATGGCAGCCCACCAGGCTCCCCCATCCCTGGGATTCTCCAGGCAAGAACACTGGAGTGGATTGCCATTTCCTTCTCCAATGCATGAAAGTGAAAAGTGAAAATGAAGTCGCTCAGTCGTGTCCGACTCTTCTCGATCCCATGGACTGCAGCCTACCAGGCTCCTCTGCCCATGGGATTTTCCAGGCAAGAGTACTGGAGTGGGGTGCCATTGCCTTCTCCGCAGCTCTCACCCTGGAAGGCATCAAACTTCGCTGTCTATTCTGGCTTCTATACCCTCTTCCTCTTTCTCATCTCCTGTCCTAGCATCTGTGACTCTCCTTTCTTCTCAGCCCCAACTCCTCTGTACCCTCCCCACCTCTAACCTGTTTCCAAGTTCCCACTTGTGTGGCCAGCCCTCCTGTCCTGGCCCCCCAGGCCTCCTGACGCTTGCTGCCACTCCCCAGGCTGCCCCCTTTCCCATCTGTCCCCCACCTCCACCGCTGTCCCACTGGCCAGCTTTCCGTTCCTGTCCAGTCTCTTCTGGAAGCCTCCTCCCCCTTGCCTCCTGGCCTCCACCCTCAGCGCTACCCCTAGCCCTTTATCGCCCAGCTGTCAGAGGGTCCTTTTATGTGTCATTCCTCAGCTTTGGAAGGTGCCAGCAGACAGCCAGGGGAACCCTCTGACCTTTTTAACAAATCTGCTCCAAGCCTGCCCAGCCGCGTCTTATCATCTCCCAAGACAGTCCATCCTCCTTTGGGCTGCCCGGCCCCTCGGCCTGACCTTCAGGACCCCTGCCTGGCTTTCAGTGGTCCCACATCCTTAGAGCCCTACCTACAGGCACTGTTTCCTGTCCTTCAACAACCCCCCGCCCCCAACCTGGTCCACGTGTGCTCCCAGCTCAACTGCAGAATTCTTTCCCTACGCGCCGCCACTCAGCGCCTCTGCACTACGGCTGGTCTCCAGGCAACTCCTGGCTAAGAGGCCCTGGACCTCGGTTAAAATTCTGGCTCTGCTGCATGGCTCCCGTGGCCTTGGATCAATGACAGTCTCTGGAAGCGTCTCTCTATCCCTTTATGAAACAGGGACAATGGCAGCCATTTCATAGGACTGTCTTAAGGAGGTCCCTTTCTCTTGCCTCCAGAGTCCATTCTCCTTTTTTGTCAGGGACAGCCCCTCCTCACCTGTCCTCCTGTGCTCCAGCGGGGCCACCTCGCAGGGTGGTTCCAAGTGGGGGGCTCTGGAGCCTGGTTGCTGCCTTTGAACGTGTTTCCACACTACCTCTGTGACCTTGAGCTGATCACATCACTTCTCTGTGCTTTTAAAAAAATGTATAAATTTTATTTTGGCTGCCTTCGGTCTTAGTCGGGGCACATGGGATCGTTCCTTGGGGTGCATGTGCTCTAGAGCGCACGGGCTTAGTTGCCCTGCAGCATATGGGATCTTAGTTCCCAGACCAGGGATCAAACCCACATCCCCTGCATTACAAGGCAGATTCTTAACCACTGGACCACCAGGGAATCCCTTCTTTTTTTAATCTTCAGATGGGGATGACAGCATGTACCTCATGGGGCTGAGGTGAGGGTAAATGACATACTTTATCAGCACTTAGTAACCGTTAGTGATTTTATGATACCTATTTAGGTCCATCACCACACAGCTGATTTAAAATTCTGCTGTATGAAAGCAGGCCCGAAAACTTTCCTGTCCATTCTGCCGTTGTGTTCTCTGTATCAGAACTTAACCCCAAACCTTAGGTGGACCCCAATATGCAAAACAGATTTTTGAAAATGGAATAGCTCTTAAGAGGGGAGGTGGCACTACCCTAACCTGGTGAACCCCCAGGCTTGCAAACTGCAGCACTGTAGGGTCTGGAGTGAGCTGACAGACACCTGATCCAGGGCCCGGAGGGCCGTCCTTGGGATTTCAGGATTCAGAGACCAAATCTTTTGCTAGCTCAACTAAAGTGACACCTGGCATAGCGCAAGATTAGGAAAGACTTTGCCAAGGAAGTGGCTTTTAAGTTGGGAAGGAAGGGCATGAGTTTAACAGGTGGAAAGCAGAGGACCATAAGCAGGCGGGTGTAGAGAGTGGGCGCTACCGTGTTGGTGGAGGCCAGGATGCAGAGTGAGACTGCAGGGTCCTGAAGGTCATGACGAGCAGAAACGTCACGGAGCAGGGCAGCGGCCTGGCCTCTGGGGTCAGCCCTGCGCTGACCCCCAATCCCACTGCCAAGTTCCTCCCAAAAGGGAATGTGGGAGGGGTTTCACTATCTGCCTGCCTCAGGGAGACAGCTTCGGGGCGGTGGATGAGGCGTGATGAGGAACCTCCATAGCTCAGGCTCAGAGCGGAATACACCCGAGGGACGCTGAGTCTAAGCTCCAGACAGCCATGTCCTTGGCAACCAGACCCCTTGCTGGGGACAGAGGAAGCCATGTTCACCCAGAAGACAGGAGCTGAAGGGAACTCACATCTTCAGTGAACCCAGGGACCACCAAAGGGAGAAAACAAGGACAAGGCCTGGTCTGGAGTTAAAACTCTTTATTGTCCTGTCCAGGGAGGCTCGCACAAAGGAATCTGTGGAGCAGAGGTGAGGGGTGGCGGCACGGGCCCGTCCACATCTTGGAGAGAAGGGGGAGCCGTGGGAGGAGGGCAGAAACAGCTCCCCTTCAGCCCTCTGATGGGGCTGGCTGCACCAACCACCCCCGCAACATCTTGGAGGTTGTCCAGTCACCAGTGCGAAGTCCACACCTGGGGCTGAGGCTAAGCTTTGTGACACTGCTTTGATCTGCAGGGGTCACCCTGGATATATCACTCCTTTCTCCAGCCTGGTTGGGGGAGCCCAGGCCCCAAACTGCAGGGGAAGATAGGCCCAAGGGCTTGCAGGCCCTGGGAGAGTGGGAAGAGAGTGCTTCATGGGCTGGAGGCTGCCCGCAGTGGGGCCCAAACCGCCTCGAGCGCAGCTTCTGACAACCATCTGAGGGGGCCGTCAGTCCTGCTGGGCCATTCCAGTGGCCAGTGGAGGAGGCAGGCCCCGGGGCGCCGAGCTCATGGAGACTTCTCAGGGTGCCCTCGTCCCGGGACCAGAGCCCTGGCAGGAGAATGGGCTTCAAGCGCAGCTCTGGCCCCAGTGCTGCCCTGGCTGGTGGGTCCAAATGCCCTTCTCTCCCCCGCCAGTCAGTGGGCTGAGGCAGAGGGAGCCCAGCTCCAGAGGGAAACTAAGGCTTTTCTGACAGATAAACAAAGGGTATCTCGAGGATGGGGGGGTCACAAGCCTGGGATGGAGGGGTCCAGGAGCTTCTGAGCAACTGGTTAGGCACAAAATGCAAACGCCTCTGCCCCAAACTCAACCTCAGCCTTTCCCTCCATCCCGCCTAGCCCAGACCTCGGGTCAAACCCAACAGGCCCATCCCTGCCTTTCGGGGCGAGGACAAACAATCTGGGACGAAAAGGGGGGTGGCGGCTGCCTTCTCAGGAGCCAGGTGGGCCCAGGGCCATGGAGCGCCATCACCGCAGGTTGAAGACCAAGCTGACGGTCAGGATGATGCCCAGGAGAAGGACAAAAGGCAGCCAGGTCTTCACGAAGGCGCCGACACTGGTGGAGAGAGAGAATTGTGTGGGCCGCAGGGGCCTGTGGGTGTGTGGCTCAGAACACCGTTCACCTGCACACCCAGACGGGGCTGCTCCCCTCAGGAAGCTCCCGGACCCACCCTCTCAGGCCCAAACTCGGTCAACTGAGGGACTGGTCCACTACGGAGGCCCACCAGCTCCTGTCCCAGGCGGCCGCCATTCCAGGCGCCTGGCAATGGGACACCTTGCTGGGTGGGCACAGGAAGACAGGCCCACCCTCTGGGCCTTCCTGACTCCATCCACAATCGCTCCTGTCTGGGGAGGGGTCTCCGGCAAGAGAACCAGGAATTCTGTAGTCTGTGTGGTGCAGACAGCCTACGAGGTGGGGAGGGGCTAGCAAGAGTCAGCACAGGGCTGTGGCTGGAGTCAGGGTCCCAGGTTCAACCCAGGCTTTGTCTCAGCCTCTGTGTGACTGTAGTTAAGGGCTTCCCGGGGACCTCTAAAACCCTCTGAACTAAAAGATTCTTCTGAAAAGAACCTCCTTTTCAGAAGCTCTGAACCATGAGTGTAGCTGAAGGGAAGCCTGGAGAGGAGGCCAGGCTAGCCCAGGTGTGTGGGGCCCCGTGGATGGGTCACTCCACCTCTCTGAACTCCCTCAACCTGTGAATTGTGACTACGGCCTGTGCTACCTCACAAGTCATGGGGCCGTGGCCTCAAAGGGCTTCCCAGGCCACCACGGGGGGCCCACCTGCCCAGAACCCTGCCTCTGGCAAGGGAAGCTGGGAGGGGACCCTGTGGGGTCATCCACGCTCTTTGAGGGTCTACCTGGTTACCTTGACCTGAGCACAGGGCTCTCTGCACGCGTGCAGCGTCCCTGAGGAGCCAGCATCTTTATCTCTGTTTTACCAAAGGGCAGGTGCCGCTTGAGAGGCCAGGGCCACTCCCAGAGATCTCACCGTGAGCAGGGGACAGAGCCGGCCTTGGAAGGCACGCCTTCTTGGCCAGCTCAGCTAGTCGTTTCAGAACCTCCACGGCTTCCATTGGCGCCCGCTTGGCCCTGCTGGCTGAAGGACCCCAGAAGCTGCCCTGCTGGGATGCGTGGCCCTGCTGGGATCTGTGGAAGTGCAGCCCCAGGGGGCTCACCTGACGTACTTCCCGTAGAGCAGGCAGAAGAAGCAGAGCGTCACCATGTTCCAGTTGGTGCTGTTGTTGTAGCGCATCAGGTTCAGGGCCAAGGCCACGTGCGAGTGGCAGTTGTCACAGCAGAGATTGTGCTGGAGATGCAGGGAGGGCTGGGTCAGGCCGGGCTGCGGGCGTGAGGGGCGGGGGGCGCCCTCCCACCCTGCTTCCCGCCCCCAGGGGTGGCCCACCTACCATGCGGTGCTTGTACTCCTCAGAGGCGTCGTGCACAGCGGTGTCCCACGCGTTGGGCCCGCTGGCATAGACCTGAGCAGGGTCCAGCTTCCAGTACCTGAGAGGGGGAAAGAGGGCATTCTGGGCACTGGCTCAGCTCCATGAGTGCCCCCTGACGCCTGCTCTGTGTGGGGCCCTGAGCGGGCGCGGAGGCTGCAGGGGTGAGCCAGGTCCAAGGAGAGAGCCACGCAGCTGGCAGCTGAACAGTGTGACATGCCGCGGCCTCGCAGATCCTGCGGAGGACACGGGCTCACTCAGTCGGGGTGTGAGAGGCTTCCCTGGGAGGGGGCGGTGGGGGCGGGGGGGAGCGGGAACACTTGAGTCCGGTGTGACAGGAGGCAGCATCCAGGCACGGAGTGGGGAGTGGACGTTCCAGGCAGAGGGAACAGTCTGAAGGGAGGAAGGGGCATGACGCTGCGTGGCGTGTACAGGAATGAAGACACTGGGCACTGCTGGAGGGTTTGGAGGAACAGGGTAAGGGAGGCTGGACGCCATGTCTGGGGGCCTGAATGTCCTCCTGAGGTGTTTATCCGTCTTTCCCCTCATCGCCTCACTCGGGAGGCTAGGGTGAGAACAACCGGTGGAGCTGAAAGCTCACGACCTTCAAGCTGGGGGTGAGCCCACAGGGTCTCTCAGGCGGGGACACTGGGAGCTCGAGCGCCCTCTGGCTGCTGTGTGGGGAGTGGCTTGACAGAGGAGCCTACAGACAGGACCGGAGAGAAACCGCTGCCATCTGGGGACGTGTTGTGGGGACTTGGGCTGCTCGGTGGTTCCTGCTTGGAAACAGGTGCCTGGTGCCCTTCCAACTCCTGCTGAAGAGTGGGCTGGCAGCAGACACCCAGGCCATAGGCCCCTGAGGACGCCAGCAGGGCTTGGGAGCCCCACTCCCGGCTGCCTGCCGCGGTGCCTCCTCCAGGGCTCCACCCTCGTGGACGCTGCCTCGGCCAACAGGGCACCTGATGCTCTCCTGAGCAGACCGATGACTAAAGCGCTGTCTCCAGGCCACGAGAGAGACAGGCCCCCACACAGAAAAACTGAGGTCCCGAAACCCCATGCAAACTAGCAATACTTCAGGAGGGCCTAAATTTGCTTTCGTTCTCTCCAACCAGCACTTTCCAGCAGAGTTCTAAACAATGCCTCCCTTACACCTTAAATGGTGTGTCTGTTCCCTGAGGGGCAGAGAAAGGGCCCAGGTTTGGAGGGAGACAGCCCTGCGTGCAAGTTCCAGTCCTGCCACCTTCTTTCCATTTCTCACCTTTTCCTTCTTTCCCTCACCTTTCCGACACAGTTGAGAACACGACCTTGCAGGGCTGGGGCAAGGCCTAGAAGGCCTGTGGGTAAAGGACCCGGCCAGGGACCAGCGCAGGAAATGTGTGGTACAAGGCCAGACCCTCTGGTGGACCCTGGCTGCGCCCCCCTCAATCCCTCCTCAGGCTGCTGGCTCCTGCTGTGCCCCAGAAGGCCTGGCCTGCTGCTCCAGGCAGAGGAACCTGGCTCCAGGGCCAGTCACATGCATGTTCGTCACTTACTTGGCAGGCTTCCCAAAGGCCATGTTGTCTTCCTGTTGGGGAACAAGAGCAGAGGTCAGTGGGGAGCCTGCATCCGGCCAGAAAGACAGACCTGGGTTGGTGGTGGAAGTGTCGCAACTTAGAAGGAGGTATGTGGGGTGGGCATGAGGGGGGCGTGGGCCCTGCTCTGGGGCTGGCGGGGTATCTCAAGTGCTTGCAGCAGCTTTCCTGCGTGAAAAAGGCGATGCGACAGGAGTGCACAGAGCCCTGTGCCCAGAGGCCAGACACTCGGGGTACAGGCATGGCCGCCGCTCCCTGTGGCGCCCAGGTAATTCTCTCCCCCTCTCTGGGCCTGGTTTTCTCCAGGTTCTCTGGTCAGTCTCTGGTCTGTGCCCACAGGGAGGTGGTTTCCTTGATAGTGTTAATGAGGACACCCTCTGACCTCCTGACCTGACAGTGGTGGCCCACATGGAGCCTGGCAGTGTGGCTGCAGTCGGAGCAGGACGTGGAGTGGGTTGCGGGGGACAGAGAGGTTGGGTCTCAAGAGGCCTCCTTTGAGGGAGATGTTATAGCTGAGTCCTAGACCTGCCACACAAGATGTGGAGTGCAGGAGTTACACAGGGACAGAATCTGGGTTTAGCATCTGCTCACAGAGCTGGTCAGAGATGAATTCTCATCAACGTGTATGACACTGAAAGTAAGGGGTAGGAAAGATCTCTGTGGGGTTAGAGATCATGATAAATATGAATCAGACAGGTTGGTACTGTCACACTTGTTCGTCTAGCCTCTGATGGAGAGGAATCTGCAACCTTGAAATAGGCAGGATGCTGCCTGCTTATCTGGAGCAAGCCCACTGCCCCTACCGTGGGCCCAGCCCCGGGGAGCAGACCTGAGAACACAGTTGGTTCATTCTAGAAGGCCTGCCCCTTCTTCTCCATGGCCACACCCAGGGAACCATGTCAGCCTCCCATGTGCCCCCACCTTGTGACTCCCACCTTCTGAAGGTCCAGAGCTGTAGTTCCAGGATGGTCTGACTCTCCACTCTTGCCTCTAACCCCTACCCATGTCTTGGTACCCCCGGGGTGGGCCAAGAGCTGGGTCAGTTACTTAAGACTCCTTCTGGCCACACTGCCCTCCCGGCCTGTCCTGGAGGCAAGAGAAGGGGAAAAGGGGTCAAAACACTGGTGGGGAGCAGAGGGCCAGGGCCAGGACTATGGGGCAGCTGTACTCTCTGGATACTAGGGACACGGGAAGGCTGCTTGCTGGCAAGATAGGCCAGCCTTCTACGGGAGCCTCAGAGCCCTCCAAAGGGGGCAGAATGGGGAACTCACCGACACAAAGTAGGGGCCGGCAAAGTCCCGAATGACTCCTGTGGATGTGCAGATGCCCATGTGGCCGATGATCGGGAAAAACCACCTGTGGGAGAAAAGGACATGGAAGGGCAGAGCTCAGGGGAGTCTTTCAGCTGGTGAGGCAGAGCTGGGACACTCCATCCGGCTTGAGCAGATGAGTATAATACATGTGCCCATGAGGGTGGTGTGAGGGGCGGGGGAGTAGGGAAGAGAGGCCAGTGCAGACGAGTAACAGAGGGGGAATCCGCGCGCCCGCAACACAGCTAAACTCCAAGGACAGGAACACCGAGCGAGGTGTGGACGCGGAGCGACGGGAACGCTCCTTCACTGCTGCTGGGATATAAGCCGTTTCTACAGCTTTCGCAAACGGGCACTATACCCTCTACCTCAGCAACTCCACTTCAGAGTATACACCCCACAAAAGCAAACCTTTGGTGCCAGTGTCCACCAAAGCTGTGGACAAGAACATTCACAGCACCTTTATTAAAAAACAGCAGGAAAAAGGAAAAAGAAAAAAAATTTTTTAAAGAAGAAAAATACATAGCTAGAAAAAACATTTGTCAATACTCACTGAACTGCACACTTAAAAGCGCATTATACCACAATAAAGTTGATTAAAAAAACTAGAAACAAGCTAAATGTCCAACAATAATAAAGTGGGTATGTAGACTGGGGTATAGTCACACAGTGGAATAGCAGGTAACAATAGGAAAGAATAAACTGTTACGTACAACACAGATCTTCACAGACATAAGCAAAGTAAATGAAATCTCACACAAAAATGCGTGCATAGTATTGTTTATATGAAGTTCAAGAAAAGGCAAAATTAATCTATTGTGCTGGAGGGAGAAGATGGGTTATTTCTGTGGCAGAACTGACACGCACAAGGGAGTTCCCTTGGATACTAAAAATGTCCTTTCTTGACCTGGGTGACGTGAGCGTACACATATGCAGAGTTCATTGACCCATACACTTAAGATTTGTACCCTTTATGCTATATTTTACATCTCAATAAAAAGCTGTTGTTGTTGTTTTTTTTTAAAGTAGAGGGGAGCATTTAAACCAATATATGTGTGTGTGTATGTGTGTTGGGTGGGGGGTAGGTTCAGAAGCTTCCTCTGAGGAACTGATGAAGAAACAATCCGTGCAAGGGTAGAGATCCGGACAAAAGCACGGTGTATTACAGGAATTGAGTTCAAACTTTTCAAAGTCACAGGCATTTACGAACACCCAAATCGCAGTAGGACCCCTATATGCAAAACACATAGGAACTCCAGATCTGTCTAGGGTCTGAGAACCATGGCTCCACAGGAACTAGGTGGTGGAGAGACTGATCAGTTTAAGAAGGACTCACAGGGAGGAAAAAAAAGGCCTCACAGGGCCAGCAGCCATGTGTGATTTTAAGGCTGCCTGCTGGAGAGGTGGAGGCAAAACCTAGAGATGCAACCCCAGGAAACAATTATGTGGAGCTACGACGTCACAGAGGAGGTGACCTTTAACCCAGACCTGTGAAAGGACAAGATGTCAACAGGCAGACAGCAGAACTCCAAAGGCAGCAAAGCGCTGCACGTGCTTGGAGAATGGGAGGACAGGAGTTCAGAGGCTCTTCTGGAATACTGGCAAGAGGTGACAGTGATCCTGGGCAGAGTACTGGTGGTGGGGTGGTGAGAAGCAGATGGCTTCAGAAGATCTTTCAAAGGAAACTGGATGGTTTCATGCTGACAGAATAGAGCACTTCTGGGCTGCAGCTTGAGGACCTGAAAGGATGGCGGGCCGAGTGGTCTGTTTTAAATTTTTTGCTGTCACATGGCTTGAGGGATCTTAGTTCCCAGACGAGAGACTGAACCCAGGCCCCCACAGTGAAAGGCCTAAATCCTAACCACTGGAGCACCAGGGAATTCCCAAGTGGTCTTTTAAGAATGTAATCCAGATTCCGTCATTCCCTTGCTTTGACATTCATTGAAGGCTTCCTGTTACACTTATATACTCCAAACTCCTTCCAACAGTCTCATCTTGCTTATCCTCTGATGCCACCTCACTCTTTTCGCTAGCTACACTGCCCACTTCTGGTTCATCAAACACACCAAGTCCTCCCACCTCAATGCTTTTTTTGCTTTCTGCTCTGGCTTTCATCCCAAACTGTCTTCTAGAGCTTTGAATAGCTGGTTGCTTCTGATCATTGATGCCTCAGCTCAACCATCAACTTTGGAGGTTTTCCTTGATGATGCCTTCTGAAGTAGCCACACACAACCCCAGACACCCCAGATCCCATTACTCTGCTTTAATTTCTTCATAGTATCTACTACAATCTCAGATTACCTTGTTCACTTACATGGTCACTGTCTTTCCCCTTGCCTGCGTGCTAAGCTGCTTCAGTCATGTCTAACAGTCATGTCTGCGACCCTATGGACTGTAGCCTGCCAGGCTCTTCTGTCCATGGGATTCTCCGGGGAAGAATATGGAGTGGGTTATCTCCTTCTCCAGGAGATCTTCCAGACCCAGGGATCGAACCCACATCTCTATGTCTTCTGCAATGGGAAGCAGGTTCTTTACCACTAGTGCCACCTGGAAAGCCCCTGTCTTTCCTCACTAGCATGTAGACTCCAAGAGAGCAGGGATTCTTTCTCTGGTATTAGAGTAGCCCACAGGTAGTGCCTGGCACATGACCGGAGCCAAACAGTCATTGACTAAATGCTGAATGAGTGAATGTCCTGCATTTAAGAATGGAGTCAGGCTCTGAAGTCAGACCTGGGTGGAGCCTGGACTGTGTTTTGGGCAGGCACTCATTCCCATCTCTCAGTGAGAGGTGAACGCTAATGATAGTGCCTCAGTGCGGCGTAATTGTGAGGATCAAACAGGATATGCTTGCAAAATGCCTGACACTTCCTTGCACTTGGTAGTTGCTCAATGTTGTTATCATTAGGTGTACAATAAATACTTGCTATATGACTGGTTGGACTGGTGTATAAGTTGCTGAAGATTCATAGTGGCCACAGCATGGACACTCAGGATTACGGGAAAGGACTCAGACCTCTCAGACCCTAATCTCAAGATCTCTCTCCCCCTCTTCCCCTCAATTTCTTTCATCTGGTTGGGGCAAAGGTATGGCTTTGACTAGTACTCCACGTGCCACGGCTGCGCTGGAGGTTAGAATAAAGACTGGAGACAATGGCAGCGCCTGCACCTGGGGAAGCCCCAGAGGAGAAACTCTCAAAGTCTTTGTCAGTCTGGAAGCTCCATGAAGGCAAGCTCCAAAGCTGCTTTGTGGACTACCGTATAGTCAGACCTAGTATGTAACAGGGCCTCAAGATCTGCTTATTGAATGAATGAGTTACTGACCCTGGACCTCTACCTAGTAAGGTAGAGTATTTCAGTGGAAAAAGCCCTATGCTGGCTTCAAAGCCTTTGTTTCCTCATCTATAAAATGGGAGTGATAGTATTTATTTTATTTCCTTAGGTTGATGTGAGGACTGTATGAGACAGTGAATATAAAATGTTTAGAACAGAGCCCAGAACAGAGTAAGCATCTACTCTTTGCTGTTTTTTATAGTAGCAGTAGCTGTTATCAGGCTTTTCATGCAGAATCATCAACAGTTCTGAGGGGACAGACAGATCTCTGGATTCAGTTGCCTTCTCTCTGATCCTCCCCCTCCAAAATCAATGACAGTTCCTTGTGCCCCATCTGTTCCTAGCTCTGCACTTGAGGTCAGCAGTCACCATAATGCACTACAATGGTTCACCTCTCTCTCTCTTCTGCTGGAGGGCGAGTCCTTTGATGGGAACATAAGCCCTCTGACAGAGGCATCAGATTCATCTTATGAACACCTGTACACAGATCTGCATAGAAACGGAGTGTGCCCTGCTTCTGGCCCAGATGACGGGGGACTGTGGTGCTTCCACTCAACGTTGCTACCAGCTTTCTGAAGAGCAGAGGACTCTGCAAACGTGTTTTTGAGAACAGGGGAAAACCAAAGAGATCTTGGGATAACAACACAATTTTTAGCAAAACCAATACATTCCCTCCCACTTATTCTCACATTAACATTTTACTTTCTTCATAGCACTAATCACTATCAGTTCTTTTATAATTCACTTGTTAACTGTCTATCTGCTTCCACCATGATTTAACACTGTGAGAGCAAGGATCATACCTGCTTTACTCACCACTATATATTCTTATCACCTAGAACTATTCTAGGCACACAGGAGTCGCTGAGCAGGTGTGCTATAAGGAATATTGAATTAATCAATGAAAACACTTTCTTAAATATTTTTATTTTTAAAGGACTCAGACTTGGATATTCTTAAAGAAATGCAAAAGCATTTGAAACAGAAACAACGCAAGTATTTTAACATGACGCAAGACTTAAGAAAAAGAGCTCATTTTAGAATCAGAAACATATAAGGACAAAAATGATCCGTTCTCCATACCACCTGGCTGTTTTTTTTTTTCACCTGGCTGTTTTTGATACAGGAAACAAATAAGTCTATTCCATCAGGTGAGAGGGAACAGGATGTGGTCAAAAGAGAGCAAGTCAGAAAATGGTGTTGGGATGGTTTTGCTTACTGTCGTGTGAACCTGATCTAGACATTTAATGGTAGAGATCCATCATCTGAGGCTATAATTCCTACCTCAGAAAGTGGCTGTGAAATTCAGAGAAAATGAGTGTAAAACAGCTTAGCCAAGTGTTCAGCACGGTGGGCAATGGTTATCATCAGTTGTCAGGGCTGAAGCACCAGGGCAAACCAGCTCCCTACCTTTCTAACCCTGCGGCTCCTTGCTACAAGGCGCCAGCACTTTCTGGAGCACTTGCTTTCTTTTCTGACAAAGGCTGATCTGATGCCATAGAAAGAACTTTGGTCTGGTGGGCAGACTGCCTGGGACCTAAACACGCTTTGCAACAGAGATGGTGTGGTCGTATTTCTGGGGGCCCTTCCAATGACGACATCCCAGGAGTCACTGTGGTCCCAACCAAACTTCCATTCTGGGCCTCCCAGACCCAGCAGGATGTCTTGCGTACAGGAAGTGACCAGTAATCGTCTGTTTAATGAATGAATAAGCCAGTGAATGAATGAAGATGTCTCTCTCACACTAAGTCAAGGGGCCCTTTTTCTGTACGCCCACAGGTCCTGAGTTTCCCAGCCTCTGAACCTCTCCACGGTCAACAACTGTCTCTCAGATCAGACCAGGTGTAACGAGGGCGAGGAGCCGGTCCCATCCGTCAGCACCACAGGCAACACGCGGCTGGCGGGGTACTGTTGAACCCCGGCCCCTCGGGAAGGCTTTGCTGCGCTTTGGGCCCGGAGGCTGGCCCGAGGCCGCCAGAGGACACCGCGCCGGCCCATCTCTCCCTGTCCCGGCCGAACGCCAGAGAAGACTCACGTGAGCACCGGGATGGGCGTCCACACCACGCAGTAGGGGAAGCGGCTCCGCTCCACGTCCATGGCGCCGCTGCCAGCACCGCCAAGTTGCTTCTTGTCCGTCTCGGCCGCCGTCGGCGCCTCCACTTCCGCCATCCCGAGCGGGGGAGGCAGCGGCGGCGGCAACAGGAGCGGCGAACTCCCTTCCGCTTCCGCCATGCTGCGTGAGCCTACCGGCCCAGCCCCTGCTCCAGTGCCTCTCGCTGGGTGGCGTCACTTCCCGGAGATGGGGTCCGCCCGGCTTGGCTTTCCCCCCGGGAATAGGAGCCGCGTCCCTCTGGGCCCGGCGCCCACCAGCGCCGCGCCGTTGCGCCGGCGGCGAGGCGCTGCCTGAGCCTCAGGCAGCGCGCAGTCTAGTGCGGGAGCTTCACCAAGCACTCAGTAATTCAGTACGCTGAGGGGTTCTGAGAGGTGTGGTGCAGTCTCTACTTATTGAGCTATCCTTAGGTGCGACGCACCTGACATTGTTTTTAATCCCTACAAACTGGTTAGACATGCGAGAATTGTGGCCATGCCCTCCTCCAGGGGCTCTTCCCGACCAGGGGATGGAACCCACGTCTCGTGTCTCCTGCATTGGCAGGAGGGTTCTTTACCTCCAGCGCCACCTGGGAAGCCCCTAGACATGCGAACATCAGTTCAGTCAGTTTACTCCCTGAGTCCTGTCCGATTCTTTGCGACCCCATAGACTGCAGCAAGCCAGGCCTCCCTTGTCCATCGTCAACTCCGGGAGTTTACTCAAACTCATGTCCATCGAGTTGGTGATGCCATCCAACCATCTCATCTTCTGTTGTCCCCTTCTACTGCCTTCAATCTTTCCCAGCATCAGGGTCTTTTCCAGTGAGTCAGCTCTTCGCATCAGGTGGCCAAAGTATTGGAGTTTCAGCTTCAGCATCAGTCCTTCCAATGAGTATTCAGGACTGATTTCCTTTAGGATGGACTGGTTGGATCTCCTTGCAGTCCAAGGGACTCTCAAGAGTCTTCTCCAACACCACAGTTCAAAAGCATCAATTCTTTGGCGCTCAGCTTTCATTATAGTCCGACTCTCACATCCATACATGACTACTGGAAAAACCACAGCTTTGACTACACGGACCTTTGTTGGCAAAGTAATATCTGTTTTTTAATATGCTGTCTAGGTTGGTCATAACTTTTCTTCCAAGGAGCAAGCGTCTTTTAATTTCATGGCTGCAGTCCATGAAATTTTGGATTTGGGAGCTCCCCCCAAAATAAAGTCTGTCACTGCTTCCATTTCCCGCACTGAGGCTTAAGAGGTAAGATAAGTGGCCAGGACTCAACTCCAAGTCTGTTCCCCTCTCTTTTTCATTCTGTGGTCTTTCACGAGGTAGTGGTAGCATAAAGGAAGGCTAAGCTAAAATAATGTGTGGCATATGTGTAGAAGTAGGGAAAACTTGCCTGGAGATATTTGAACCAAGTCCTAATGTTTGCCAGGTGGCTCCAGGATGGGTGCGTGCAGTGGTGCAAAGAAAGGAAGGCCTTGCAGAGCAATGTGCAGGAGTGTGGATATCACTCTGGCTGGAGTAAATCACAAGCCTTAGATGTGATCCCATCCCTTCATTGTACAATTGGCAAAACTGAGACTCAGGGAAGTTAAATAATTGTCTGAGATCATACAGTATCATATGAAGAAGCCAGGCTCAAATCCTGAATTATTTGGGCTTTTTAAACAGATGCCTAGACAAAGGAAATGGAATCTGCTGGAATGGGAAGGGGAAATGGGAGGACAAAGAAGGAAGGCAGCAGCTCAGAATTAAGCTGGTGAGAGGTATGGCTACATCCACTCAGAAAGGTGGGAGCTGTGCATTTTGGGGAAGATTTTTTTCTGTTGAATTACCCTCCTTCAATGCTGGTCTATTTTTAGCACCTAATATTTTAATGCATTTGTGGGGCACACATCTACCTGTTATGGAACTCTAAGGTCCTTAATTTCAGTAGCTTGCACTGTTCCTAGGGCAGAGCAGATGCCCACTAGATAGTTCCTATTTACCGAGTGACTAAATGGATGTTTTTATAAAGGCCTCACAGATACCACAGCTGAAAATGATTCTCACCCAGTCAAAATGCTTTTGAGTGTGTTTGTGCCTCTCCTGTGGCCCATGTGTGTGATCCGTGAAGGGCAACAGCCAGCACCTGGCACAGATATAGAAGAGGTATGTGTTTGTAGAATGAGGAAATTGCATCTTGATTCATTGATTATACCTGTCTCATCTCTTCTGGAGGAAGGTCTCCAAGGAAAATCTATACCTTAGACATGCCTCTTCTATCACTGTCAACCCGTAATTCTAGCAAGGGCTGGTGGGTGGTGCTCTTTAAACATTTATTGTGTATATGGATGAATAAACCACCAAAGTCAGCCTTTTTCAGAGTCTGCCACAAATCTGGTAGTACTAACACAAGCACCACATTTACTCTCCGGCCTTCAGTGGCTTCCCATTGCACTTTAGATAAAGCACTAATACCCCGTGGCTTACAAGGCCCTGCATCATGCCCTTTTGCTTACTTGTTCACTGTTCTACAGCTTTTTTCAGTTCCGCTCATGGGCCATGCTGTTTCATACCCCACGGACTTGGCACATACTGTTCTCTTTCACCTGAAATGCCCCTACTGCCTCCCAAACTGGCTAACTTCCATTCATCCTTCAAGTCACAGATTAAATGCCGCTTTCTCAGAGAGCTCTTCCCTGGCCTCCCAATCTAAATGAGAAAGCTCCTGGAATACCTTGTTCTTTTCCTTCACAGCATGTTTGTGGCTATGTCTTGTTGGACTCCCCCACTAGGCTGGAAACTCCTTGAAGGAAGACACTGTATTTATCTTTTTCGCTTTTGTAAAACCAATGCCTACTAGTGTCTAGTATAGAGCATTTCCTTAACCAGTATTTGCTAAACTGAATGAATGACAAATACTTATAAGCTTAGTATGACAGCTACAGTCAGTCTGAGGGCAGGAACCTAGCTTGTTAGCTGCTACCTGGCAGTGCCCCAAGAGTTTTAAGGGCCCCATGGATGTTGGTAGGCAGTGCTCAGCAGGGTCTGACTAGAGAGCCCCAGCCCTTCCCCATGGCCTGCATCCTCCTACCCTTGGTCTAAGCAGCTGCAGAAGCAGGGACATGAGAAGAGGCAGGTACCTGAAGGGGTCCATGTGCTGTGCTAAGTTGCTTCTGTCATGTCTTACTCTTTGCGACCCAATGGACCATAGCCTGCCAGGCTCCTCTGTCCATGCGATTCTCCAGGCAAGAATACTGGAGTGGGTTGCCATGCCTGGGGTCAGGAAAATCCCCTGGAGGAAGGCATGGCAACCCACTCTAGTATTCCTGCCTGGAGAATCGCAAGGACAGAGAAGCCTGGCAGGCTATGGTCCATAGAGTCGCAAAGAGTCAGCATTCTTGCCTGGAGAATTCCAGGTACCTGGAGGGAGAAGCCAGCTCCTTCTCTGACTCCTCTGGGGCCTCTGTCCCAGGCTTGTTCTCCATCACAGCCTGTCCACAGGGCCGCCTCCCACTTGTACACGTCACCTTGGTCCTCTTACCCAATGCGAAAGCCTCCCTGGCCCGTGTCCTTGCCTCCTCTGCTGCTGCCACCCCTATCACGCACAGACAGATGGGATATCTCCACCAAGGCCTAACACGCCCTTCCAGGCTCAGAGGATCACAGCAGTGTCCTGGAAGAAGCTCCTCTAACAGACAGCTCAGGAAAGGATTGATAGAGCTCATAGCTACCCCTCCCCCAACACACACCCTGACCTAAAATAGGAATGACCATCTGGACCCACTTATAGGACTGGCTGGGGGAGGGAAGGATGGCAGAGCTGGAAGCGTCAAGCTGGGAAAGATTCGAGGGTAAGATGCTGCTTGTTTGAAGGGTGAACTCAGGGCACGTCCTCTCTTGGTGTGGGTCAGGACACCCCCTCAATTGGCCCCAGGTAGAAGTCCCCAGAGCTCACATCCTTCCTTCCTTCCCCAGGCCATCTCACTCCTCATTCTGGCATTCAAGGCCCTCATGGTCTGGCCCCAACCCTTAACCTTCTTTTTCCACCCTCATCTCTCTGTCTCCCTTGGGACTTGCTTGGAGTTAACCTCACTGCGCTGTTTGCCCTTCAGAGAATGAGCCCTGCACTTCATACCTTGTGTTTTTGCTCGAACTGTTCCTTCAGCAGAGTGCCCTTCCCCTGCTCTCCTACACCACTTTCAAGGTTTCCAGCAAATCCTCCCTCTTTGCTCCCAGAGCACGGAGGCTGTTTCTGCCTATTGAATATTCATGTATACTTGCATTAGCATTAGCTGTTTACATGTCTGTCTACCCCAGGAGACTGTGAACTCCTTGAGAAGGGGACTGACTAGATCCATTGGACCTTGGAGTCAGAACGGCACCCGGCAGATAGGAAGCGCTTAGGGACTGTCCCCGGAGCTGTCTGTTGACCATAGATTGGTCTCCTTCAGGGCTCTGGCAGAAGAATCACCTCAGTCAATAAGCCAGGGAAGCAGAGCTGAGCCTGGGGCAATCTCAGCGCAGGTTGGCGGAGCTGCTGGGGGGGACGCTCTGTGTGTGTGTCCCCTCTCTTCTGCAGCCTTTCTGCTTCTGCTTCTTTGGATTCCCACCATTAAGGCCTAAACTGTCTTTCTGGATAGCTCCAAACCTTTCCGTGGTGGGGAAGGGACCACCAGGGCAGATACAATGCAACAAACCATTTGAGAACACACCACCCTCTGACCGTTAAGACATCAGAGATTACAAAATGACTTCCTTCTCCATTCCATTTTATAGACGGCTAAACTTCCCTAAGAATATAGAAAGCACAGCCAGGCCCAGAATCTAAGTGTTCTGCTGCCAGGTGGGTGATAAAGCATGATGCTTGAACATGCCAACTCAGGTGTCAGCCAGCAAGCCCAGTACTGACCCTTAGCTCTGTCAGAGGTTGTCAGACCTTAGGAAAGTAACTGAACCTGTCAGGGCATCAATTTCCTCATCCCTAAAATGGGGGGAAAAAAAGTTGTACAGTTCCTGAAAAGTTTATTGGATAAGCTATAGCTGATCAGCTATTGGCCCAATATGAAAATTCAGCGTTAGCTATTATAGCAATTAAAACCACTCATCACCACTTAACCACTCAAAATGCACTTTGATGTGCATACTCTCCTGATTTGGTGCCTCCTTACAATGCAGTGAAGTAACCAGAGAGCAAGTATCATGGCATCCATTTTCCCAAAGAGAAAAATAAACCCAGAAAGGTTCAGGAACTTTTCCAAGGTCTAAACATAAACTGGGCTTCCCAGGTGGTGCTAGTAGTAAAGAACTCGCCTGCCAATGCAGGTTAGATGTAACAGACAGGGGTTCGATCCCAGGGTGGGGAAGATCCCCTGGAGGAAGGCATGGCAACCCACTCCAGTATTCTTGCCTGGAGAATCCCATGGTCAGAGAAGCCTGGCAAGTTGCAGTCCACAGGGCCACACAGTCGGACACAACTGAAGCGACTTAGCATGCATAAACTAGATAGAGTTGGGGTTCTGAACCTCAACCCTGCTTTTTCTCTGCTGGTGACCCCTTTTAGGGCCATTAAAGAGAGAGGAGGATGAGACCTGAGATTCTGTAAATCATCATAAAATGGTGCAAACTGCGGCCTCACTGGACCAGGACCTGTTTGCGTTAGTCATTCAGTTGTGTCCGACTCTTTGCAACCCCATTGACTATAGTCCACCGGGCTCCTCTGTCCATGGAATTTTCCAGGCAAGAATACTGGAGTAGGTTGGTTGCCATTCCCTTCTCCAGGGTATCTTTCCTGCCCAGGGATCGAACCCTGGTCTTCTGCATTGCAGGCAGATCCTTTCCTCTCTGAGCCACCAGGGAAACCCCAGGACCTGTTATATATACAGAAATGGGTCAGATGCAGGAAGCAGACCATGTCTCCATGAGTGCCTCATGCCTGCCATCATGTCCATCAGACACAGGGCCTGCCACTCAGTGGGGAACTCCATGGCGAAATCCAACATTCAGGGACTGTGCACGACCCCCTTATTTGCTACCCACATCTTCCAGATAATGTGGGGAACGCAGGGGCTAACCCACTGGGTGCATTTTCATTAAGCCAGCACTGGGCAAAAAGGGACTCAAAAAGTATCATGACATTAAATAAGAAAAATGATTCTTAAAGAAGTGGACCAGGAAGCAGAGATTAGGGACCCAGTCCTGGTTTTCCCTCTAATTAACTTGGGTTTTAGGCAGCCCATTCCGTCTTCCTGCCTGTCTTTGGAACTTGTCTATATTCGTAAATAGGACTCCATAGATGGTCTGGAAATAGGACTAGATTGGCGGTTTTCCACTCTGGCCCTACATTAGAATGAATCTGGGATGTTTTCAAATGGATGGCTGCTTGGACACCTCCCCACCTTCCCCACAGACCAATTAAAACAGAATCTCTGGGGTGGTTAAGTATCCCAGGGGGTTCTAAGGTATAACCAGGGCTGGGAACCGCTGAGCTAGATGATCTCTCATCACCTTTTCAGTTCTGCAACTACATTTGAGCACAGAGACCTACCGCAGGACCCTGGGACCACATCTGCCCACCACAATCACAGGAGTTCCAATTCTGAAGCCTCTTTTGCTACACATTCACTGTGCAGGCTTATCTGATCGAGCCCCAGGCTCCCCATCGGCAGGGTTGAGTAACACATGCGGATGCACGTTAAAAATGGAGCACCATGGATCTTTTTACTGTCTCTAGTTTTGCCTTTTCCAGAATGTCATATAGTTGGAATCATATGGTATGGCTTTCAGATTGGCTTCTTTCAAAAGCAATGATGCACTTAAGTTTCCTTCCTGGCTTTGGGGCTTGATTGCTCATTTCCATATATTGCATGCTGTACCTATTTTATCTATTCGCGTTTTGAAGGACTTCTTGGTTGCTTCCGGTTTTTGGCAATTATTAATGAAGCTGCTGTAAACAGTTACATACAGGTTTGTGCATGGACATAACAATTTCAACTAAGGAGAGCAGTTGCTGGATCTTAGAAAAACACTATTTAAACTTTGTAAGAAACTGCCAAACTCTTACCATTTTGCATTCTCACCAGCAGTGAATGAGTTCCTGTTGCTTCACATCCTTGTCAGCATTTGATGTTGTCATCCTAATCGGTGTGGCGTGGTATCTCATTGTTGGTTTAATGTGTAATTCCCTAGTGACACAGTGACATAGAAGAACTGTACAAAAAAGATCTTCATGACAGATAATCATGATGGTGTGATCACTCACCTAGAGCCAGACATCCTGGAATGTGAAGTCAAGTGGGCCTTAGGAAGCATCACTATGAACAAAGCTAGTGGAGGTGATGGAATTGCAGCTGCGCTGTTTCAAATCCTGAAAGGTGATGTGGTGAAAGTGCTGCACTCAATATGTCAGCAAAGTTGGAAAACTCAGCAGTGGCCACAGGACTGGAAAAAGTCAGTTTTCATTCCAATCCCAAAGAAAGGCAATGCCAAAGAATGTTCAAGCTACTGCACAATTGCACTCATCTCACACACTTGTAAAGTAATGCCCAAAATTCTCCAAGCCAGGCTTCAACAATATGTGAACTGTGAACTTCCAGATGTTCAAGCTGGTTTTAGAAAAGGCAGAGGAACCAGAGATCAAATTGCCAACATCCGCTGGATCATGGAAAAAGCAAGAGAGTTCCAGAAAAACATCTATTTTTGCTTTATCGACTATGCCAAACCCTTTGACTGTGTGGATCACAATAAACTGTGGAAAATTCTGAGAGAGATGGGAATACCAGACCACCTGACCTGCCTCTTGAGAAATCTGTATGCAGGTCAGGAAGCAACAGTTAGAACTGGACATGGAACTATAGACTGGTCCCAAATAGGAAAAGGAGTACGTCAAGGCTGTATATTGTCACCCTGCTTATTTAACTTATATGCAGGGCATATCATGAGAAACGGTGGGCTGGAAGAAGCACAAGCTGGAATCAAGATTGTTGGAAGAAATATCAATAACCTCAGATATGCAGATGATACCACCTTTATGGCAGAAAGTCAAGAAAAACTAGAGAGCCTCCTGATGAAAGTGAAAGAGGAGAGTGAAAAAGTTGGCTTAAAGCTCAAAATTCAGAAAATGAAGATCATGGCATCTGGTCCTGTCACTTTATGGCAAATAGATGGGGAAACAATGGAAAGAGTGACTGACTTTATTTTGGGGGGCTCCAAAATTACTGCAGATGGTGACTGCAGCCATGAAATTAAAAGATGCTTACTCCTTGGAAGAAAAGTTATGACCAACCTAGACAGCATATTAAAAAGCAGAGGCAATACTTTGTCAACAAAGGTCCGTCTAGTCAGGGCTATAGTTTTTCCAGTAGCCATGTATGGATGCGAGAGTTGGACTATCAAGAACGCTGAGCACTGAAGAATTGATGCTTTTGAACTGTGGTGTTGGAGAAGACTCTTGAGAGTCCCTTGGACTGCAAGGAGATCCAACCAGTCCATCCTGAAGGAGATCGGTCCTGGGTGTTCACTGGAAGGATTGATGTTGAAGCTGAAACTCCAACACTTTGGCCACCTGATGCAAAGAGCTGACTCATTTGAAAAGACCCTGATGGGCGGAACGGAGTTGCCGACGGCCTGTGGAGCAACATGCCTCAATTTTATTGTGACTACTGTGACACACACCTCACCCATGATTCTCCATCTGTGAGAAAGACACACTGGAGTGGTAGGAAGCACAAAGAGAATGTGAAAGACTCCTATCAGAAATGGATGGAAGAGCAGGCTCAGAGCCTGACTGACAAAACAACTGCTGCATTTCAACAAGGAAAGATACCTCCTACACTCTTCTCTCCTCCTCCTCCTCCTGCAGGGGCAATGATCCCACCTCCCCCCAGTCTCCCAGGTCCTCCTCGCCCTGGGATGATGCCTGCACCTCACATGGGGGGCCCTCCCATGATGCCGATGATGGTACCCCTCCTCCTGGGATGATGCCAGTTGGATCTGCTCCTGGAATGAGGCTGCCTACGGGAGGCCACATGCCAATGATGCCTGGGCCCCCAATAATGAGACCTCCTGTCCGTCCCATGATGGTGCCCACCCGGCCAGGAATGACCCGACCAGACAGATAAGGAGATTGGGGTGCTTCTTTATATCAGTTTTATATTACTTGTACTTCACCAGATCATGGTGCTGTGACTCAGGGTGTTTTCTAACAGCATGACAAGGAAAACTTGTTCCTCCTTCCTAACAGAGAGAGTAGTTTTGGAGGGAAGTAGTGGGACAGAAAAAAACAATTTTCATTTGTATTGTGAAATGTGAAAATAAAATTGTCAACTCTTTTAGTTAAAAAAAAGAAAAGACAAGACCCTGATGCTGGGAAAGACTGAGGGCAGGAGAAGGGGATGACAGAGGATAAGATGATTGGATGGCATCACTGATTCAATGGACATGAGTTTGGGTCGACTCTGGGAGTTGGCGATGGACAGGGAGGCCTGGCGTGCTGTGGTTCATGGGGTCGCAAAGAGTTGGACACGACTGAGCAACTAGATTGAACTGAACTGAAGTGACATAATGTTGGGTAGCTTTTGTGTGCTTACTAGTCACCTGTATATCCTCTTTGGTGAGGTGTCTGTTCAGACATTTTGCCCATTTTTAAATTGGGGTGCTTGTTTCAAATTGTTGAGTTGTAAAAATTCGTTTCTCGTAATTGTTGGCTTGTCTCTTTCATTCTCTTAACAGCGATTTCATAGAGCAGGAGTTTTGATGAAGTCCAGTTTATCATTTTTTTCTTTCATGGGTTGTGCTTTCAATGTTAATACGTGTTGCCAAACTTAGATCTTCTCCTATGTGGTCTTCTGAGTTTTATTGATATATTTTACGTTTAGTTCTATGATCAATTTTGAGTTAATTTTTGTGAACAGTGTACTCAGTGTTTAGATCCTTTTTTGGAGGGGTTGGGTGGGGCATGTAGATGTCTGGGCTTCCCAGGTGGTTCTAGTGGTAAAGAACCACCCACCAAAATGCAGGCTACACAAGAGACATGAGTTTGATCCCTAGGTGGGGAAGATCCCCTGAGGAGGGCATGGCAACTCACTCCAGTGTTGTTGCCTAGAGAATCCCATGGACAGAGGAGCCTGGCGGGCTACAGTCCATGGGGTTGCAGAGTCAGTCACGACTGAAGCGACTTAGCACACACCCACACATGGAGATATCCAGTTGTTCCAGCACCATTTGTTGCAAAGGTTGCTTTCCTTTCTCCACTGAGTTGATTCTGCTGTTTGGTCAGAGATCAGTTGACTGTATTTGGGTGGATCTGCTTTTGGGATCCCTAGATCATTCCACTGATTTGTCTTTTCCTTCACAGATGCCACACTGTCTTGGTGGTTGTAGCTTTATGATTAAGTCTTGACGTTGGATAGTGTCAGTCCTCTAACTTTGTTCTTTCTCTTTGTTACCTGTGTTGGCTATTCTGGGTCTTTTGTCTCTCCATACAAACGTCAGAATAAGCCTGTGGATAGTCATGAAATAATCTGCTGGGATTTTGGTCGAGATTTCACTGCCCAAGTTGGGAAGAAATGACATCTTTATTAATAATAGAGGCTTTCTATCTATGAGCATGGAATATCTCTTCACATATTCTGATTTTCCTTGTTTTCACTCATCATAATTTTATAGTTTTCCTCAAAAATATCTTGTGTATATTTTGCTGGTACATAGTTAGTAGGTACTAAGTATATAAGTACTTAGTACTTATAGTACTTACTTTTTTTCTCTTTTTTTTGTGCTGGTAAGCACTGAATAGGTGGAGCGCAGGGGATTTTTATGGCAGTGCAACTATTTTTCACAGTGTGGATACAGGACATTATGTATATGTCAAAATCCATAAAACTGTACAATACAAAGAGTGAACCTCAATATAAGCTACGGACCTTAGTTGTTAATGATGTATCAACATTGGTTCATTAATCGTTACAAATGTACATTGATGCAAGATGTTAATAAGAGGGGAAATGGAGCCAGGGAGAGAGGGGGTATATGGGACTTTGTATTATCTTTTTAATTTTCTGTAAGCTTTAAACTGCTCTAAAAAAACTCTATTAAAAAAAAATGTACCAATTCCAAATGAAACGGAGCTGCTGGTGAAGTCTTCCAATGGCTAATCCCTGCTCGCAGGACCAAGCCTACAATCCCTCATCAAGCACAGGGAGTCCTCCACAGTCTGGCTGCCCCTGAAGTCCATGGGTGACTCCATCCTCTACCATGCAGCTGAACTGAATCACTCAGGCTCCATGAGGGCACTTGGGACTCTGCCCTAGTCCCTCGATCTGGTATATCACCCCTTCCTTGCATAGTCTGGAAACGTGCTAAAGCAGCGTCAGTTTGGGAATACAGAGGAATGATAAGCACCTGCTTCATGACATCACCTATTGTGCTTCTGACAGAATCTCTTCCGTCTCCTGTACTAAACTGAGTATACCCTGCTGGCCTCAGCCTGGTTCTCTCCAAATGTACAAACAGAATAACCACAAAATCTCACTAGTGAAACTATTGTTCCTACAGTACTGACCCACAGTTCCAAAACTGTGCATCAGGGTACCTTAGGGTGCCACAGTCAAGTCACAGGAGCACAGAAGGATATTTTAAATTTAGAGTTACTTAGCATCTGTTGGCTACCGAGAGAATTGCAAGCTCAGGGTGGTTCAGTTTTATCCTTAGACTCCACTACATTCCTTTGATTATGTCATCTTTGAGATGAGTTTTTAGAGGTTGCTGAGATACAAAGTAAATGAAAGTCACTGTGGAACATGAAATGAGGGTGGTGGTGTCCAATCTGATTAGAAAGTCTGACAAGTTTTACAGCACCCAACAAGCACACAGATTCCAGTAGTTACTGTAGTTATTAAGAATGAAATAGAGATAGTTTCTTCTGAGATGTATTATTTTTTTTCCAATTTTTTTTTCTTTTGTGTATTCTTTAATGACTAACTTGGTAGGACAAATTTTTTTTTAAAGATTATTATTTGTTTTTGGTTGTCCTGGGTCATCACTGCTGCATGGGCCTTTTCCAGTTGCAGTGACTGGGGCTGCTGTTTCGCTGCAGTGCATGGGTTCCTCATTTCGGTGGCTTCTCTTGTGGGGCACAGGCTTTAGGCACACAGGCTTCAGCAGTTGTGGCTGGTTGGGCTCAGTAGTTGTACACGGGCTTAGCTGCTCTGTGGCATGTGGGATCTTCCCAGACCAGGGATTGAACCCATGTCCCCTGCATTGGCAGGCGGATTCTTAACCACTGGACCACCACGGAAGCCCAGGACATAAATTCTTAAGTGATCTTGGCTTAATTAACATGTTGAAATGTTAGGTATTTCTTTTGGCTTAGGGGGTCCAGGTAAAAACTACTGAGGCACTGATGGTTCAGTGAGCTGAGACAGTCTGGGAACCTCTGGTCTAAGAAACCCTCTAATCTAGGGCCCATCAAGAAACAACAGATTTTGAAATCAATTTAGTGGGTTATAGACAGCACTTTTTTCCCCTCCTTCATAAAATAGAATGGTAACTAGAACACACTGCATGTAGCAAGGCTTAATGTTATTGTGTAAAACTTATGTTCATTATATACATACAAATTAGCATGGGTATCTTGGGTCACAATGTCTAAGATGTATATTTGTTTGGGTTGTGATTTTAAAAGTCTGAAAACCCACGAAGACTTCACCCTCCTTACTTTACAGATGAGAAGACAGTCCAGATAATGAGAGCTGATTATTGCAAATCACGGCCACCAGGGCCAGGCTCTGCACTTAGTCCTGCCGGGCTGGTGGCCACGTCCACAGGGACGTTCCAAGGCAGGCCTCATTCCACCCGGCAGAGGTGTGGTTACTCAAGAGTCACGGAGCTATGGAGATGAAATCCTCTCCCTTTCCCCCAGACCCATGGGCAACCCACAAATGCCACCAGCCACACCTAGAACAAAATGGTTTTAATCAGTTGCGTCACCCTCACTCTCCTGGGAGCGGAGCAACAAAAAGGCTCGGCTCCTGCCCCCAGAGGACAGTAAGGCTTCTGTGTCTCTCCACACGGCAGGGCCCAGGCTGGGCAGGCAGGAGGCAAGGAGGGAGGAAATGGCGGGTGGCTGGAACACAGGAAAGCAAAGGGTCCCCTGCTAGTCCTTGGGCCCCAGGCCCAGCCTCAGCGCTCCGGCTCTCCCCTCCCGGCTGGAGAAAGGTCGTGGAGAAGAGACAGGGGAGCGAGTCCCAGCAGCAGGAGAAGCAGCAGCAGCTGTTTCCTTCACCAATAAATATACTTCATTACCAAGCTAGGAGAGAGGGGTAGGGGGGTGATGGGGGGGGGGAGAGGAAGGGGGAGAGGCTGCCACCTGTGTCGCTGGGATTAAAGCAATGACGAGATGGTGCCAGACCCCCCACCACTATCCTCACCACCCCACCCCCACCCCCATCTTCTTAAAACTGTGAAAAAGCTTTTAACATGGCCCTGCTGTCTCCAGGGCTTCTCTGAAGCCTGACTGAGAGGAGGCACCTGGCAGAGACAGGGCGGAGGGAATGAGCAGGGTGGAGGGAGGCTGCAGCTGGAGCCTGGAGCCCAGGGAGCGCCGAGGGGAGCTGAGAGCCAAGGAGGCCAAGAGCGAGGCCTGGGGGGAGTGGTGGGGTGCTGGGGGGACTGCTGCATCCAGTGTAGAGCTCTGGGCTGCTGAGGAGGGGGCCGAGTTAGGGACTTTCCATCCCAGGGCTCAGGAGACCCACCCCTCCCCCCAGAGCAGCAGGGGACAGAGAAAAGCCATCACTTCTTTGGTCTTTGTGGCGGCTCAGCGTGTGGGGGTGGGAGGGAGTGCCATCTCAGCGAGAGGAGGCCTGGCTGGGAGCTCTGGCAGAAAGGTCACAGTGAGGCCGAAGAGCGCCCAAGGGAGGAGAGGGCCCCCCCAGAGTGCAGAAGGGCTGGCATGGGTAGGCGGGGAATGGTGTGGTGCCCCTGCCCACTGCCAGGGCCCGTGGGAGAGGCTGAGCCCCCAGAGGGCCGGTGAGGGAGGGCGGGCGCAGCAAGGACCCAGCACCCATGCATGGGGGGTCCAGCGGGGGCTTCGAGGGGGGATAGGGAAAGGATGCCGGGCTGCCAGGAGGCAGTGGCCTGACTGTGCCCACTCCAGGGCTCCCTCCTCACTTGTTTCCACCCTGACACAGGGGCTCTGCAGGGATGGGGGGGGGCACCCTGTCCTTTTCTAGAACATTCCCTGAAGACCAGGAGGGAGCCAGCCTCGCCGTCAGGAGCAAGAATGCTAAACAGGCCAAGGCCAGCCTGTCCAATTCCACCCCACTCCTGCTGCCAGCCAAAGGGTGGGGCAGTCCCCGGAGACAGCAGCAGCCCTGGCCTCCCGACCTGAGGCAGGGATGTGGGGTGGGGGGGAGGTGGGGTCAGGGGAGATGGAGGGGCTTCCCCTCCTGCTCATCTGCTCAGGGCTGGGGCCAGTCAAGGGGCAACTGCCCAAAAGTCCAAAAGCCAGCAAGTTGTAGCAATCCCCACCCGCAATGCCAAACTAACAAATGTAACAGGGAAAAATGAAAAAAAAAAAAAAAAAAAAAAAATGGTGGGACGGGGAAGACAAACCAAAACAGAACCCCCTGACCTCCTGCCCTGGGCGGAGGATGCAGCCGATGGCGGGGGCTGGGCCCGGGGCTGGGAGGGCCTAGCTGGGCCGGCACTGCACCTGGCCCTCCGAGCTGTCCTCGTCGTCAGAGGCCCCGGCGCCCCCACTGCTCAGGCCCGTGATCCGGTAGCCCATGTTGAGCAGCATCACCTCCAACGGGTCCGCGTTCATGCGCCGCTGGTTGGCCTGGGAGGCGCCCTCCATGTCCTCCACAACTCGGCCAGTGAGGTCTTCACTCTGCAGGAGGGGGGCCGGGGGAGGCATGCTTACTGCGGGGATCACAGACTGAGCTGTGCGTGTGGAGGGGCATGTACATACCAGGGGGCGTGTGTGGGTGTACCCATGGGTGCCCAGATGCAAGGGAAACGTGTCTGGGCTGTATGTGGACGGATGGACAGACAGCCACCAAGATGCACGTGAGGGGGATGACGCACTACACTGGGGATGGGGGCACATGGTCACACACAGTGGGATCTATCCCGGAGGGTACACACAGCAGAGCGTCTTCTGGTGGGCCCCACACTGCAAAGTGCTGAGGACACAGCATGTGGGGGGGGGTGGTGCATGGACATGGGTGAGGGCAGCCTCGCCCCAGGATGTGCGGGGCACAGATGCCATACCCTGGTGGGGTGCAGACACAGCTCCCCCACCCCGTTCCTTTGCTGCCACTCATCCCTCAAGGAAAAGTCTTAAAATGTATAGGAAATTGCCTCTGGAGTTAGATCCACCTCTTGACTTCTGTTTTACCAGCTGGGAAGTGGGAGGAGGTGGGCAGAGAGCAGGGGAGGCCTCAGGCCAGCCCACCTGACTGCCCACACCATCCCTGTGTCCCTGTGGACCAGACGCATCACAGGCATCACTTCTTTAATCCTCAAAGCAACCTTCTGAGGTGGTGCTGTCATGCCCATTCCAATATAGAGATGATAAAAACCTGGGTTGTGTCCCTCAGGTCTAAGTAAAGGGACCAGGATTCAAACTAAGGGCCATCAGACTACAAAGCCTACGTGCTGCCCGGGTGCCTGAGGCACTGGCCTCTGCAGGGCTTCTGGGGGACATGACGCAGAGGGACACGAGGGGCAGGGCACCAAGGGAGGTGCTGACCTGGGAGCTGGTGTTGGGGTGGAGCGGGTGCCCTGGCGGGAGCCCTCCCTGCCCTCCCACACCCGGCCCCAGTTACTGGGCCACTGCCTCCCGGGTGTGAGGCTCACCTTCACACCTGGCTCACGGATATGCCCCTGGACTTGCCCGCTTCATCTGGAGCTTTCAGAACTCGCTGGCTCCTGCCCTGACGCAGCTTGGACCCCTGGGGAGAGAGCTCCTCCCCTGGCAGCCCCTTGCCTCCGTGAGGCTGTGACTCCTTTCCCATCCCGCCCCACACAAGCTCAGCTGGAGGCCTTGCAGAGCGTCCCGCCTTCTTTCCTCCCAGCCTGGCTTCTGCCACCCTGCCCGCCCCCTCACCTCCGGCCGGGGGTTCCAGAGCCGCACAACAGGGTCGATGCCACTGGTGGCCAGGAAGCAGTAGCTGGGGTGTGGCTGCAGGCAGTTGACGATGGATTCGTCGCCCTGCAGCACGCGGACCAGGTTGGTGGTCTCCTTTTCCCAGACGAAGAAGGAGCCATCGTCAGAGCCGCTGACGATATACTGGGCGTTGCTGGCGGGGGAGGGGGGGGCAAAGAGCAGGGAGGTCAGGTGGGGGTATGGCCCACAGGCTGCATGGCTGAGGGAAAGGGGGTGGCAGGGAAGCCTGGAGCCACTCAGCCCCCCGAACTCTGGGGTCTTCACCCGACTCGGAACTCCCACGCACACGAGCATCCTCTCCACACTGGAGAGTCGTGTCACTGTCCAGCTGTTCTCCTAACCTTGGGGTCACAGACGGCCGAGGTCCCTCTGACTTACTCTCCCTCAAAGTGCATCGTAAGCCCCCTGGGTGCCAGGATCGGATCCTGCCTCTCGGGGGTCTCTGGGAATGCTCCTGCCTCAGCTTTTCCTCAGTAGTCCTAGCCTCTCTGGATCCAGACCCCCAGACCCTACAGCACACCTGCCCCCAACACACTGCTGATATTTAGAAGGGATCTTGCTGGAGATGCTTGATTCATATTCATGGATCTCACCTACCCAAAAGAGTATGTCATCTACAGAGGAGGGCTGGGGGGGATGGTGGCTCACAGAGGTGAAGCCATCTGCCCAAGGGCACAGAGCTGGGATTTGAGACTTCTGAAAGCCTAGGTCCCCACGCCACCCTCAACCTCCTGCTGCCAACTGGGCTGGGCCCTCCTCCTCCTCCTCAGGGCCTCGGACCTGCCAAAGAAATTGGCCTCCTTGATATCTGTGGTGGTGTTGCAGTGGCCACAGTAGCGGAACTGGTAGTCGTAGCTTCGCTCCCGCAGCACCATCTCGTCCTCGGAGATGGAGTCCTTACGGCTCATGCTTCGGAGGCGGACGGGGCCGCCGCCACCGCCGGCTCCCTTCTTCTCCTCTGGGGCAGAGAACAGGGACCGTGAGAGTCCTGCCCATCTCTCCCCACCTCCCCCCGCCTCCCTGTTTCCTCCCCATCCTTCACCCCGTTCTCCCTCCAAGTAGTAAGCCATGAAGGGCTGTCCCTCTCCCACTACCCTGGAAAACTGGGAACAACTGTGGAAAAGAGGCATCTGTGCATCCTGCCCTTGAGGGTGTTCAAGAGGAGATCGCTGATGCCAGGATGGCCTTGGCTTAGGTCCCTGAATAATGTCTGGAAGCCCCGAGGATGCCCGGCCCTAAGGTCTGTTGCTGTGGAGGTGAGCGGCGGGGAGGGGAGGGCAAAGCGCTGCCAAGAGAGCCTTGAGCGGGTGATTTTTCTAGCCCTCCCGCCCCGGAAGACAAGTCAGCCTGGGTCCCGGTGGCCGCATACGCGCCTCAGTAAAGTCACACCAGCTCTCTCAGTGCCTTGTCCCTGCCTGCCTCAAGGCCTTGGCACGCGCTGGCCCCTCTGCCAGACGCTTCACCTCTGGCGACACTCTGCCTAGTCACCTCTTCCCCAGCTTCAAGATCTCTGCCTGAACGTCTCCCTCACAAACCCCAGGCTGCCTTCAACCCCTCCCCTGCACTCACACCCTATCAAGCCCCCGGGGCCTTCTTTGCTTCTCCTTCATCGCTAGGGTCCTTCCCAGGCTATAAATTCTTGAATAGAAATTCTATCTGACTTGTTCCCAGATGTATTCCCAGGACATAGCACAGTGCCTGGCACTATCCAGACAGATGGATCAATCCATGGTCCAATACGCTGCAGAGCAGAAGAGGAAGCTGCATGTCTGCCCCCAGTGAGCTCCCCTCTCATGTTTACAGACTGCACAGTTACCTGGCTCACTCTCCAGCGCTACCCAGAGGAGCAGGGCAGGCCCTTCAACATGCTGTACAAATAAGCCAGCAGGTTCAGAGAGGCTGTGCTCTGCCCAGTCTCATGGTTCCACATGGCAGAGCTGAGACTGGAACTGAGGCTCCATCCCTGTGCCTGGGGCCTTACCACTGCCCTGTGGGCTGTCTCTCCTGCACCCATGCAATCTGGAGCAAGTGCACTCTAGCCAACTAGCTGGAGCTCGGATCCCAACGGAACGGCCAAGGCCCTGTCTATGACAGGAGAGGATGACCTAGCTCAGCCGACTCCTATCCTGAGCCCCGGGGGAACCACACCAGGTGCCTTAAACACGCTATTGCTAATCCTTGTCTCGAAGAGACCAAGTGACTGTCTCAGGGTCACGTGGTTCTCAATCAGTGTGAGCCCAGGCCTCTCCAGTCTCAGGACTTACGTCCTCTCCAGAATGTCACGCAGCATCTCCAACAGACAGAGTGACAGCAACCCCTCCTCAGTGCGCACTCTACTCACCACCGTCATTTTTGGAGAAGAGGGCGGCCGTGATGTCACGTCCCAATGCGTCACAGGCGCTGCTATGGGCCTGCTCCGGGAACTTCCCTTTGAAATCATCCAGGCACTCTAGGGCCTCAGCCACGTACTTGAGCTCAAAGAGGCATCGGGCCAGGCGGAAGTGCGCCTTCAGGTGGCATGGATTTAGGGAGATGGCCTTGAGGCAGTCCCTCAGGGCATCGTAGTGGTCACCATCCCTGGGAAGGCAGGGGAGTGTGCTTTGGAGGTGGGGCCCCATGGCAGGTAGGGAGTCCCCATTCAGTCTTGTCGCTTCCTGTGGCCACCCCAGCCCACCTTTGAGCGATCTCAGGGCAAGGGTATTTGGGGATGAACAGAATCCTGGTTCAGCCCAGGACTTGCTCTCTAGGAGGCAGAGTATGTTTAGGAGGAAAGCCAGGAACCCTGGAGTCTTGGCAGGTAGAGGGTGGGCATAAGGCAAAAACCAGTGTCGGGTTGCCCTCTGCTGGACACAGAGTGCAACTGTGCACCCGCTCACCCCAGGCACCCGCAGCCCTGCAGCAGAAGGCCTGGCATCTTGCCCGCCTCAGGCTCCCAGGCCCTCCTTCTCTTTTCCTCCACCCACCTCCTCAGATCCCCCCGGCTGGCCTTCAAAGCCAGGTCTGAGGCAGGGGGCCCTCAAGGACAGTTCTGTGGTCCGGGGAAGCCAGAAGTGTCAGGCTGGGGATTCAGGCTGCTGACCAGCAGGCAGCAAGTCCTCAGCCAGGCCCCCTCTGTCCTGGCTGACTGATCCACAGCAGCTGTGGCCTCTACCTCCCGGGGCTGGAGGATGGGGCCTGACAGTCTGGCAGAGTCACTTCTCTGGAAGTGGATGGCGGGAGTGGGGGCAGGCATAGGCCACAGGAGCTGCAAATCGTCCACACTAACTTCTCCAAACTCCCGAAGCATGGATGTGGGGAAGTGGGAATAGTTTCGCGGGGTGGGGAGGGTCAGAGAAGAAGCCCCTCCTCCTCCCACCCTGTGCAGGAGTATAGAATACACATCTGCCCAGGTCCACAGACAGCCCCACCTCTCAACTGGAGAGCCAGGTGTCCTCACGGGATCCACTTCTCTGTTTTTCCCCTCTGCTGGGGTGAGGCGGGCCTAGGACCCACTTGCGTTAAGAAGCACGCCGCCAACCGCCCCCCCCCCCCCATGGCCTCCCCACCAAGGCGCAGCTCACAACCCCTGTGCGCGGGGGCCAGGGCAGGTCTGACGCTGGAGCTGTGCTCCTGACCCTCCCTCCTACAGCACCCAGAGGGAGCGCCAGTGCTCAGAGCAGGGACAAGAGTCTTGGCAGTGCGGAGGCGGGCGGGAGACAGAGTGTCCCGACGGCGCAGCTGCGTCAGAACGAGTGGCTGTGACGGAGGAGCAGGCGCGCTTCGGAAACCCAATTACCGCCTGCAAGGTGCCCCTCAGAACTCCCGGGGAGAGCCAGACCAGAAAGCAGCCAGGAGCCAGAGGGCGACAGCTCCCACCGCATCCAGGAGCAGATGGCCGCCCTGGGGAGACTGGCCTGGGACAGAACGTGACATTCTAAGGGTCACTGGCAGGCACGTGGGGATGGGGAGAGAGCAAGCTGGCCCCAGGGCGCACCCATCCGGACTTGCTGCCAGCTCAATCTCCCTGAAAAGACAGCCCTCAACACCTCCCTCTGCTGCTCGAAACTCTTCAGTAGCTGCCCATCATCCACTGAATCGAGGCCAAAACGCCACCGCTCTGCATTCCAAGTCCTTCCCAGGCTGGCCCCAGGCTACCTCACAGACTCATCTCCTGCCAGTCCCTTCCCGAACCCTCTGCTCCAGCCAAATGGATTTGTTGTTCTGCAAACAAGCTCTTCAGTCAGTCCCCCACCCCCACGCCTTTGTTCACACTGTTTCATCTCCCTGGGAATGTCCTTCCCCCACAGTCCCCTCCCCCCTTTCCTCTCCTGTCTAAGCCTGCCCACACTGAAAGCAGACACCATGTCTTCCCGGTGCTCCCTGATCCCCAGGTACAGTGACCCGACTTTTCCTCTGCCCATGGCACTTCACCTGACCCTTCAAAGACTCACTGCTTCCTGCCTCTTCGGTGATGGACCATGCCCACCTCTTTATCCCCTGTCCAGAGGCTGTGCGCTCTGGAGCACAGGAACTCGGAGGGACAGAACTTTGTGTCTCTAGTTCTCAGCGCATAGTAGGGATTCAGAGAAGATGTTAAGGGTACTGTGGACTGGGAAATCATCAGTCCTTCTCAGCAAAAATGCAGGAGAGTGTGCTCAGCCTACAGCCTGCATGAAGACCACTGCATTCTACCCACCTGCTGGAAAAGAGGGGCAAAACACCCCAGGAGGGCCCCCAACTGTCATCTCCTGGGGCTGGCTGCCATCTGAGCCCGTGGCCAACTCCTGATGTCTGAGCTAAGGCCTGTGGGGGCAGCATCTTCCCAAACCCCCATCCACCAGCCTGCTGACTTGGGTGGGTTTCTTAAGCTTCCCTCTCTGGCCTGCCGAGTTGCAGCCAGACGATGGCACACCAGCTGGCCTGTCTGTCTGGGCAGAGCCGACGGATGCCAGACGGAGCAGAAATGGCTGTGGGCCCAGCTTTATCCATCTCCCATCCTGGCCCTGGCTGGGGGATGGGGTCTGCCTGCCTGCTTGCCTGCTGGTGCTGTAGGCGGAAGGGCTGGGGGCCCTGGTGGTCTTCAAAGATAAAGGGTTCTTCAGGATATGGACCTGTTCCCTTACCACTGGCCATTACCACACAGCAAGACCCACAGCCAGCTTCAGATGTCTAGGATCCTGCTTGTGCTTGGTCCAAAGGGTCCAAGAGCATAGGACAGCAAACTCCAAGGTCAAGGCGCTGCACAATCACTTCAAACAGACAGCAACTGAATTCACCAGGGCCTCATTTCCATCTAGCAAGATTCTACTGCCCCTTTAAAAGTCCGATTCAAGGCCCAATTCTCCAAGGACTGGGATTAACCACTCTCCCAATTCCTACTTCCAGCAACCACAGCATTAACATGCTGAAGCTACTTGTGAACATGTTCCACTTAACTGTGAGCTCTCCTGGTGTTTGAAGCTTCCTGACTAACAGGTCAGGCACCTGCCCACCACCAACCAGGAATGGGTGAGAGGCCTGGGCCTAACATGCCCTGAGGGGCAGCAGGATGCCACTGCTACTGTCCCTGGATGCCTCAGCAACTTGGTTCCATCAGGCCCACTCACCACTTGCGCTTCATGTAGGCAGCAGCTCGGTTCCCATAGAGCATGGCGTTGTGAGGGGCCCTCTGCACGGCCTTGCTGTAAAGCTGAATGGCCTGGGTCCACTGCTGGCAAGCAAAAGCCTCATTGGCTTGCTGTTTCACCCGCTCCAGGTATGGGGGCAGCTCTACCTGGGGGCTACGGGGGAAGCAGAGTGTCAGGCCAACCAAGGAAGGTCAGAGCAGCCCCTCAGGATGTCTGTGGCCCTGCCTGGAGGCCTCCCAGGTTTTCTTGGTCCCTGAGATCTGCACTGTCATATGAAAGAGGATGCCACTCCCACCCTTGGCTTGGGTAACTGTGGCAGGTCAATAGCCACAATTCCAGATGCTTTGTGCCAGTGAAAAAAAACAGACAGGCAGAAATGAAGTTGTCCTAGACAGGTTTAAAGGAATTCTTCATCAAACTAGGCATGAAAGTAGCTGACACCTCCGGCCTCCATGCTGAGCTGAACTTTGTCACCGTCCAAGTCCCGCCCATGGATCTCTCTATAGAGAGGTTTCTCTCAAGGGCTAGAGGACCTGGGCACCTCTGTATCAAAAGCTGAGCTCAGGGCCTGGCAGTGCAAGAGGCTTGAAGATGCTATGAATGCAGAAAACACAACGGGGGAGGCCTGGCTGTGCGGGACCCTTTAGGAGGGAGCCCAGGGCTAAGAGGCGCTAGCCCCTGGGTCCTGACCCCAGCTACTGGCACCAAGAGACCAGAGCTTCAGCTGGAGCACGACTGGAGTCCCATCAGGCAGAGGTGGCATGGGGACCACTGCCACATTCCAGAAGCCTCTGTGCCCCAAGTCAGGCTGGCCTTACCTGACATGCCCCCTAGTCTCTGGCAGCCGGAAGCCATTGCTGTGAAGGTGCAGGCCGTTGGACACGCCGTTGGACACACCGTTGGTGGACATCTTGCCATTCTGAACTTCTGGCGGTGGGTGGTTAGAAAGGAACAGCAACAACTTAGGAGGCAGTCCTCACTTCTCCTCAGCAGCCCTCCAGCTTCCATCCGGGGATCTGACGGCTCCACAGCAGGGCTGTCCCTCCCAGGGTAGATCTACTCCCAGAAAGCAAGTTCTGACAGGCAGACCGGCAAGCACATAAAGCAAGCCTGTGCGCCCTCTGCTGGCTGGAGAGGGACATAACTTCAACTTGGCATTATCTGGCTGTAGGGATGCCTAAAAGTTGGGGGGTGAGGAGGTGCCTAAATCAACTGCAGGCCCCAGGAAGAATCACTGAGGAGACTGGTCTAGGACGGCAGGGGAGGGCACAACTACGTCAGGTCCTCAAGAGCCAAGCCATGGGAAGAACCTGCTCTTTCTGAGGGAAGTGAAAAGGGCTGTGAGGCAAAGCCATTTTTCCAGAGCTCTCTGACCTGGGACTCCCTTCCTTCTTACTGTACGGTGTTATTTCAGAGAAACTGCTCCTTTCAGAGGATCACATCCACAGTGCAAGGCAAGGGGCAGGCTGCCCGGCAGAGGCAGCGCACACTCACGTTCCCAGCAGAGATGCCCCGAAGGAGCCGGGCAGGGAGCACTTACCCCCTGAGGAGTGGCATTTTCTAGGCAAGAGGAAGGTATACGGCCGCTGCTTGTAAGTCAGGTCAAACAAATAGACCTAGAGTGCAGGGGTCAAGAGAAGATGGACATTGTGAGGCAAGACCGTGGCCGGGCCAGGAGTGAGGCCTGGGCGGCTCTCGGGAACACAGCTGAGTGTTCAGCAGGGAACCACCGAGTGACACAGGACGGGGTGCTTCCTGGAGCAAGCCTCAGGTGGGAAAATCCTCCTAGTGCCTGGCCCTGGGGGTGGACAGCTTCAAATACTGTCATTCCTTAGAATCACATGTGTATTAGGTCAACAAGGGCCTCAGGGGTCTCATGTTATAAATGGGAAAACTGAAACCCCAGAGAAGCAATTTGCCCAAATAACATTGCTAGTTACTTCCCTCAGTAAATATTACCTATTATTACTTAACATGTATTGAATCCTTACTTTGCTCCTCTGTTAAGTGTTTTATATGACTTTTCTCATTTCATCTTAGAAATGAGTACCACAAAATGAGTACCATCTTTAGTACCACAAAAACGTACTATTATCAGCCACCTTTCCAGAAGAAGAAATGTCGGCTCAGAGTTTAATTAATTTATCCAGGGCCATAAAAGCAGCAAGTGGCACAGCCAGCACCTAAAACCAAGTCTATTTGGCTCCAAACCACTCTGCTAGACTGTCTCTCCCACTTATCCTTACACCACCTTTAAGCCAGGGGACGGCTCAGCAATCTGGATCCAGAGCCCTCTTCTGAACTCGGGGGCTCACCCAGTCTCCTGTATCACATCCCATTTCTCCTGTATCACACCTTGCCTTTAAATGTCATCAATGGTTTGTTTCACTTGCCATGTCTCTCCTGTCAGCCTAGCATGGATCATATTTTGCACCTGTCTCCCTCATGTTTATGCTAATGCTACTCCCAGAGTAAGTACTCAGTGAGTGTTTGCAGAGTAAATTAATTTATGCAAGGCTTATTAAACAACCTGACCGAGAACAACAGAAGGTTTAGCAACCGGTCATTATCAAAGAAGACTTCCCAAAACTGGTCCTGAACAGAACCCTGGCTGCATGCTCTGAGCCACAGGATTTCCTCCTAGGAAAGCAGCAGATGAGGAAACCAAGGTTCAGGAAAATGAAGAGAGGTGTTCAAAGTCTCAGCACACAGCTCATAAATAAAAGGCCAGTGACTAAAGACAGGTCTGTCAATTCTAAAGCTTACACTCAAGAGCAGGGTACTTCTCTGGGAATTCCAGTGGTGCCACGGCATTTCGGTTTTTCACAGTAACGCCGTTTACAGTGAGGCTTCTTGTCTGCCTCATGGAAGTGGATGTGGCGGGCACAGCCCTGGCTGCCGGATATGGGGGCGGGGGTTGGGGGGTACCGCCTCGGGCGGCCAGCCGTACCTGCTCGCCCCCCATGTTGACCAGCAGCTCTGTGCCATTGGGGCTGAAGGTGACATACGTGGCAACCAGCACTCTCAGACGGTTGTTGTAGTCAGGCAGCTTCACTGGCAGGTGACCTGCAGGGAGCAGAGGTACCCGCGTGGGAGGCTTCTGGTCCCTCCCCAAAGGGGTAGGGAGTTGTGAGAAGTCAGCCTTCCCAGTGACCAGTCATCTTCCCCAGAAAAGCAGCTCTAAGTGTTGAGCCCTTACTGTATGAAGTGGGCCAACTGTTAAACACTATCTCACTGAGTCATCATAATCCCATTTTATAGAAAAGAAACTAAGATTCCTCCAGGGTGAGAAATTTGCCAAAGGTCACGTAAGAGCTGGTGGATGGTAACCAGGATTAAATGCAGGTCTGTCTGACTCTCGGTCACCACTGCCTCCCTGCACTGCTCTGGAGACAATCAGCACCCCACCAAGAGTTTAGGGCCAGAGTTGGGCTGAGCCCTACCTGCTACGTAATACTGGGCTGCGCCATCCGGGAGGGGCTTCTGCCGGTCACAGAAGGTGTGTACACCTGCTGAAGGGCTCTGCTTCATGCTTTTTCTGGTGGCAAGGCAAACAAAATAGGTTATAATGCCTATCAGGACTCCTGGCTGGACCACACTTCCTTGGGAAAAACCTGTTTGTGTCCCTGGAGAGATATGGGAAGAGGTACCTTTGTTCCTTACCTGAGCACCCCCAAAAGTCAACCAACTAGAGAGCTATGGACACATCCATCGCAGTGGCCCTGCCTACCAGTCTTTGGTTCGTGGCCACCCTATTACTCCCATTTTATAGATGAGGAAGCTAAAGCTCATGGCCTACTCTAAGTCATGTAGTGTGTGAAGAGTAACAACAGTCATCCAAATCCACAAATGAAAGTAACGCAGGCCAGAAGTTCGTACACCTGTCCCAGGAGTCCTCTGAAAACCCAGACTGGCAGGCCACGCAGGTCTGGGACTTCTCTGGAGGTTCTGAGTATACTTTTTTTTTTTAGAAAAAGAATCAAGTAAAATTGTATGTACAAATAAAGGAGTTTACATGTATAAGATGGTAACTATGTACACTACGTATGCACAGAAGCTTATATACACCGGGATTTCTTTCAGGTAATGGAGTAAAAGTAATTTCTTTAATACACTTCTCATAAAAACAAGCATGGATTGAATTATTAAAAAAAAAAAATCACAGAATGAAAACCACCCCCCCTCAAAGAGAAGAGGGCCTGGCAATGAGGGTAAGGGGCAGCAGGTTCTCAGGGACTTGCCGCGTATTCCTACCTGTGGTTGTGGATCATGCGGATGTCGTAGAGCCTCACAAAGGGCCCGCTGGCCCCCACGGCCAGGCAGTTGTTGTCCTGGGGGTTGACGGTGAGGCACTTGGCCTCCACCAGCTGGCCACAGTACTCTGTCAGGTCGATCAGCACCTCCGAGTGTTTGCTGTTCTCCCGAAGGTCATACTGGCTGTGAGAGAGGACACAGCGGGTTGGGGGTTGCGTTCGTGGGCAGAGGGCAGGGGAGAAGCCAAGGCGTGGAGCGCAAAGGAACCGGGAGGGGTTCTGGATCTGTTTGTAAGTAGAATGTCAAAAACTACTCCCATATCTTGAGTGCCCTGAATGCCAAGTAGTAGGCTTCTCACACATTCTTTTTATTCTAACAGAACTCCCTAAGGTAGATACTACTGAACCCTTTTATTTATTTTTTAACAGATATCAATATTATTGCCACTAAGTACTATTACTACTGAGTACTAACACTTCATGAGACATTGCTCGGTGTCCAGTATTGTTCCCAAGTGTTACACAGGTATTATCTAATTAAATTCTCACACTCTCCCTAGGTACCACTAGAAGTTAAAAGAAGTTCAATAACTTGCCTGGATGACACCGCAGTAAGTGCAGTGCTGGGATGGTGCAGAGCTGGGAGGACTGCGCTTTAACCACTCTGCTCTGCTCCTTGATTCTAATTCTTAATTCTATTCTTAACCTAGTTTCTTGCAGGAAACAAAAGAAGTACAGAGGTGACAGAAAAGACAACCTTGAGATCATCTACGAGCTTCCCAGAAACGCCAACTCCCAGAACAAGCCCAAGTCCCATCCAGACGGTAAAGAGAAAGTGAAAGTCACTCAGTCATGTCCAACTCTTTGGGACTCCAAGGACTGTAGCCCACCAGGCTCCTCTGTCCATGGCATTCTCCAGGCCAGAATACTGGGGTGGGGAGCCGTTCCCTTCTCCAGGGGATCTTCCTAAAGCAGGGATCAAACCCGGGTCTCCTGCATTGCAGACAGATTCTTCGCCATCTGAGCCAATGGTAAAGGTCAGGCCAAAACACCCATCCAGCACGAGCACACTTTACCGGGGACCTGTTTTGCTTCTAGGACGCAGGCACATCCAGAAAACGGCAGGGGCATCACCCCTGTGCTCACCCACCTCCGCCTAAACACCTGCAATAATCTCTTCATCGTTCGCTTATCTTTCTCAGCCATCCTCACCAGATTGCTCTTCCTGAAATACTGTTTTTGTTATAGATGAGGAAACTGAGGTCTGAGGCTGAAGTGACTTGCCTGGACACGAGTGACAGAGGCAGGACTTGACTTGGTCTGAGTCCTCGTTCCTCCATGACTTAGATACCCCTTGTCCTTTGTGGAAAGGAAAAGGGCACAAAGCCCCAGGGGGTCTCAAGGGAGGCAGTTTGGGCAGATTGTAGAGACAGGGGAAAGTTCTCAGGTTATATCTGAAGAAAGGAGTTAGGAAAGGCAATGAGGCCATTTCACGAACAAGGGAAGCAGAGGCAGAGGCGTGATGATGCAGGTCAGTGGAAAGGGGGAGAGGCCACTTAACTATTTCTGGCTGCGGTCCCCTTCCCAAGAATATGCCCACTGGCCGACTGTTCAAGGCAAATGGATCAGGTGCCTCTGTGTGCCAGGCACCGTGCTGGGCTCTAGGGACACAACCCAGGACAGGACAGACAAAAATGCTGGCAGCTCACTACTCAGTGAGGGACACAGACAAAAGAGTGGACCAGCAAATAAATGACTCCAGATGGTGACTAGAGCTATAGAGGATACAGTGAGGGCACGGAGACAAAAAACAACGGCAGAAGGTCTGTAGCAGAGGGCGGCCAGGGAAGGTGCTTCTCAGGAGGTGGCTCTTCGGCAGTCTCCCTGGGGTGAGGAGAGCCGACAGAGAGCTGGGACTGAGAAAACCAGGTAGAGGGGCAGCAAGGGCGAAAGCCAGAGGAGGCAGACTGTGTGCGCGAGGCGGCGAGAAAGCCAGTGCGCTTGTGTAGCTCAGGAGAGGGCAAGAAGTGAGGAAGGCAAAGGACAGAGTCAGCAAGTGTTCCCACTCTATCTGTGCCCTGATCACTGTGCTGGGCAGACCAATGAGGCTGGACCTCTGTTGCAGGGAAGGAGCCAGGTCTGTGGAAGGAAGCAGGAGGGCAGAGGGGAGGCGGCACCACGTGCAGCAGGAGCAGGGGAGGCCCAGGCCGCACGCCCTGCCTCAGAGCCTCACCGGATAAGCCCATCCTCAGCAGCGCTCCAGAACGTGTTGGGCCACATGGGCGCCGTGGCGATGCGTTTCACCCGGTTCGTGTGGTCTCCAAACATGTGGATCGTCTCCTTCACTGTCAGGTCGTGGACATGCACCTTGGAGTCAGCTGCCCCTGTGATCAAGATGCGGTCCCCAGCGTGAGGCAGGAACTGCTTGGGAGAGATTGAAGAAGAGGTTGGCAGATGGTGGGGGTGGGCCATGGAAGGAGACTAGCCTGCATGTTAGCATCTTTCCCCCCTCTCCATAGCAGATGAGAAAAGGAGCCCATCCAAGCCAATCCACCAAGAGAACTTTGGATCTTGAGCATCAGCCTGTAGGCCTAACAGTCAAAATCAGGGTGTACACCTTTATTTCCAGAGTGGTCCTGACCCACGCCAAGCTGGACTATCTAAGGAACTCTCTTCTTCTGATTCTTCCCCAGGCCAAGAGCTGAATGGATGATAATCACATTGTTACCATTTATTAAGCATTTACCAGTGCTTAGACATTGAGTATGTGATTTATCTTATTAATATAATATAAAAATCTCACTAAAATTGAGGTTTGACGTTAGCATTAAGCAGGACTGGGTTCAAATTCAAGTCTGTCTGACTCCTAGATGCTTCATGATGACTATTTAATAACCTGGGAGTTAAGTAATAAATTAGTCTTAAAACACAAGTCCCTTAGTGTTTTAAGAGAGTGGGTGTTTTAAATTGGTTCAAATACTTCTAGAGAACAATCAGGCAATAGGTAACAGATAAAAACTATTTCTATCTTTTGACCCAAAGCTACCACTTCTGGGAAGTAATTCTAAAAGAAAAACAGGACCCGTGCAAAGATGCTCCAAGTAGCACTCCTTATAAGGGCAGTGCTGGAAATGGCTCAGACCTCAGACCTTGGAGAAGGGCTGAGCATCAGAAGGCTACTGCTCTATGTGGCCATCATTCAGAAGGACAATCCTATCATTCCAATGAAGCTGAGAACAAAAGGGTCCAGATCACATATGGCAAGGACAAAACAGCCACAAACATAATTTTGATTAATACTAAAATTTTGTCTAAAAATACTAAAGTTCCACCTGGCTTGAGCTAAAAATTCACTCTTTCCACATCCACTTCTCTGATAGCTCACCAGCATAAGGGCTAGATGAAAGATGGAATTTGATCATTTTTAGGGACAACTAGTGATCTTTAACCCTGTCTGGAAACAACACACACCCCACTCGCAACAGAAACAGAAGAGCCCTTGGGAAGAGCTTGTGGCTGCTGCCCTACTCGCCCGACATTACAGATGCCACTAGGGGGAGCTCGTGGGTTAAATACATCTGTGGTTTATCACCAGAAGGGAGAGGAACCCTTTTATAACAGAAGAGGAGGCTGAGGGTCTTGCCCAAGGTCTTAGTATTAGGGAATATCAAGGCCACTGTCCAAGTCTGATCTCTGAACTCGACATTTTGTGTTCTATGATGCCAAAATGATGGCTTAGGTCCCTTCTTCTGATCTGACCCCACCGATTTAAACTAGACCTAACACTTTTCAGGGGACGAGAGCAGTTTCTAGTCATCATGTGAGAGGTGAATCAGCATTTCTCTGACATTAAAAATCACAGAAATTAACCTAGGCTTGGTCCTTGGGACAGTAGATGAGAGTCAGAGCTGGGAAAGAAGTTCTGACTAGGGAAATAAGTTGGTTTTGAGCTCTTGAATCTGTCTTCCTCTTTAGGCTTCTTGTAATTGGTCTTGATATTAATCAGGAAAAGATTTCTTGGACGAGTGAGGCTTTCCAAAGGACAGCCTCACCCTCACATATACCATTACAGAATTTCAGAGCTGGAAACGTCCTTAAAGGTCATTTCTTTAAAGTTCCCAGTGAGGAATACCTCAGTGCTGGGACACTGACTACATCCTCAGAAGGCCCATTTTGCCTTTTCCAAATACCTCTAAGTATTAGACAGTTCTTTCCTTCATCAGGCCTACATCTGCTTCTGAAAACTCATAGTCACTAATCCGAGGTCTGTTCTCTGGGACCAAAAGGGACAAGCCTCACGTTACTTCCACATAACAGGTCTCCCGAGGTCTGAAGAGGGGCCTCACCAGTGGCTCAGACAGTAAAGAATCTGCCCACAAGGTGGAAGACCTGGGTTCGATCCCTGGGTCGGGAAGACCCCCTGGAGACAGGAATGGCTACCCATTCCAGTATCCTTGTTTGGAGAATCCCATGGACAGAAGGGGCTGGTGGACTATACAGTTCATGGGGTCGCAAAGAGTTGGACACTTTCACTTTCAGAGGTCTGAAGACATTTGTAAGTCCCCTCCCTCCTCCCCTCCACCAAAAAACAGCAGACTCATTTCCTACAATCACCTGGGCCAGGTGCTTTTTTTTTTTTTTTTTAATCAACCATCTCCTTAAACTGTAACATCAACCCTGTGGATTGCTACTTCCCTTTCTAGTTAAATTATTTATTCATGAATTTGAAGGATTTTCCTTAGCTACTTCCTTTTTATAGATGGGTAAACAGGCTCAGAGAGGTCAGGTGATTTGCCCAGCTCACACAGCTTCCAAGAGGCAGATAAGGGAGTCAAACATGGGTCTGCCTGCTATGCTATCAAAGTTCATACTCAGAACCGTACCTTATATCATCACCACTCACATGCGTATACATTCATTTGGAGCTGACCTCTTGGCTCTGAGAGAGGAATTAGCGCATGGAAAAGAGACAGAGAGTTTTAGAAATCACCAGCAGATGCTCAGATCACAAAGATGTCTGTGACCCCCAGGGTAGGTGGGAGACACACACGCAAGCACGGCCACACACAGCCCAGTCACACCATTCATCTGCTCTGTGGCTCATCCTGCTCACCTTGACAGAAAAGATATTTGCAGTGTGTCCTGTGTGCATGGAAAGCAGCTTCTTGTGGTGCAGCGGGTCCCACACAATCGTGTGCTGGTCGTCAGAACCAGAGGCCAGCAAGCTGTAAGCAGAGAGAGAGGACAGTTTTGACCTCTCCTCAAGTTCCTCTATCCCGTGTTTCCCAGGTGAAAAGGACTTAGGCCACATACAACTTTAAGAACAACAGTATGTGTCACACAATATAAGGTTATCTTATAAACAGTGATTGATTCTCTTTTATTTTGTTCTGAGGATTTCTCATTTTTCCTTAAATGCATTAGCTTATCAAAAAAAACAGAGTTTGGAAGGTCATCCAACCTTCCATCTATCTGGGATTCATTATTTAACTGTGTGCTGCTGATGAATGAAACTTAAGGACACAGCAGAGAGCAGAGGACCCAACTTCTCTTTTGAGTCTACTCTTTTCCTTAGATCTACAAAGAGGAAGGAAAATCCCCTCCTCCCAACCTCCCCAAACCCTCCTCCGGCACCCGTAGGTGCCGGATCTCATACTTACTCTCCTTTCTCGTTCCACTCCAGACAGTTGACACATCCTGAGTGACCCTGGGGGACAAGAAGAGAGCCAGTTAGAAGTTCTCCTGGAGAATTCAATGTCAAGAAGTAGAAGTGAACAGATAAAATAGCTTTTCCATCATCAGTGTTTTCTAGGTGTATGTGATTGACCAGGACTGAATCAAACCACCTTGCAGTTCACAATATGTAGTACACTTTCATACGCATAATTCCACTTGATATTGAACCCCTCTGAGCCACAAAGGGAAGATTTTATTGACTTTATTTTGCAGAAAAGTAAACCGAAGCTCAGGTAATTGTGGAAGTGTATCCAAACAAATTTCTGCTCCTACCACTAGAGGGGCATCTATTAAACAGTCACTTCAGGGAACAGCCCCTCAGCTGCAGAAAACCTGGACAGAGGAGCCCAACTGACCAAAACGCAGCCAGTTAGCTAGAAGCCTGATCTTTCATTCACCTGGCACACATTTATCCAGCACTCACTGCATGCCAGGTACCGCTCAGGTGCTGGGGGTATAACAAAGTCCCTGGTCTTCTGGAGCTTACTGCAAGCACGTTTAAAGTGAGGTAAATTAAGCACAGGGATGTGAATTGAGAAACATGGAGAAGTGAGGCACTTACTGACGAATGCTGCAGTTGAAAGCATGCACAGAGAGAAGTCACGGCAAAGCTAGAGTTACGAGGAAACAGAAGCCATGAAAAGCAGAAGGTATACAGTGGCAGAAACAAGTCTTACACGAGAGAAGACGAGAACAAGCCACTTCCGTTCCTACATGCTGTTCTTTCTTTCCCTCATTCCTAACGGCATCTTGATTTTCACTTCATTATCTGTCCAGCCCAAACTAAGACCATGTATTTCAGGAAGTCTAAGTTCATTGTCCTTTCCACAATGGTGGGTTCAGGAACTTAGATCTAAGCCAGATTGGACATGGCATTCACCCAGACATAGGGACTGGCTCAGAAATGAGCCTGTAACCCCAACTGGATGCAAGGGGGCCAGGAGTTGAGAGCATGTAGAAAAGAAGTTTTCTCATTTTCAGAAAAGAGTCTACAAACGGGACGCCTTTCTTCCTGTGGATGCTGGGTGTCCTGATGTGACTCCTAGAACTGTGACCACGAGGGTAGCCAGCCTGACAGTGAAATAAACATGGAGAGGAAAGCCCAGCCAAAGGAATCACAGAAAGATGGAGCCAGAATGACCAGAGTAACCCACCCTGATGCCTACCCGACTCCTGGGCTCTAGTCAGGAGCCAGTCTGCTCGTTGCTTTAAGGTCACTCGAGCTGGGCTGTTACTTGTGGCTCAGAGCATCCTGACCAACTCATTCTTCAGGTCTCAGTTCGTGGGCAGGTCCCTCAAGAAGCTGCTCCCATCCCGTAAACCTGGGAAGGAGGCACACCCTCCCTGCGGGCTCCTACTGTCACGCTGTACCACGGCTCTGTGCTGAGACGGTTGTCTGTTTCACCACACTGAGTGGGGGAGAGCGGCCTCTGTGACCATGCTCCCTGTATCCCCAAGGCCAGGAACAGTGCCCGGCACGTATCTGCTGCGCAGTGAACAAGTGGGTCTGGTGGGCCTTGTGGGAAGACTTGAGAGAATGAACCAACCCCTGACTCTCTCGTCAGCAGAGGCTTTTCCTCTGCTTTTTCCTTCCCTCTCACCCATTGTTCTATAAAAATTCTCATGTGGGTTGAACCTCATGTCTTTGTAGGTTCTGCACTTCAATACATTACTGACACATTCACTCTGTTCAACTTGCCAGACCACTGGGTGACCTGTGGCCTCTCACTTTCCCATGGCACTGGGTTGAAATCCATACACGACTCTGGTCACTCTTCCTGAATCAGATTCATTTCTGTCCTCACCCCTCTCATTTTCCCACCAGGCTTTAAATTACTTGTGCCCAGGGGTCACATCTTCAGCTTGCAATTTCCGAGAGTGCTGAGGGCTTTCAATGTTCATCACTTACCGAGGGCTTACAAAGAGCTAGGCATAGTATCTTGCACCTGTGGTGGGCAGAACAATGGCCCCCTTACAAATGCCCATGCCGTGGTCTTCTGGAACCCATGAATACATTATGATAGATGGCAAAGGGACTCTACAGATATGATTAAGGTTAAAATCTTTGAGGTAGGGAGATTATCTTTATCCAGGGGAGCCCAATACAATCACAGGAGTCCTTAAAATCAGAGGACCTTTCTTGGCTGCAGAGAGTAGAGAGGTGTAAGTGTGAAATGGACTTGACTGACGACTGCCAGTTCTAAAGATGGAAGGTTTCTTCTAGCCAAGAAATGCCAGAAACTGGGAAGTGCAAGAAAACGGATTCTGCTCTACAGCCTCCAGAAGGAACAAAGCCCTGTCAAGACATCAGGCTTGTGAGACCCAGGTCAGACTTCCGACCTACAGAACTAGAAGAGAATCCATTTGTGTTGTTTTAAGCCACTAAAAGTTTATGGTAATTTGTTACGACAGCCATAGGAATTTTACAGCATTCTACATCCATTATCTTGTTTAAGAAGCAGGTATCATTACTTATTTCATGGATAAGAAAAACTTCCCTGGAGGTCCAGTGGTTAAGATTCTATACTTCCAACACAGGGGGTGTGGGTTTGATCCCTGTTCAGGGAACTAAGCTGAGCAGTATGACTGAAAAACAAAACAAAACAAAACAAAAAAACAGCTCCCCACCCTCCAAAAAAACTCCCCCAAAAAACCCAATACCCAGAGAGGTTAGGTAAACTGCTGCGATTCTGTAATTTATATGTATTTATTGTATGTCAGAAAGATGTAGTCTTGATACAGTCTGTCTGGCACAGAAGTCCTAAAAACCCTTGGAATTTTTTTCCCCATTATTTACTTTACAATATTGTATTGGTTTTGCCATACATTGACATGAATCCGCCATGGGTGTACATGTGTTCCCCATCCTGAACCCCCCTTCCACCTCCCTCCCCATCCCCATCCCATCCCTCTGGGTCATCCCAGTGCACCAGCCCCAAGCACCCTATATCATGCATCGAACCTGGACTGGTGATTTGTTTCACATGTGATAATTTACATGATTCAATGCCATTCTCCCATATCATCCCACCCTCACCCTCTCCCACAGAGTCCAAAAGACTGTTCTATACATCTGTGTCTCTTTTGCTGTCTCTCATACAGGGTTATCATTACCATCTTTCTAAATTCCATATATATGCGTTAGTATACTGTATTGGTGTTTTTCTTTCTGGCTTACTTCACTCTGTATGCTGCTGCTGCTAAGTTGCTTCAGTTGTGTCCAACTCTGTGCAACCCCATAGACGGCAGCCCACTAGGCTCCTCCATCCCTGGGATTCTCCAGGCAAGAACACTGGAGTGGGTTGCCATTTCCTTCTCCAGGAATTCTCTAAGTAATAAAAGTAATAAAGATATCGTGATATCCATAACAAACCTCTTTCAACTAACACCAGAGTCTATGTTAATGAAGAGATTTTTGGGAAGCACCTAAGGGTGCAGGCTGGTTACCAGGAGAACCAAACATATGATCGGAGGGTTGGGACTTTCAGTCTCACTTCTCTGACCTCCAGGGAGGGGAGAGGGGCTGGAGGCTGAAGTGATCACCAATGGATGATGATTTAATCAACCAGCCAATGTAATGGGATACACAAAAGGACAGGGTTCAGAGAGCTTCTGTGTTGGTACACATGCGGATTTAGGAGAGTGGCATGCTGGGAGAGGACATGGAAGCTATGCAGCCCATCCCATGTACCTTGCCCTCTGCACCTCTTTTATCTGGTTGTTTTCTGAATTATATCATTTTATAATAAACCAGTAATCTAGTAAGTAAAATGTTTCTCTGAGTTCTGTGAGTCACTTTAGCAAATTAATTGAAACCAAGGAAAAGGGGTTTGGAACTTATGAAACGTTAGTCGCTCAGTCATGTTTGACTCTTTGTGATCCTGTCGACTGCCAGGTTCCTCTGTTCACAGAATTCTCCAGGCAAAAATACTGGAGTGGATTGCCATTTCCTTCTCCAAGGGATCTTCCTGACTCAGGGATCGAACCCAGGCCTCGACCATTGCAGTCAAACTCTTTACTGTCTGAGCCACCAGGGAAGCCCCTTGGAACTTCTAATCTACAATTAGTCAAAAGCACAGGTGACAACCTGGATTAGCAATTGGTGTCTGAAGTAGCTGTTGGGGCTGAAGGGCAGCAGGGTTGTTTATAGGACTAAGCTTTTGACTTCCTTGGTGGTCCAGTGGTTAAGGGCTGAGCTCTTAACCTGTGGGATCTGACACTATCTCCAGGTAGACAGTATCAGAATTGAGTTAAATTGTAGGGAACCAGCTGGTATTGGAGAGTTGCTTGGTGGTATAAACCAAACCAACACACACCCACAAGCTGGACATGGCTAATGCAGCACAGCTAGCAGTGGTATCAGGAAGCATTTTAACTCAAGGGCTCGGGCTTGTAAGCACTGTCTGAAAAATGCATGAATGCTTCCAGAATTATTATTTTTGTCCTCAATTAGTAGCGCATCCAACGTACAGAAGACAGGCCACAGCAGACAAACGTGTTACTTATGACTCATTTTTACACAGAAAAAACAGCTCAGAGACATGTAAGTTGGAGAAAGTGTAGAGAGAAAGTCCAAATCAGATTCTACAAAAATACAAATTAACTGTTGACAAAAGGCATTAATAAAGGGCTCTATAAGTTAGAATATGTGTTTGGGAAGCTAATTTATATAAGGTATGGGGTATTTAAGAGGATTTGTTTTGGCCTTGATAAATAAGCCTGGCTTAGATGAGGTACGTGATCTAGAATTAAGTTGAAGAATACAATGGAAGAAAATATGTCTATGTCATATCAGAATTAAACAGTGGGTAAAAAAGAAGGGAGAAAACCTCAAACTTTAAAGAAACAGAGAGGAGTGGCTGTTTACAGATGGCTCCGAGAGAGGAACAGACATCTGTGTGGCTGGCTCCCTGGAACCCTGGACATGTCCCTACTTATGGTGAGCCTTGCATACCAGGAATAAGGAAGAAACAAACTGCAGAGAGAACAAACCTGTAACAAAAGTCCTAGATCTCACTCAGGTTCCAAATTCCAACCTCTTACTTCCTGCTTAACTTGACTAAAGATTGCTTATAATGACTATTTATTATAAATTCCCATAATTGCTAGGCAGCATAGTATACAGGAGGAAAAGGAGGCAAGGAGAAGCATTTTATCACTGACGCTGCTTCGACCTGCAGGTGCATAATGATGCTAAAAAGCAGACACTTAGGTGGTTTTCTTACTGCTTTTAATTCTTTGCAGACCACACACCCCCTTACAAGCCTGCACTACTGCCCCCAGCTTGGTATGCCACTGCTGGGTAGAATACTAGATAGCAATATACATGATCTTATTGTCACTCCCTTTTTACAGGTAAGACTAAGTCTCAGAGATATTAAATAAGTCACTCAGACTGTAAACACCAGAGCCTGGATAGGAACCCAGGTCCATATGACTCCAAATATTTCTCTGTGCTGAATTACCTCAAATACCACCCTTATTCCCACCCGTATTAAAAAGAGATCTCACTGCTACTATCACCTTAGAAAACTGTCAGTTTGATATAAAGTCAAATTCATATCTACCCTCAGTTCAGTTCAGTTCAGTCACTCAGTCATGTCCGACTCTTTGCGACCCCATGAATCGCAGCACGCCAGGCCTCCCTGTCCATCACCAACTGCCGGAGTTCACTCAGACTCATGTCCATCGAGTCCGTGATGCCATCCAGCCATCTCATCCTCGGTCGTCCCCTTCTCCTCCTGCCCCCAATCCCTCCCAGCATCAGAGTCTTTTCCAACGAGTCAACTCTTCACATGAGGTGGCCAAAGTACTTGAGCTTCAGCTTTAGCATCATTCCTTCCAAAGAAATCCCAGGGTTGAACTCCTTCAGAATGGACTGGTTGGATCTCCTTGCAGTCCAAGGGACTCTCAGAGTCTTCTCCAACACCACAGTTCAAAAGCATCAATTCTTCGGCACTCAGCCTTCTTCACAGTCCAACTCTCACATCCACACATGGCCACAGGAAAAACCATAGCCTTGACTAGAGGACCTTAGTCGGCAAAGTAATGTCTCTGCTTTTGAATATACTATCTAGGTTGCTCATAACTTTTCTTCCAAGGAGTAAGCGTCTTTTAATTTCATGGCTGCAGTCACCATCTGCAGTGATTTTGGAGCCCCAAAAAATAAAGTCTGACACTGTTTCCATTGTTTCCCCATCTATTTCCCATGAACTGATGGGACCGGATGCCAAGATCTTAGTTTTCTGAATGTTGAGCTTTAAGCCAACTTTTTCACTCTCCTCTTTCACTTTCATCAAGAGGCTTTTTAGTTCCTCTTCACTTTCTGCCATAAGGGTGGTGTCATCTGCATATCTGAGGTTATTGATATTTCTCCTGGCAGTCTTGATTCCAGCTTGTGTTTCTTCCAGTCCAGCGTTTCTCATATCTACCCTATGACCCAGCAATTCCATTCCTTAGGTATTTACTCAGGGGAAATGAAGACATTTGTCCACCTAAAGACTGGTATAAGAATATCCCTGCTGCTGCTGCTGCTAAGTCGCTTCAGTCATATCCAACTCTGTGCGACCCCATAGATGGCAGCCCACCAGGCTCCCCCACCCCTGGGATTCTCCAGACAAGAACACTGGAGTGGGCTGCCATTTCCTTCTCCAATGCATGAAAGTGAAAAGTGAAAGTGAAGTCACTCAGTCGTGTCTGACTCTTAGCGACCCCATGGACTGCAGCCTATGCTTTAATTTTCAAAGTCCCTACACTAGAAATAACCCAAATGATCATCAACAGGAGAAGAGATACACAAAATGTAGTGTATTCAAACAGTGTAATCCTACTCAGAAATAAAAAGGAACTACCACAGATACATGAAACCACGTGGATGAAACTCAAAACACATGATGCTAAGCAAAAGAAGCCAAACAGAAAAACATGCATACTGTATAATTCCAGTTTCAGAAAGTGTATGAACAGCCAAAATTAACCTATGGGGAGAAATAAAACACAAACAAACTAATCTATGGAGACAGAAGCCAAAAAGTGGTTGCTCTGAGAGAGGAGTGTTGACTGGAAAGGGCACCATGGGAACTTCTAGGGTGATGGAAGTATTTTCTGTCTTGTTATGAGTAGTAGTTACTCAAGTGCCAAAACTCATCCAACCTGAGACCTATGTACTTTATTTTTAGGCAAATCATACTTCAATAAAGAGAGGGAAGAAAAAAGGTAATCATAACGATAGTGATAGTAGTAGCTAATACATAATAAGTGCTATCTCACCATCCTCTAGGGACAATATTATGTCCTTTACTTAATGCTGAGTTGAACTTTACAACTGCCTCATGATGGAAATACTACTACTATTCTCATTTTTTTACATGAAAAAAAGGTTAATATCCATACTGCATAAACAGTATAGTAAGAATGTGAATCCATGTCTGACAGACTCCACAGCTTGGCTCTTAACCATGGTGTCATAGTGCCTTTTTAAATTCCAGGTTATCTCCCTCAAAACTGAAATGTCTGCTATGTGGCTGTAAGTGCTAAGCTTTCATGTATGCCAATTCATTTAAACTTCACAATACATGTTGTTTATTAGCCTTAATGTATTAAGATTACACAGTCGCAAAATAACAGAATGTAGTGAGTCCTGAAGGCAAATAAAACTCAGTTATCTTAAAGGCAGAATGATGTGAGTACACAAACATCTCTGTAAAATCCTTCTGTTGCTTCTTTAACCGAGTTCAACGCTTTCTCAAATTTTAGTATGACTGAAAACTACCTACTAGAGTAGTAAGAGAAACAAGAATAACTAAAACTCATCATACTACGTGTCAGGCCCTGTCCTAACTGCTTCACATAATTACTCTTCAAAATTCATTAAACTGTTCATAAAGGACAATAAATGTGTTTCTGGGTTCACAAGCTGTGTTTCCTTGAGGAAGTCCTATAACTTCTCTGTGTTTCAGGTTTTATATCTCTAAAAAAACAGTGATAACATACATAACCTCATAGAATTGTTGTGGGGAACAAATCAGTATTTGTAAAACACTGTGATAGCCGAGTAGCAAAATTGGAAATCAAGTCCAAATATGTTCTTTCCCCTGCACCAGGATAATTTAAGACTTACAGTACAGCCTAATGTGAACTATGATTACTGGGGAAGGAAAAATCCTCCTAGAAGTTATTAAAAGGAACGATTTAAAACATATTTCTATAAAAAATAAGGTAATATATATTTCAACTGCTATATGTTTACGTAAAAACCTAAGTATGAATATAGTGGAGTGAGTCAACAACCATATGAGAAACTTTTTCCTTATGCTGACCTATATCTGCTGTCTATCCCAGCAAATTCACTTTATTTGATTGATGGGTTGACTTTATTTTTATTTCTTATAAAATAGGCACTCTTATATGTGCAAAGGCTATAGTGGTAAATAAGATAAAGAACTCCAGTCATGAGGGAGATGAAAAAAAATAAGCACAGCAATCAGTAAAATGAGTTCAGACAGTGATAACTGCTATGTAGAAAATAAAACATGGTGGGACTTAGCTGATGGTGCAATGGATAGGAATCCACCTCCCAATGAAGGGGACATGGGTTCAATCCCAGGTCCAGGAAGATTCCACATGCCACAGAGCAACTAAGCCCATGTGCCACAGCTATTGAGCCTGTGGGTCACAACTACTGAGGCTGCAAACTCTCGGGTCTGAGAGCCACAACTACCAAGCCTATGTGCTGCAGTTACTGAAGCCCACGTGCCCTAGAACTATATGCTGCACCAACTGAGCCCACACAGTGCGACTACTGAAGCCTGCGTGCCTACAGTCTGTGCTCTGCAACATGAGAAGCCACAGCAATAGGAAGCCCATGCACCACGAAGAGTTCGCTCCCATTTGCTGCAACTAGAGAAAGCCCCTGCACAGCAATGAAGATCCAGTGCAACCAGAAAATTAATTAATTTAAAGAAAAGAAAACATGGTGATGGGTTATACTTTAGATACACTGGCCAGGGAAACACTATAGATAAGTTTGAGAAGAAATATGAACGCTGAGAAAGAAAAGCATGCCAGGCATAGGAAAGAACAAGTACAAAGGTAAGAAGAGGCTTGGCATGCTATAGACAAAGAATTAAGGCCAGTGGCTAGAATATAGGGATAAAAGGGACAGAGTAAGGCAAGCTAAGTTTTGGAGATGAGCAGAGGCAAGATTCTAATGGTGTCCTATAGGCCACAAACAAACCTATACATTTATGTAAGGTTAGCTGATTTCCCGGAGAAGGCAATGGCACCCCACTCTAGTACTCTTGCCTGAAGAATCCCATGGACAGAGGAGCCTGGTAGGCTGCAGTCCATGGGGTCACAAAGAGTCAGATATGACTGAGCGACTTCACTTTCACTTTTCACTTTCATGCATTGGAGAAGGAAATGGCAACCCACTCCAGTATTCTTGCCTGGCAAATCCCAGGGACCAAGGAGCCTGTTAGGCTGCCGTCTATGGGGTTGTACAGAGTCGGACACGACTGACATGACTTAGCAGCAGCAGAGCAGCAGCAGCTGATTTCCAACAAGAGTGCTGTGACAATTCAAATGAGAGAAAGAGTAGTCTTTTCAACAGATGATGCTGTAGTAACTGAATGCCACTGCTGCTTAGTCACTTCAGTCATGTCCGACCCTCTGTGACCCTATGCACAGCAGCCCACCAGGCTCCTCTCTCCATGGATTCTCTAGGCAAGAGTACCAAAGTGATTTGCCATGTCCTCCTCCACGGGATCTTGCCTACCCAGGGATCAAATCTAAGTCTCTTACGTCTATCTGCTGTGGCAGGTGGGTTCTTTACCAATAGCGCCACCTGAGAAGCCCAATAACTGAATGGTGGTAGTGGTTTAGTCGCTAAGTCATGTCCAACTCTTGCAACCCCGTGGACTATAGCCTGCCAGGCTCCTCTGTCCATGGGATTCTCCAGGCAAGAATAGTGGAGTGGGTTGCCATTTCCTTTTCCAGGAGATCTTCCTGACCCAGGAATAGAACCCGGGTCTCCTGCATTGTTGGCAGATTCTTTACCAACTGAGCTGTGAGGGAAGCCCATATATATAACTGAATATGTATATGCAAAAGAATGAAACTGGGCCTCAACATGACACCATATATAAAAATTAACCTAAAATGAATAAAAGACAAACACAGAAGACTTAAAACTATAAAACTTTTAGAAGAAAACACAAGTGTATATATCTTTGTGATCTTGTATTAGGAAATGGCTTCTTATATATGACATCAAAAGTGTAAATGAAAAAATAAAGAAAATAACTTGGACTTCAAGAAAATTAAAAGTTTTGTGAGTCAAAAGTGCTCTCAAGAAAGTGAAAAAATCCACAGAATGGGAGGAAAATTTTCAAATCACATAAATCTGATAAAGGTTTATTATCTAGGACATACAAAGAATTCTTATGACTCAACAATAAATAACAGTTTAAAAATGGTCAAAGTACAAATAGATGGAGAAATATACCATGTTCATGGATCAGAAGAATCAATATAACGAAAATAAGTATACTACCCAAAGCAATCTAGAGATTCAGTGCAATCCCTACCAAGCTTCCAATGGTATTTTTTGGAGAACTAGAACAAATAATTTCACAATTTGTATGGAAATACAAAAAACCTCGAATAGCCAAAGCAATCTTGAGAAAGAATGGAACTGGAGGAATCAACCTGCCTGACTTCAGACTATACTACAAAGCTACAGTCATCAAGAAAGTATGGTACTGGCACAAAAACAGAAATATAGATCAATGGAACAAAATAGAAAGCCCAGAGATAAATCCACTCACCTATGGAGACCTTATTTTTGACAAAGGAGGCAAGAATATACAATGGAGAAAAGACAATCTCTTTAACAAGTGGTGCTGGGAAAACTGGCCAACCACTTGTAAAAGAATGAAACTAGGACACTTTCTAAGACCATTCACAAAAATAAACTCAAAATGGATCAAATATCTAAATGTAAGACCAGAAACTATAAAACTCCTGGAGGAAAACATAGGCAAAACACTCTCTGACATAAATCACAGCAGGATCCTCTATGACCCACCTCCCAGAGTAATGGAAATAAAAGCAAAAATAAACTAATGGGACCTAATTAAACTTAAAAGCTTTTGCACAATGAAGGAAACTATAACCAAGGTGAAAAGACAGCCTTCAGAATGGGAGAAAATAATAGCAAACGAAGCAACTGACAAAGAATTAATCTTCAAAATATACAGGCAGCTCATGAACCTCAATTCCAGAAAAATTAACAACCCAATCAAAAAGTGAACCAAAGAACTAAGCAGACATTTCTCCAAAGAAGGCATACAGATGGCTAACACATGAAAAGATGTTCAACATCACTCATCATCAGAGAAATGCAAAACAAAATCACAATGAGGTATCATCTCACTCCAGTCAGAATGGCTGCTATCAAAAAAGTCTACAAACAATAAATGCTGGTGAGGGTGTGGAGAAATACACTGTTGGTGGGAATGCAAACTAGTACACCCACTATGGAGAACAGTGTGGAGATTCATTAAAAAACTGGAAATAGAACTGCCATATGACCCAGCAATCCCACTGCTGGGCACACACACCACGGAAACCAGAACTGAAAGAGACACGTGTACCCCAACGTTCATCACAGCACTGTTTACAATAGCTTGGATATGGAAGCAACCCTAGATGTACATTGGCAGACGAATGGATAAGAAAGCTGTGGTACATATACACAATGGAGTATTACTCAGCCATTAAAAAGAATGCATTTGAATCAGTTCTAATGAGATGGATGAAACTGGAGCCTATTATATAGAGTGAAGTAAGTCAGAATAGAAAAACATTAATACAGTATATTAACACATATATATGGAATTTAGAAAGATGGTAACATTGACCTTATATGTGAGACAGCAAGAGAGACAAATAGGTAAAGGATAGGCTTTTGGACTCTGTGGGAGAAGGCAAGGGTGGGATGATTTGAGAGAACAGCACTGAAACATGTATATTATCATATGTGATATAGACCGCCAGTCCAGGTTTGATGCATGAGATAGGGTGCTCAGGGCTGGTGCACTGGGATGACCCTGAGGGATGGGATGGGGAGGGAGGTGGGAGGGGGCGTTCAGGATGGGGGACACATGTGCACCCATGGCTGATTCATATCAATGTATTGCAAAAACCACTATAATATTGTAAATAGCCTCCAATTAAAATAAATAAACTAATTAAAAAAATAAAAATGGTCAAAGGATCTGAATAGACATTCCTCCAAAGAAGAAGATATACAAACGGCCAATAAGCACATGTAAAGAAGTGCAACATCATTAGTCATTAGGGAAGTGCAAATCAAGACCACAATGAAATAGCACATCACTCCCACCAGGAATGACTATAAAAATAATAAAAAAAAGACAGTAAGTATTGGAAAGAATATGGAGAAAATGGAACCCTTGTACATTTCTGATGGAAATGTAAAATGGTGGTGCCATTTGGAAAAAGTTTGGCAGTTCCTCAAAATATTAAACATAGAGTTGCCATATGACACAGCAATTCTACTCTTAGGTATACAACTAAAAGAACTGAAAATAAATGTCCGCACAAAATCATCTACACCAATTATTCGCAGCAGCATTATTCACAATAGTCAAAAAGTGGAAACAAACAAAATATCCACTAACGGATGACTGGATAAATAAAATGTGGCATATCCATATAGTGGAATGTTATTTGGCAATAAAAAGGAATGGAGTATGATTCATGCTTCAACACAGGTAAATCTTGAAATTATCATATTAAGGAAATGAAAAAGATGTTAGTCACTCAGTCACGTCTGACTCTTTGCAGCCTGATGGACTGTAGCCTGCCAGGCTCCTCGGTCCACGGAATTCTCCAGGCAAGAATACTGGAGTGGGTAGCCATTTCCTTCTCCAGGGATCTTCCTGACCTAGGGATCAAACTGATGTTTCCCACATTACCTGTCTGAGCCACAAGGGAAGCCCCCATAATGACCAAGTCAGATACAAAAAGCTACATAGTATATGATTCCATTCATATGAAGTATCCAGAATAGGAAAATCCATGCTGCTGCTAAGTTACTTCAGTCATGTCCAACTCTGTGCAACACCATAGACGGCAGCCCACCAGGCTCCCCGTCCCTGGGATTCTCCAGGCAAGAACACTGGAGTGGGTTGCCATTTCCTTCTCCAATGCATGAAAGTGAAAAGTGAAAGTGAAGTCGCTCAGTTGTGTCCAACTCTTCGCGACCCCATGGACTGCAGCCTACCAGGCTCCTCTGTCCATGGGATTCTTCAGGCAACAGTACTGGAGTGGGGTGCCATCACCTTCTCCAAAAATCCACAGAGATAGAAAATAGATGAGTGGTTGCCAGGAGGTGGAGCCAGGGGTAGGGGATGAGGAGTACTATGGGTAAAGAGCTTCTATTTTGGGGTGATAAAATGTATGGAATTAGGTAATGGTGACAGCTGCACAACTGTGTGAATATACTAAAAAACAAAACAAAAAACCCACTGAATTGTACACTTACATAAAACACATAAACTTAAAAAAAAAAAAAACACCAAAAACTCAAAATCAACAAAAAGGTGGCAGGCTGCATTTGGCCTGCAAGTCATAATCCGCTGGCTCCTGATATAAAGGACAGCCCTTGAAATCTCTCACAAAGTCAGATCTCTGCTCCATCTCTTTCTTTCAGGGTAACTACTTGATAAAAGTTGTCAAGTTTCCTTCTCTAAACTGATACTGTTAAAAAAAAAACTCTGACAAATCTCCATTAGAATCAGGTTACTCTATCAAACTATCCTGGTCTACCATACCAACTATATTCAAAAAGAAAACCTCACTAGTTTGGTATGACTTGTTTCCAGTGAATTTATGCTTAAATTTACAGAAGAAACAAAACAGAAACAAAAAAAAACATCAAACCAGTTGTGAAGTTGGGATATATATAATGTATGCAACTTATAAGGACATTATTAATAAAACTAAAAAGGCAGAAAAATAAATCCACCAAGCTAAGAACTATTTGTTAATAAGGCCTTTAAAAAAGTAGATGCACGGGTGAGGTAGGAAAGACTATGAACTTTAAGGCCAGACAGGCCTGATATAAATCTTACTAATCTTATTTCTACCACTCATGTGAATTTGGAAGTGCTTTTTTACTCTCATTTGTAAAGAGAGGGTACTTTCTTCTCCCTCTCTCTGCCTCTCAATGTTAATGCCAAACACTGTGCCAAGAAATCCCATGAGTGGAAGAAATAGGATGGATCAAAGTATGATCAGAACTTTAAGGAAGACCTGGAAAATCCTAGTGATGTTGAAAGCAAACAGCTCCCCGCCTCCACAGTGAGGACTGCAGGTCACAAACTGAAATCCCAGGGTATCTGGCTCCTGTCTGGTTAGGACAAAACTCACTGAGACAAGATGAGCTAGCACATAAAACTAAAGGGGGGTGAGGAGCGCTCAGCAAAGGTGTCAAAGGAATACAGAGAAGTGCTTTGGTCTGTATGCCAGAACAACTTATAACTTATCCTAATCAACGTTAAACTTCAGTCTTCTAATCTTGACCTCCCTTTGGTCTCTCTTCCTAAGTTGCTGCCACTACAACACTTCTTCATATTTTCTTAATGAGCATTTAAACTCTCTATTTTGAAACAATTTCAAACATATAAAAAAGGAACAAGAACAGTGCGAAAACACCCATATACATCTTTCCCCTAATTCATTAACTGCTAACGTTTGTCTCCCCCTCTCCTCTCTCTCTACACACACACACTTTTTTTCCCCCCCTTGAACCATCTGAGAATAAGTTACAGACTTCAGGACCCTTTACATACTTCAATTTCAGTGTCAAGAAATTTGACACTGACACGATACTATTATTCCCTACAGAGTCTACATTCACATCTCATCAACTGTCCCAATATTATTCCTCTGACTCTGCTGATCCAGGATCCAATCCAGAATCACACACTGCATTTAGCTGTCATTTTCCTTTTAGTCTCCCTTAATGTGGAACAGTTCCTCAGTCCTTTATTTTTTCTGACACTGACACTTCTGAGTAATATGTCAGCTGTTCTGGAGAATGTCTCTGGGTTCGGATTTGTCTGATTACTCCCTCATGATCAGTTTCAGATCATGCGTTTTGACAGAACCACCACCCGGGTGATCTTGTGTCCTCCTCAGTGCACACTATCAGGCGGCACCTGATGTTAAGGTGGCATCTACAGGTTTCTCTCGCTTCCCAGCTGGCGCAGTGATAAAGAGTCCACCTGCTAATGCGGAAGATGCAAGAGACGTGGGTTTGATCCCTGGGTCAGGAAGATCCCCTGGAGCAGGAAATGGCAACCCATTCCAGTGTTCTTGCCTAGAAAATCCCATGGCCAGAAGGGCCTTGGCAACCTACACGCCACAGGGTTGCAAAGAGTCGGGTGAGACTGAGTGCAGACAGACCAGGTTCCTCCACTCTAATGTTATTGTTTTCCCTTTCGTTGGCTGTGAGAAAATACCTTTACATTGTGCAAACATCAATTTCCACCCAAAGGTTCGATAACTCACTGATTATTTTTGTCTGAATCAATTACTGATTTGGTAATGATGCTTATAAATCTGTGATTTTTCCAATGTTTCATTTCTTCATTTAGGCTTCCCTTGAGGCTCAGCTGGTAAAGAATCCACCTACAATGCGGGAGACCTGGCTTCAATCCCTGGGTTGGGAAGATCCCCTGGAAAAGGGAAAGGCTACCAACTCCAGTATTCTGGCCTGGAGAGTTCCATGGACTGTATAGTCCATGGGGTTGCAAAGAGTCGGACATGACTGAGTGACTTTCACTTTGGGCTTCCCTTGTAGCTCAGCTGGTAAACAATCTGCCTACAAGGCAAGAGACCTGGGTTCGATTTTTGGATTGGGAAAATCGCTTGGAGAAGGAAATGGCCACCCACTCCAGTATGCTTGCCTGGGGAATCCCATGGACAGAGGAACCTGGCAGATTACAGTCTGTGGGGTCGCAAGAGTCAGAAACGACTTTGAGATTAAACCACCACCACAATCTACTAGAATTAAGTGGGTTTTTTCCCCCCTTTCTCTCCTCCCCTTCTTCTTTCTCTCTCTCTCCCTTACCAGCACAAACTCAGGTATTTTTTATTCAGTGGGTTTTAATTCATTATAGTCATTATTCATCCTGATGCTCAAACTGCAACAGGTTTGGCCAGCAGCATGCCTTTCAAGCTGGCTTCTGTGTCCTTAAGATAAGCCCCTATCACTTTTCTTTCTTCACTTTCTGTTAATCCTCTGCCACAAGATATTGTAGGCTCATGGCTGGCCTAGATGTGAATCAGTGACTCCTCCAAGAACCTTTAGTTCTTTTTAGAAACCAGTAACTCATGGCTATAGAGGTATCATTGCTTCTTGGACCCTCTCAGAAGATAGAGCTAGAAATAATATATAAATGTATGCTAAAATATATGTATTTTAAAACTGTGAATTCAGGAATTCCCTGGCAGTCCAGTGGTTAGGATCTGGCGCTTTCACTGCTGGGGCCCACGGTCAATCCCTGGTTGGGGAACTAAGATCCCACAAGCTGTGTGGCTGAAAAAAAAAAGCAAAACACCCATGAATTCATACTGATACTAATAATTCCACTTCAATACCTCAGAGTTCTTCTTTTGCCTATTCCATATTTGAATTTCCTTTCTTCTGCAGTGAGAAGGGAACAACACTGATAATATTACATCAATATTATAAATATTATATTATACATTGATAAATCTACCCCAACAACACTGACATATTTACTCATTTGCTCAGTTCTGCAACATACACAAAACAGCTACAGAACTGCTGCAGCAATAGCACTACAAATGACAAATTTACTAACTAGAGTTCAATCAAGATTTCTTTAGTTTGTCTTCAAAATATATACAGTCAAAGAATATTTATAGTCAAAGTACTGTGTCAAAAATTACTTGAGTTAGTTGACATCCCTTTCCCCATCTCTGCCAACTTTATTTTACTTTTTGAATGTGTAAAACCTCAATGTGGTTATAAAAGTAAAAATTCTACAGAACGGTCCAGAAGCATTGTTCCCTTTTCTCTATTCCTCCACTCTATGCCTTCTATGCCCTAGAGATGACCACCTGCATTAGTCTCTGCTTATCCAGTCTATACTTACGTTTCCAAAGATATGCAGATACATATATAAATTCTTACTCTCCTTCGTTAAACCAAACTTGGCAAAATTATATTAAAACAACCCTTGTATAAAAGTGCAAGTCGCTCAGTCGTGTCCGACTCTTTGTGACTCCACGGACTATATAGCCCATGGAATTCTCCAGGCCATAATACTGGAGTGGGTAGCCATTCCCTTTTCAGGGATCCCAACCCAGGGATCGAACCCAGGTCTCCTGCATTGCAGGCAGATTCTTTATCAGCTGAGCCACAAGGGAAGCCCTTACATACATTAAAAAAAAAAAAAGATATTCCATTTCACTCATGTGTGTTAGTCACTTAGTCGTGTCTGACTCTCTAAGACCCATGGACTATAGCTCTCCAGGCTCCTCTCTCCATGGAATTCTCCAGGAAAGAATATTGGAGTGGGTTGCTAATCTCTTCTCCAGGGGATCTTCCTGACCAACAGATCCAACCTAGGTCTTCTGTATTGCTGGTAGATTCTTTACCATTTGATCCACTATGGAAGCCCACTCATAAGAGAAATGTAATCTGAAACTCTATTGAGATACCATGTTTCATCTGCTGCTGTTGCTAAGTCGCTTCAGTCGTGTCCGACTCTGTGCGACCCCATAGTCAGCAGCCCACCAGGCTCCCACCCCTGGGATTCTCCAGGCAGGAACACTGGAGTGGGTTGCCATTTCCTTCTCCAATGCATGAAGGTGAAAAGTGAAAGTGAAGTCGCTCAGTCGTGTCACTCTTAGTGACCCCATGGACTGCAGCCTACCAGGCTCCTCCATCCATGGGATTTTCCAGGCAAGAGTACTGGAGTGGGGTGCCATTGCCTTCTCTCTGTTTCATCTGCTAGAATGGTAAAATATTCTAAAGCTCAACCTCCCAGTCTGCTGGTAAGGTGTGGAGAAACAGGTGCTGTCACAGCAATAGCTAACAAAACCACATATACATTTACCCTTTGGTCAGCATTCCCATTTCTAGGTTTTTACCCTGAAGATGTATCTCCAGCAATACTAAAATCCATATACACAAGTTTATTCATTATGGCGTTGTAATTACAAACTATTAGAAACAACTGTAAGAGCCCATACATGGGAATTCACAGACTTAGCCTTGCTGTATCTACATACTATTAATAGACTACCATGCAGCTGTGAAAAAGAGCTCCACGAGGGATTCCCCAGAGGTCTAGTGGTTAGGATTCAGCACTTTCACTGCCATGGTCTGGGTTTGATCCCTGGTCAGGGAAGTAAGGTCCCACAGATTACAAGGTGGAGCCAAAAAACAACAACAACAAAAGAACTCTCTGAACTGACCCGACCTGGGTGATTATTTTCAGGATATATTAGTAAGTGAAAAAAAGAGAATATATATCATTGCTCAATGATTCTTATCCTTAACAAGTCCTCTAAGTCCAATCACTCTATTCTTCCCTTGCAAGCTACTCATATCTTGACTTCCTTCCTGCTCCCCTAAAAATCTATGATTCATTACCACAATCATTCTCTTCCAACCTTCATCTGACAAAATCCCAACCCTAGATGATCTTTTAACTTTTCTGTATCTTCAACTTTCCCTTTCTCTACTGATTCTTTCCCCTTTGGATTAAGTGTGCTAAAGGTTCTAATCTAAAAAGTTCTCCCTTGATGCCAAATTCACATTTAGCTGTGGCCATCCATTTTTCTTCCCCTTCATAACCATACTGAAAGAGCAGTCTATACTGGACATTTTTACTTCCTCATTTTCCAATAATTTCTCAACCCATTTCTATCGATACCACAAAAGTGGCCCTTGCCAAGGTGACCACGAGGCTTCCTTGCCCTAAATCATAGGGACACTTCTCAGTCCTTATCTTACTGGTCCCTGGCTGTATTTGATGATGCTGGCTACACTTCCTTCTCAATGAAACTTTCCTCTTCGACCTAAACAGCATATTAAGAAGCAGAGGCATCACTTTGCCAAAAAAGGTCTGTACAGTCAAAGCGATGGTTTTTCCAGTAGTCATGTACAGATGTGAGAACTGGACCATAAAGAAGGCTGAGCGCTGAAGAATTGATGCTTTCAAACTGTGGTGTTGGAGACGACTCTTGAGAGTCCCCTGGACCGCAAGGAGATCAAACCAGTAAATCCTAAAGGAAATCACTCCTGAATAGCCATCGGAAGGACTGATGCTGAAGCGGAAGCGCCAATACCCTGGCCACCCGATGCAAAGAGCCGACTCACTGGAAAAGACCCTGATGATAGGAAAGACTGAGGGCAGGGGGAGAAGGGGGCAAGAGAGGATGAGATGGTTTGATGGCATCATCGACTCAATGGACATGAGTCTGAGCAAACTCTAGGACAAGGAAGGCTGGAGTGCTGCAGTCCATGGGGTTGCAAAGGGTCAGGCACAACTTAGCGGCTGAACAGCAACAATCTAGAAAGCACTAGATGACACATGGCCTATAGCTCCAGAACAGCCATAACCAAGTTATCATCTTTTCCTTCAAAATTATTTCTTCTCCAGTGCTCTTTAACTCTGTGAATGATACTATCATTTACTCTGTTAAAAGAAACTTAACTTCATCCTTGACTCCTCTCTTTTCCTAACTTTTCACATTCAATCATCAAGAATTCTGTTAATTCTACCTGTTACATGTCTTTCAAATTCACTGACTTCTCTCCATCCAAACTACCATTATCTAGGTTCAAGTAACCAATTACTTCTTCCTGAATCACTACCACTGTCTCTTAAGTGGTCTGCTGCTGCTGCTAAGTCACTTCAGTTGTGTCCGACTCTGTGAGACCCCATAGACGGCAGCCCACCAGGCTCCCCCCGTCCTTGGGATTTTCCAGGCAAGAACACTGGAGTGGGTTGCCATTTCTTTCTCCAATGCATGAAAGTGAAAAGTGAAAGTGAAGTCGCTCAGTCATGTCCGACCCTTAGCGACCCCATGGACTGCAGCCTACCAGGCTCCTCCATCCATGGGATTTTCCAGGCAAGAGTACTGGAGTGGGGTGCCACTGCCTTCTCCTTAAGTGGTCTAGTTGTCCACAGTTTAAATGTCAGCAATATTCATTGTGAAGGCAATTTTAATTAAAAAACAAAAACAACCTTAACTCTGATCATGCTGCTTACATGATACGGACCACTATATAGCTCTCCACTGCTCTGAGGATAAAATCAACAATCTTCAATACAGCTTACAATACCCTTCATTATGAAATATCACCCACTCACACTCATCTCACCAACCTCATCCATATCCTTTTTCCATTTGTATCTGTGACTATCTGTTCTCTTGAACCAAGTACCCTCTACTCTCTTTTGTATCACTCAAATGCTGTTCTCTCAGTCTAGAACTTTTCTCTTCCTGCTGCTGCTGATGCTAAGTTGCTTCAGTCATGTCAAACTCTGTGCAACCCCATAGATGGCAGCCCCCCAGGCTCCCCAGTCCCTGGGATTCTCCAGGCAAGAACACTGGAGTGTGCTGCCATTTCCTTCTCCAGTGCGTGAAAGTGAAGTCGTTCAGTCTCTTCCTATCTCCCCCAAATCTAGTTAGCTCCTTCCATCCATATTTCAGATATCAGCCTAGACTACATTTCTCTTAGGAAGCCAAGTTGAGATCTCTCTGGCCCACTGTATTTCACTTGTATGTGAAATTTCTCAGAATGATGGATACGTGGGGGAGAAGAGGTTGAGATCGAGAGAACAATTGTTTATTGAATACTATATTTAAGAGTGAAGAAGTGTGATGAGTGTAAATTGATGCTTTGAGTATAAATTGATAAACTGTACATATTCCCTGAAAGGCAATTTTGTTAATATTTATCAAAATTACAGGTAGATACACTCTCTGACCTGCTAATTCTGTTTGTAGGTATTTATTCTAAAGATAAACACCCGCATATGCCAAATGATGTTGCAAGGAATAACACTGTCCATACAAAAGATTGTAAGTAATCTACATCTCCAACAACAAGGACAATTTAAATAATTTATACTACACTCATACAACACAATACTCTGAAGCCATGAAAAAATTAGATATTAGAGACATCTTTATGTACTGATATGGTAAAATCAAGAAAGTATATTTTAAAATTCAAAATAAGATACAAAGTAGTAAATACGTTAGGCTAACATTTGTGAGAAAAGGTGAGACTCTACACAGAAATGAATAAAATTTATCTGGAAGGATACTGAAATTGAGTATGCTAGTTGATTCCAGGAGAGTGCATTTGGTGGCTGAGAAAAACAGTGGAAAGGAGATGACCTTTTTAAACTTTTAAGCTAGCTCTGAAATAGAAAATTTTAAAAGCCAATCAAACCAATACGCTTTTAGTGAACCTCTACTAAGTGTTCAGCACTATATTAAAAGTTCTCTTGGAATTTCCTTTTGCCTTTTTCAAAAAGTATACAAAGTAAGTTAGGAAATCCAGAAGAAAAAAATCCCCCCGACAGTAAGAGGAAAACATTATAATCAATAACCACAAAAGGCAGGAGCATTCACTGTTGATTTTACCTCTTTTATTCCACCCCCCAACCCTATAATGTCACCTCTTCTTAATGCCCCAATTCAACTGGTTAAATGAAATGGGGTCCATGTGTGATAAGGGATTCTGTGGTGGCTTAGATGATAAAGAATTTGCCTGCACTGCAGGAGACCCAGGTTCAATTCCTGGGTTGGGAAGAGCCCCTGGAGAAGGGAACGGCAACCCACTCCAGCATTCTTGCCTGGAGAATTCCATGGACAGAGGAGCCTGGTGTGCTACCGTCCATGGGCTTGCAAAGAGTTGGACACAATTGAGCGACCAACACACACATGTGATAATGGGTGGGAAACAAAACAAGGGAAGAAAATGACTAGAAAGCATTTTTAACAGTTAGATGTCATCAAATCAGCATCTTAGGAAACTTTAAGAACTTTCTATAAACAACAATAATAACAGCAGCTAATATTTGAGTACTATATACTATGAATTTTATAATATACTATGTGCCATGCTAAATACTTTACACACATAAATTAACTATTCCTTCTCTTAAACCCAAGAGACAAACAGGATGTGTATCTTATTATACAGATGAGGAAATGAGTCCTAGAAGTTAAAGGGCTTATCCAAGGTCATATGGCTTATAATAGCATTTTTATTACTATAGTGGGGGGTGAGGGTATCAAAAAAGGTTATCCTTTTCAACCTCAAACTGGGAAAGAGGGAAATCAGAGCCTTTTGAGGTATTTTTCCTCCTTGACTTCCAAGATATCACGTTCTTCCACCACTATGCTATTCTTTTCTGTCTCCTGTGGGTAGAGAAAGAGAAGAAACAGATAATCTCTAGATGCCGAAAATGCCTTGTTCTTGGTCCTGGGCCTTGGTCTCTCTTCTTTCTCTTTATTCCCCAGTGACACAATCCAGTCACTCAGCTTCATGTCTTTATAGACCACTGGTTTACGAACTTTTTAGTCTCAAGACCTCTGCACTTTTAAAACTTACTGAGGATGTTTTGAATACAGGTTATCAATATTTACCATATTAGAAATTAAAACTGAAATGTTAACTTCATTTAAAATTATAATTTCAATGAAAATAAAGTTATTAATTTCACTTAAAAATAATAAAAAAAATGATGTTAAAACATTTTAAATAAAAAGTAACTATATTTTCCAAGGCAAAAGAATTTAATAGGAAGAATGGCAGTAGTGCTTTACATTTTTGCAAACCTCTTTAATGTCCAGCTTAATGGATTCTCATGTCTGGGCGCTCATATCAACTTTTGTATTTACTTTGGTGCAAGATGTTATTTCAGTTGAAGTATATGAAGAAAATCCAGCCTCATAAAGATAAGTAGTTGGAATAGGAGCAGTATTTTAATGGCCTTTTCAGATCATTGTAGGTATCCTTTGATACTATACAGAAACTGGACAAATAATGGTTTCTTAATGTTACAACGTGGAATCTGAATCCACATAAATGAGCCCTTGGTACCCTGCTACATTAAAAAGTGCTGGTTGATTTTACATTATGCCTGGGTCTTTACACATGTATGACTTCTGTACCTGTATGACTGTTTGGAAAACAGCAACTTATTGAATTTGAAGATCTTCAAACGCTAACATCTATTATACAATAAAATATTGCTGACATATGTTAATACCACCACAGATCTCATCAAAAAGTCTTTTAACAAGTATTAAGAAGGGACTTTCCCAGTGGTCCAGTGGCTAAGACTCTGCACTCCCAATGCTAGGGGCCCAGGTTTCATCTCTGGTCAAGAAGCTAGATCTGACATGCCACAACTAAAAGACGCTGCAAGCTGCAGCTGAGACCTGGTAGAGACAGAGAATTTTTTTTTAAAGTATTGAGAAGCTATCAAGCTCTTGGTGGCAAACACAAGTTTTCCTATATTCTTTTTTTTTTTTCTCTTTACAGCTCAAATTTTATCCTTGGCAACAAATACTGTCAGTTGTTCTTCTTGAAGTGACAGTTTACTTCATTCATTTTAAAGAAAATGTCTGCCAAATACCCATATTTGAATAACCACAGTTTTCGTCTGCTAGCCATTCTTTCAGATGGTGTTCCATGACAAAAATGTCCAGTTGAGCTTACAACTCAAAACAACTGAACAAGTGCTTTTCCTCAAGACAACCATCATAATTCAGTATGCAGCAGCAGTACTTCCTACCTCAGAAGAGATCTGCACTGAAGAGTTGAAATTTAAAATTAGTAAGTTTTATTACACTTACATAAAGGGCATTTTAAGTAAGACTGTTGTCACTGCAAATGCATAGGGTGAATGATTCAACGAATTTGATGTTACTTGTCTTGATTCACACTAAAATCACAATAGTTTTACCACTTTTTCACAAACTTTTAAATGAATTAATTTTGAAAATAATGTCTTAGTGCTACTATGAAAGTAGTTTTGACCTCATGGATTCCCTTGAAGTCATGGGGATCCCAGGGGTCTGCACGCCGCACTTTGAGAACTGCTACTGTACACACTATTACAAAGACGTCCTGGTTTTTATCCCAGTCTATGCTTCCCTGGTGGCTCAGCGGGTAAACAATCCAAGGGCAAGGAGAAGGGAATGGCGACCCACTCCAGTATTACTGCCTGGAGAATTCAATGGACAGAGGACCCTAGGGGACTACTGTACATGGGGTCGCCAAGAGTAGGACATGACCGCGCGACTAACACTTTCACTTTTCATGCTTCTTTTGGCCCCAGACCCATTGGACCTTGTAACAATGATAGAAATGTCTTTGCACTTACCCTCTGCTTCAACTCTGAATCCTAAGCCCTCCAATCTTCCTTAGGACTTTGCTCCTTCAGTTATTCTGTCTTAATCCTGTATCCTAAATCCCTTTCTCTCTTATCAACATACAAACAAGCTCTAGTATTTCTTCCCATTCTTTCAAATCACTCCTTTGATCCCATATGCCCCTCCAGCTACTGTCCCATTTCTTGGCTTCCTTTGGTAAACAAAGTCCTTTAAGAATTGTCTGCTGCTGCTGCTAAGTCACTTCAGTCGTGTCCGCACTGTGCGACCCCATAGATGGAAGCCCACCAGGCTCCCCCGTCCCTGGGATTCTCCACGCAAGAACACTGGAGTGGGTTGCCATTTCCTTCTCCAATGCATGAATTGTCTACACAGCTCAATCGAGCTGGAAAACAAATACAAAAACAAAACAAAGTGACTTTGAAGGGTGGAAACAAGGGGGAAAAAAAAAAACCAGATGTCTTCTTCCTCCAGTCTCCTGAAAGACTCCCCACTGGTTAAAGTCAAATAGACGAGAGCAGGACAAGAGAGACTCGATACATCTGTGCAAGTCAGCTGTCTAGGCAGTGAGCTGAAGAAAAAACGGTGAAGAGGAGGTATAGAGACAAGAGAAGGTTATCTTTTACAATTTTGTTAGGGGAAAGTGAAAGTGAAGTCACTCAGTCGTGTCCGACTCTTTGCGACTCCGTGGACTGTAGCCCACCAGGCTCTTCCAAGAATACTGGAGTGGGGTGCCATTTCCTTTTCCAGGGGATCTTCCTGACCCAGGAATTGAACCCGGGTCTCCTGCATTGCATGCAGACACTTTAACCTCTGAGCCACCAGGGAAGCCACCAGGAATTATCTTTTACAATTTTGTTAGGGGAACCACTTATCAAAACCTCCCACCATGGCCAAGCACAACAGTAAGAGTTTTCTTATAATAGGAGGTCCTGGTGAACAAAACGGAACTAACAAGTTACCACCAGCTGGAAGGGTTTGGGAAAAGTCAGAAGGAGAGAGGGGATGCCAGTCTGTATGTCCCATCAACTTCTAAAAACCCTTCTCGTGGAATTCATCCTGGCTGAGCGATGAGTGTGCCAGCGGGAAGGACTCTGGGTCAGAATGACTGGCCAGGGACAACCCAGGAACTAATCCTATCACCATAAAACCTGAGACTCTAAGCCCGGGGCAGAGCAGTTCTCTTGGGTTCCTTTACCCTGCTGTTCTCTGCCTGGGTGCCCCTTCCCAATAAAGTCTCTTGCTTTGTCAGCGTGTGTGTCTCCTCGGACAATTTGTTTCTGAGGGTTAGCAAGAGCCCACTCTCCGGGCCTGGAAAGGGTCCCCCTTCCTGCAACTGTTTACCCTTTTTACTGCTTACATCCTATCTTTCCTTTTATCTAGGGGAAAAGTTTGTAATAACTAAATAAATAGATAAATAAAATTTAATCACCCTCTTTAAAATTTTGTGCAGTTGCAGGATCTCAGCTCCTCAACGAGAGAATGAACCCAGGCCCACTGCAGTGAAAGCACCGAGTCTTAACCATGGGACTATGAGAGAATTTCCTAAAAAAAAATTTTTTTAACGTAGAGTTGTCTACTTGCTACGGGCTTCCCTGATAGCTCAGTCTGTAAAGAATCTGCCTGCAATGCAGGAGACCTGGGTTTGATTCCTGGGTTAGGAACATTCCCTGGAGAAGACAATGGTAACCCACTCCAGAATTCTTGCCTGGAGAATCCCACGGACAGAGGAACCTGGCAAGCTACAGTCCACGGGGTCGCAAGAGTTGGACACGACTTAAGTGGCAAAACCACTCCCATTACTTGCTACTGCACTCCTTCATGTCCAACTTACTCCTTCCGTCTAGTATCTATTCTCACCACTCCAAAAAAACTGCTCTAGTTTAGGCCACAGTTATTGTTTTGCTCCCACTTATTCAAACTTTCTGAAGCACTGAGTAAAACCGACCACTCCTTTCTTGAAACGCTCTCCTTACACTCTCCTGGTTTTGTTTCTGTTCTACTTCATGGACTCTCTTTGGTGGTTAACTTTTCAATCTCCTTAGATTGTAATCAATTCTGACAGCTGGAGTATCTCTTAAGAGTTAGATCTTGACTCTATTCTTTAAGCCTAAATGGATAGCTGAAGTCTCTGAATTTCTCCCTATGGTCCAGAGCTCTCCCCCAGTTAGCACTGATAGCAGTTGATAACTGCCTACCTGACATCTCCACAAAGCTATCCAACAGGCTTTCCAACTTTATAGGTCCAACCCCCTGATTCTCTCATAAGCCTGTTTTTTCTCCCCGTCTTCTTTCCATCTGCTCTGACTTCTCTAAGTCTCACAAGCGGCAAAGCTGGGATGTGTGCTTTAACATCTAAACCTGTGTGCATTCCCTCATATTGTGCCCCGCTACTACAGGTCCCCAACAAGGCTGCCTTCAGCCAGGTGTAAATTCAAACAGTTCATCCACCTTAACATATTTTTGTCTTTGAGTGTGAAATCTTTGGGAATCACAGAATCCTGTTTTGTGTTCACCAAAGTTTCCAAGTCTATTGTGGACAAAGTTATCAGACCAGGAAGAGATAGTAGAGACAATACGGGTTGGGTGGAGGCACAGCTAAAAGGAGAAGCCCAGCTAGCTAGCGGGAACTGTCTACTCAGCATCCCCCCGAGCGGGGTTTCTCAGCCTTGGCATTATTGGCACTGGGCGCTGCATAATCCTTTGCTGCATGTTCTTTGTTGTACTCTGATTGTAGGATGTTTAGCAGCATCCCTGCACTCTATTCACGATATGCCAGGAGAGCTCTTTTAGTTTTCACAGCCAGAATTGTTTCTGGACATTACCAAATGTCCCCTCGGAGGTGAAACTTTCCAATAACCACCCCCAACTGCACTAAACAGATGTACTTTATACTCTAAAGGAAATATGGAAAAGAAACAAACAAAGGATAAACAATACATTTACAAACTCATGTGTTCAGAGACTTTTTAGAGATATGTGCGTGTGTGCTAAGTCGCTCCAGTCGTGTCTGACTCTGCAACCCTATGGACTGTAGCCCACCAGCATCTTCCGTCCATGCGATATGGAGAAATAAAAGTATAAAAGAGTGTAACAAACTGTGTAAATGGTATAAGCCCAATTTTGTAGAAAAAAATTTATATAAGCATTAAAAAAACTGGAAGACTTAATAATCGTTATTTACTGAACTACCTTACTATGATCCAGGTATTGTATTAATCACTTTACAAAATCACCTCATTTAATCATCACAACAGTTCTCAGCTCTTGTTCCATTTCATAGATCAGGAAATGAGGGGTAACTTGTACATATAGCTGGAGAGAAGATAGGTCTTGAAACTAAATTTATCCAACTCTAATGACCATCTCTTAATGAGCATTCTGCTTCATAATACACAAAAGTAATATTCTAAACAGTAACAATGTTTATCTCTGGATGGAAGAATTAAAAGTGATTTTTGTTTTCTTCTCTATGTATTTCTGTTGATTCCATATTTTCTACTATGATATTTACTACTTCTATAATCAGAAAAAAATTTTCAGTGAAAGTAGTGAGGACTACTTGGAACACAGAGAAAAGGATTATTATAGAAAAAAATATCAAATCAAAGTGGGATTACAATTATGTGAAAATATGCAAGAGATAAAACAAAGTATATAAAATGAAAATAGTAACTATATTAGGGAGATGGGAATAAGATGTAATTTCTAGTTCTCTTTTCCATATTACTATTAATGTAGTCATATTTTATAAGGGATAAAAGTTTATAACGAAAAGAAAGCAATAACAATCATCTATAATTTTATTACCTCCAGGTAACACTGTTAGTATTCAATAATTTCCTTTCTAATCTTTTTCTAAGATTAACACAATCACTTATAAACATTAATGTGAAGGAACCAAGGATGACACTAAGTTGGATAGGACAGCTAAAAGTTGGATTCAGAACATGATCTTGAGGAAGGAAAGAGAATGAAACTAACATTATGGACTGTTTTTATGTCTGACACAATGAAAAAGCTCAACTTCTGGACTCTAGACCTGACTCTCCATGGACTGGACAGGACAACACTGGACAAGGTGCTAAGTTTTTCTAAATCGCTTTTTTTTTAAAAAAATATGTATCTATTTCCTATCTACCTCCCACAGCATTTCTCTGAAGCTAAAATGAGAAAGCATGTGTGTGTGCATGTGTGTGAGAGAGAAAACACTTTGTAAACTCTAAATTCATATACAAAGGTAAGAATCTTAACTGTCCAAGCCAATAGTAAAAACAGCAGTATGAAAGAAATTCAATAGTCTTCTTCCAAGCACCAAGGAAATAATATGACAAAAAACAACTTCTGTGTGACCGTGTCAATCACTAATCTTGATTCAGATTTCTGCGCCTAATAAAGCTGCTATAAAGGAGAGGTAACCTTCAGGTATGACCTACAGAGAAAAATTGTTTATGCCTTGAACAGTGCCAAGAGGATTCTCGGCAGGCAGAGAGTAGAGAACCAGTCATCTGCGTCTAGGGTGCAAACTGGATCTCTTACCTGCAGCTCTGCTTCCAGGCCCAGCCGTCTGATAAAGGGATCAGTGACATGGTAGCGGCGCTCAAAGCTCAGGGCACCCCGCTCCTGCGGACAGAAACAAACTCATAGGTTCAACTGATTCAAATGTAACATGATTTACTACGTTCCTATTACATACACAGCAATGTGCTGGGCTAGAGCTAGAAAGAGAAAACAAGAAACTGGCCTGCAGGAGCTTACACTATACTTCAGCAGGGATTAGAGAATACAAGGGAGCATATAATTAAGCACTAAGTCCTAATTGTTAGGTTCAAAAAAAAAAAAAACCTGAAACACAAAGAGGGAATGTTTCCATATTTAGGTTAAAGAAGGTGGGCATCATCTTTAGGACACATATTGTGGGATATATACAAAGGAGAAAAATAACTTGCATAGTCCTTCAATTCTGTGACTCTGTGCCTCTAGGAATTAGTCCTGGCCCTTGAGGGCCACCCAGTCTAATGAAATCAAACCAAGAAAATGACCCAACAAGTGAACAAAGCTGCAAAAGGATGCAGAGCAAGATACATGATACGCAGACCGACGTGCACCAAGTACATGGCTCGTGTAGAGGCATATACTCGGTCCTTCCAGAGGTGACCACACCTTATGCTGCACGCCACTTAATTTTTTAAAGATTTTTGGCACCGAACCTTTACAAAGAACTTTCTCAGGTTCTTTTAGATTTTATCCTCAAGATTAGCCTGTATGCAGACAGATATTATTATCGCTTAACAGCAGAAAACCGTAGCACAAGGAAGTGAAATGACTAAAGTCATACAGGTAGTTAATTAGGGCAGGGAGATTATAAGCTCCTGACCCCAGCCTGGGGTTCTTATTTCAGAAGCACGTCTTGTCTTGGTTGAATCTCCTCCATTAAACCCCTATGTTCCTTTACTGAGGGCCTCCCTGACAAAGTCTGGGCTACATAGCTAAATGAGTGTGACTGCCCAGTCATCTATTCATTTCACAGTATGAGACTGTCTTCCATGTACAAACCTCAAAGAAGAGGTACAGGCTTTGGTACAGGAGACCCTTGAAGAAGAGAAGAGTGAGCTTAAGCTAAAGTGGGATTAGGACTCTCCCAGGTTCAGCTGAGCAGCCAGAGCAACATGAAGAAGCTCTACTTACTTCCTTCTGCTGCACCCCCACCCTCAGAGATGTGCACACCCATGCTCCCCTCCCTCCCCAGACTCCAGCAACCTCAGGAGCCCAGGTACACGTGCTTGCACAGAGGAATCCCCATGCATCCCACGTTCACGGGTAAAAGACAATCAGAGTCAAGGGACCTCAGCTCCAGTCCTGGGTCTGTCACTAATTAAATTAGTTGTGTGACTTCGGGCAAGTCAGAGACTCTAGTCCTCAGTTTATTCAGCTATAAAAGAAACCTGTGGGGAAAAAAGGACCTCATGTTCTGGATCATGGGCCTGGGTTGCTTACCTTTATCTGCCTACGGATGAGGTCTCTAGTTATGTTGACTTTTGCCATCTTCTCTTAATGGGTTCAACAGAAGGACGCTATAGAAGTATCTTCAGGACCCTTGAGCATTCCAGCCAAGCCCAGGTCCACAAGACACACATTTAATTACCTGGGGGAAGAAAAATCATCAAACCTTGGGGGATGGGGAAAGGTGGCTTTGGAGCCCTGATTCCACCCCTAAAATACCGCACCAGCCCATCCAGTAAACTGGCTATTGCCTGTGATTTACGACATGGTGCGCTGGCCCTGCTCCATAGTGCTGAAGAACCTCTGGAGGGTCAAAGGGGCAGGGGAGAGACAGTGATTCACAGCCACAGGAAATACTGGAACAAACACTGAAGGAGCCGTGTGTGCTTCTCCAGAAAATGGGTGTGTGTGTGTGTCTGTGTGTGACTATGAGTATGAAGGAAGATGGAAACACATCCTGAAAGGACGAACAAGGCATACAGCGAGAAAGATGTCAAGTTTCACTTGCTCAGTATCTGTCTGTGGCCACCAGTCTGTAACTTTTAATTATGCTTCAAAATCCCTGACCTTCAGCTTAGCTCTCCCCCAAACCAAATCAGTATCACAGACAGAACATTCAACTTTCCAACAGATTCACAGAGTCAAAGAGTGGAGAGGGAATTTAATGGTGACCAGTCCAACTCTAAGAAAACCTTCTTTAGTATCCTGACAGGTAGACTTTCATACTTGGAACCTCTTGAAGCAAACTATTTCTTTGTTATACAACTCTGACAGAGAAACCATTTCTGATAATTTACCATTAAGAAAGCACAAAATATGAGAAAAAAGTTCCACACTGAAGCACACTCATCACAGAGTTTGGAAGAGCAAAATAAATAAATAAAGCCACCCAGGTTTCCAATGATAGAGGAACAGCTAAATAATGGATAGCCATATGATATTAGAAAGGCTACTTGTGAAAGAAAAATGTTTATATCACAATGCCTGTATTTTCTTTTGCAATAAACACTATCATCACAGCTATGTTTAGAAAAGGAAATATAAAAAATAATTGCCATCTTTAGATAATAAATAGTATGACTGACTTTTTCCTTCTACTTTTTGATGTTTTCAATTTTTTTCTATACAACCACATTAATTTTACAATCAGAAAAAAAAAAACAGCTAGAGAAAATATACCCACAAAATTTTAAAAGCAAGTTCTGCCTGTTGTTATGCCCACTTTTTGGTCCTGTTTCTACCTCTGGAGTCACACAGGAGGTCCAGCCTTTCTTTTCCATTATGGCCCTATGACAATGGCTTAGGGACCCATCAGGCCTCTCTGCTAACCCTCCTGAGTCAGCAGGACCCCCTGAAGCCACTTCTGGATCTCCTGGCCTGGGCTTTCCTCCTGCTGGCCTCCTGGAGATCCCTTGTACACCATCCTAAAACCAAACATTCCCCACCTGAGCTGTGAGCAGACTCCTTCCCCTCCTCTTGGCATTTAACCACAAAAGGAGACTCCATTTATAAACACTATGTTATCAGAGATTGCTTTTTCCCCTTTAGTGCTAGGCACACAGTAGGACCAAAAAAAAAAAAAAAACTTGCTGCCTGATTAGATGCTCCCATTCAGCTTGAATTCTTTGGGGCCTATGTCTCCATGGTCTATTTTGGGATTACAAGCTCTTAAAAGGGCAAGAACCTTCCCTTAGAATGTGGAAGCAAACCAGCACTGCATCTCAGTAAGCACTACCAGGGATATATGGAAGTCATGGGCACTACCTAGGATCACAAGACCTACAAGCACCAAGAACATACAGGGATGCCATTGTAAGAACTACAATTCTGTGATTTTGAACAAACTGACATCAATTAAGCACTGGCCTGCAACTGTGTTTATGACTCTGATTTGTGTTATAACAGTCAAAGCCAAAATATTAACAGTAATTGCCCCCACAGTCACCATGAATATGAGATGGGGCTTATCACAATGGAAAACACCAAAGTCAGTGAGTATATCTGATATAAAGTAAGACCAGCCATGCGGCCTTGGTCAAGTCTCTTAATTTCTCTAAGTAGGCACTCATTCCTGTGACTCACAGGCACAGCAAGCATTGAAACAAACAGTGAAGGGCCATGCATGCTTCACCAGAAGAAGGCTCACTTTTTCCTCCCAACACCCTTTTCCTCAGAAGGTTACTGGGAAGGTCAAATAAAATAATGTAAGTATAAAGCCTTTTCCCTAATTTTATTTTGAAAGGAACACAAATACTTGTATCTGCTAAGAACTACTACGTTGCCAAATATTATGTACTTACTATGTGCCGAGAATTATGTTAAGTGCTTTATATTTATTTATCCATTCATTTATTCATTCAACAGTGAGCACAAGAAGCTTCTACTATATGCCAGGTACTATTCCAGACCTAGGAGACATAGCAGTGAACAGAAAAGATAAACTCCTTATTCTCAGGGTACCTATATTCTAGCAAGAGGGGACAGATAACAAATAATAACACAAATAAAATAAGACTATATCCAGTAGCGAAAAGTGCTATGATGAAAATAAAACAAGCTATCAGAGAGTGACTGATGAGCTACTTTTAGACTTGAGGTTAAAAATGATATAGTGCGTTTTGGAGTTGTCTGGCTGCTCAGCATGTGAACTTCCTTCCTGTATTTTGGGAATTTCCCATCTGATGAGTCTGGTGGGAATTAGAGAGCCCTCTCACTATGAAGTGAGAATGGTGGAGACAAGATTCTCTTTCTGAGGCTCTCCTATACCTAGTGTGTGTGCGTATGGCCCAGGCTATGTCAACAGATACGTGAGCCCCAGACCTTAATTGAGATCTGCTGTCAAAGGATCAGAGGACCATGGAGAGTCCATGCTGGCAGGAAGGGGTGCTATAGTTGCCATTAAGGTCTAGTCAGCTGGTGGTGGTGTAAGCTATGTAAAGGGCAGCAATGATCTCATGGACTGGTTCTGTGAGTAATTTTGGCTGTGGGTCCTGGCTGGTAACTAATTTCCCTTGTTCTAGCCCATTCTTCAAGTCTGGCTTCGTAGCCTTCCTTGATATTTTGTTGAGTTTCTTTAATATCTTTTTAAGAATCATCTAGAATTGGTTTCTGTTGCTGACAGCTACAAATCCAGTCTGATACAGAGGAGTTCTTTGAGAAGATGAGATTTAAGCTGAAGTGTGAATGGCAAGAAGTCATAAAGATCTAGGGGGATACAATTCTGAGAAGGGAGACAACCAGTGCTAAGATCAGCTCAAAAGCTTGTATGGTAGATGCTGGTCTTATCTTCACTGAACACACAAGGAGACAGATATGAAACAATTCCCATGTCACATAGCTGATAAACTGGAGACACAACAGGGACCCAAACCCAAAACTGTGTACACTCTTAACCTCTATGTATACATAAATAAATTACTCCAGACTGCAATTTCCTAGAGTAATGATCACCACAAGAATCCCCAAGTGAAAGTCGTTCAGTCGTGCCCGACTCTGCGACCCCATGGACTGTATAGGGGTCATAAATGAATAGGGGTAAATGAATTCTCCAGACCAGAATACTAGAGTAGGAAGTCTTTCCCTTCTACAGGGGATCTTCCCAACCCAGGGATCAAATCCAGGTCTCCTGCATTGCAGGCAGATTCTTTACCAGCTGAGCCACAAGTGAAGCCCAAGAATACTGCAGTGGGTAGCTTATCCCTTCTCCAGCGGATCTTCCCGGTCCAGGAATAGAACCGGGGTCTCCTGCATTGCAGGCAGATTCTTACCAACTGAGCTATCAGGGAATCCCCAAAAGAGTCAAATAAATTGTCATTATTCATTCACTAATTTTCTTAAAACATAAACTGAATTTTTACCAAGCACCCAGCACTGTGCTAGTCATGAGGGAATAGTGAAGATGAAAAGATACAGTACCTATGCTAAGAAGCAAAGAATCAAAAGGCAAGGGACTTTAGGGAGTTCCCTGGTGGTCCAGCAGTTAGGACTCGGTGTTTTCACTGCCAAGGGCATGCGTTCAGTCCCTGTTGGGGGAACTAAAATTCCACAAGCCACAAGGAACTCCAGCTGATATTGGTGTGTGGCTTGGAAATACTAAAAGGAACAAGAAGAGTAAAACCAGAGAAACTCGGTAAGCAAAAATCACTGCCATTCAGGTAAATGGTAAAATGGAAACTGAGATTTAAAACAGTATCAGACTGGCAGGCAGAGGTTTAAGACCCAAAATGTCAAATTTAACACAATTACTGCTCAGGTGGTATTTTGGTAAACAGTTCCATTCCCATCCTGAGAAGAAATGATAGCACACTGGCAGAGAGCTCATTTTGTAACACAGCCCACCCTCTCCTCTTCACAAACTTTTAGAGGCAGACAAGCATAAGTGGGAACACTTCTAAGTAGAGATCATTTAAAAGGCTCACCTCAGGAGAGAAATACACTCAAATGTACAGAGGGCATAACTAGTTTCATACTTCTCAAATACAAATAATCAGAGCAATAAATAAAAGTTATATAAATATGAGATTCAATCATGGTCAAATTTTAAAAGCATTATTTTAAGGAAGGTTCAGAAATAGTCAATTCTACAGAGTAAAGAACTCATAGACATGAAATGATATGAATGAAATATTGAAATTGGCAAAAGGAAGTTACGTGTGTGTGTGTGTGTGTGTGTGTGTGTGATTAAACACTAGAAAAGTGTTTAATTCAAGAGAATTTCTATCTCTGGTGCAGTATGTGAATTACATAATATTCAGTTCTGTTGAGGGGTAAAAAGACCAAACTAAGTGACTTCAAGAATCCATAAAGTAACAATTTCAGTGTCTACTTTGCCAGGTTCTGTGCTAGACTAAGAGCTCACAATGTAGTCATAGTTACTTGAGTATCAAAGGCACCCAGGCCATAATCAGAGCTCCAAAGAGAGACTGAAGAAGGCTAACTTTTAGTCAAATGATCAAAATGAATAGCTAGGACAGTAAATTCAGAAGGAACAACATGGAATAATAAATTAAATCTTATTATACTCATTTATTCACACATCTAAACATGTAACAGTAGAACTAGGCAGACTCCTGGGAAATCACTAATGAAGAATGAAGAGTTTAACAGTCGACACGCAACTTTTTTTTTGGCTGCACCACATGGCTTGTGGGAATTTAGCTTCCCAACCAGGGACTGAACTGAGGCCATCACAGTGAAAGGGATGAGTCCTAACCACCAGGGAACTCCCAGACAACAAGAAACTTTAATGTATCTTCTTCATCCTAAGGATAGCACAGTTAATAAATAAACTCTGATTTTCACACTTAAAGCTCTCATAACATTGAGGGCTAATTTTCTGGTAGAACATGAAAGTTCAAGAAAACGTTCTCCAGCTAGAATACAAAGATTTAGGAGTGGTATTTACTTGTAATTTAAGATACTACAGGCAAACTCCAGCTGATATTCAATGGAAAAAAGGAAGAAGGAAGCCAGTTTTTGTGAATCAGGAATATAAGAAATATAGAAACACCTAAGGCACAGAGGAAAACATATGACTTAATGTTATAAAGAAAACATGAGCTGCTATGTAGATGTTGTATCTTCCAAAGGGTATTCTGTTCCTGGAGCTCTAAAACACCTAGAACTTAACACCATCACTTCCACAGACTTCTAACTTAGGCTACTGGGAAACTTTCTTCAAAGGGCCTATGTCTGTTACAGTTAAAGGAAGCTAATAAAATTCAGTTTGGAGGACTTAAACTCATACTTCATAATGCAAGTGTTAGTCACTCAGTCATGTCCGACTCTGTGCAACCCGATGGACTGTAGCCTGCCAGGCTCCTCTGTCCATGGGATTCTCCAGGCAAGAATATTGGAGTGGGCTACCATTTCCTTCTCCAGGGTCATAATGCAAAGGGTACCAGTAATATAACAGCTTAAGGTTAACAAACCCTAGAACAAAGTACACCTGGAGAAGATTACTCATCTGGAACCAAGGATTAAATGGTAATATGCAAACATGAGAAACCACCCATTTTAGGTGTGCCATAGTCCTTGTTTGGGCTCTGGTTAATGTAGCAGAAAGAGAAGCAGACTTAAAATACGTAGGCACCTGGGCCTGAATTTCAGCCTCTGGTTGGGCAAGTTACTTAATCTTTCCGAGTTTCAATTTGCTCACTTGTAAAAGAGGGATGCTAACCTCCTTCAATGGATCATTGTGAGGAATAAATGATGAAGTATGTATAAAAGTGCAAAATATATACCTGGATCATGCTGCTGCTGCTGCTGCTAAGTCGCTTCAGTCGTGTACAAATCTGTGCGACCCCAGAGACGCAGCCCACCAGGCTCCCCCATCCCTGGGATTCTCCAGGCAAGAACACTGGAGTGGGTAGCCACTTCCTTCTCCAATACCTGGATCATAGTGGGGCTTAATAAATGATTAAATGAAGGCTTAGTTGGACACGACTGAAGTAACTTAGCGGCAGCAGCAGTAGTGAAGTAAAAGTCGCTCAGCTGTGTCCGACCCCATGGACATTCTTCAGGCTAGAATACTGGAGTGGGTAGCTGTTCCCTTCTCCAGGGGAGCTTCCCAAGCCAGGGAGCAAACCCAGGTCTCCCACATTGCAGACAGATTCTTTACCAGCTGAGCCACAAGGGAAGCCCAAGAATACTGGAGTGGGTAGCCTACCCCTTCTCCAGTGGATCTTCCCCATCCAGGAATTGAACTGGGCTCTCCTTCATTGCAGGCAGATTCTTTACCAACTGAGCTATGAGGGAATATATGATAGCCGAACCTAAATTCTAAGACCGGATAACTCCTGTTATCTATGCTCAGTGGCATGGTTACAACATTTCTTCCACATTTCCTTCCCTACCAGAGAGACAAAGCTGACCTTGAGGATTCCATTGTGCGTGGTATGGTGGGGCATAGAGAACAGGATGTCTTTATCACCTCTGCTAGCTTTGAAATACAAGATCAGGAGGAAAAAAGTGACTTTGTTGAAAACAAAGAAATTCTATACAAAACTTGTGTAAGAATGCATATAGTAACATTATTCACAATAGCTAAAAGATAGAAACAACCAAAATGTCCATCAACTGATGAATGGATAAACAAAATGTGGCTTATTCGTACGACAGAATGTTATTTGGTCATAGAAAGGAATGAAGTATTGATTCACGCTGTAACATGGATGAAAACTTGAAGACATTATGCTAAGGGAAAGAAGCCAGTCCCAAAATGCCACATATTGTGTGAATTCATTTATGTGAAATCTCAAGAATAGAAAAAGCTGTAGAGACAGAAAGTAGATTAGTGGTTGTCTACGGTTGAGAGAGAAGATGGGGTGATTGGGGGTGGGGCAGTGATAGCTAAAGGGCATGGTTTTCTTTTGGGGGGGGGTGACGAAAATGTTCCAGAATTAGATGGTTATACAACTGTGACTATATCAAAAAGTAAAGAACTGCACACATTAAAAGCATGGGTTTTATGGTAAGTAAGTTATATCTCAGCTGTAAAGGAGGAAAAGTCCCCAAACCCTTTCTTTGGTTCTCTACCTCAAAATCACAATTTAAGAAAATTTAGTTCTCACCCTTTCCTTCATTTGTCTCCTAACTTGAATAGCAGTTACTTATGTGGCTTCTTTTCCTTAACAGACTAAAAACATCCTGAGGGCCAACTCTATCTATCTGATTCATCTACTGACCCCTCCTAGGTCTCCCAAGGAGTGATGTGAACTTAGCAGGTACCAATATATTAAAACTTGCTGAATGAACAACAGCATGACTGCCTTGCATACAAACAGTGTTTTATACCTATCGCAATGCTTCTGTTCATGCTTTTATTTGAACTTCACAATAGTCTTGAGAAGAAGCTGGAAAGTTCCTATGATCCCCTTTTAACAAGGGGGAACTGAAGCCCACTGCTATGCGGTACTGAGGGAGAGGCACTGAACTGGGATTAGGGTCTTGTGCTCCAGGCCAAGACCTGCCTCTAACTGGCTATGTGACTCTGAGTATGGCATTTCATTCCCTCAGCCTATTTACCCATCTGTAAAATGAGAGGTAGACTGAGATGCACTGCAAAATCCATTTCAATACCATTATCCCAGGACACACTGCTAGGAAGCAGCAGAGTGGAGACTGAACCCTCATCATCTGTACTCTCTTTCCTCTGGTCTTGCTGCCTCCCACTGCAGGGAGGTGCCTCCAGCTGAGTGACAACTGACCGACCTCCCTGTCAACATCCTGAATTATGCAAAAGATATATGCAAGTTTCCTCTCTATTTGCAATGGTTTTCCTACTGGAGCAATCCTATGGGGGGAAAAATGCACTTCCAATGCATAACGGTAATCTGAACTAAAATAATAAAATAAAAAGTTGGCTGCGGAGTCCAACAGACCTCAGGTTCAAATTCCAGTTCTGCCACCTACTTTTTCTGTGACAGTATTTCTAAACCTCAGTTGCCTAATCTATAAAACAGGGATTATAAAGCCCACCTTCACAGAGTGATGAGGAATGGGAGGAAATGCCTGATACCGAGTCTAGCAAATAGTATTTATTGGACATTCTAAGCATTTTACAAGTACAATCTGACAGACCCCTCCTCATAACAGCCCTATGAGACAGGTACTACTATTATTTTCATTTTATAGATGAAGGACTGAGGCATGGAGAAGTTAACTTGCCCAAAGTTACAGTAATTAAATGAAGAGTCAAACTAGATAGTTCATCTCCAGAACCCAGGCTGTTGACCACTAAAAAAGAATTTCTACTACTATCTTTATTTAGACCACATCCAAGCACTCTTTGCCAATAGACACTCTGTCTCTTATTTCTTAGGGTTAGGCTAAGGCATCAAAATCACCTTGACTCTGCTGGTCTCAAACACAAACTTAAAGCTTGCATTTCAGGGTCATGGACTAAGTTGGCACAAGAACATCGGAGAAAGGTGTGGATGGCAGGACAAGCCCATCAGCCAAGCATCACTGGAAAAGTTCTTTTGCCATCTCTGAGGCTCCTGGCTTAAATGATTCCATATGGGGCTGACTGAAGCATTCTCTGGGAAAGGCCATCCTAAGAAATGCTCTACTTTGTGGGAGCTCTGGATGAAAACTCACCTTGATGTCTTCTCTGTCTGTAGAGTTCTCTATCGCCATCTGAGTTTTGTAAAAGATTTTCCTGTTCTCAGAACTTTGCTTTTCAGTGACCATACATACTAATTTATCTGCAGTGTCATAGGGCCACAATTATCTTAAGGTAGTGGAAGGGAAGAGAAACAGAAATGGGAGAGTATTCTGATAACATTATCCTTTCTCACTGAATTCAAGAGCATCTGGTCTTACATTTCACCTTTAACTTGCATCGCCCCCAATCCTGCCACAACTCAATGCACCTCTCATAGGGAAGCCCTTTAAGTTTCGCCCTCTAATTTCACTCCTAGCAGAAAGGTCAAGCAAAACTAAGTTGATCAATTTGGAAATGTTTCCTTTTTGATTCAACTGCAGTTGTGTTACATCCAGATGTCCAGCTCAAGAGGGAACTGGAAGAGCCACTGGCACCCAAACACTCAGGCCTCAACTGATGAAGCTCCCTGACCAGAAACGCCTGACTCCCATTCTGAGAAAGGCTCTCTAAAAGGTTCAAGAATAAACACAGTTTTATGCTTTCCGAAAATAAAATCTGGAGGTTATGAACAAGGACATAATTTTACCAAGGTCCTGATCCTAACACTGCCTCCAAAGAGCTTGTAGATAGCTACCTGGGCAAGGACAGATCCTCCTCTGCCCCCTTCCCCAAGAAAATGGGGTTAATACCTCCCCAGATGGCTACAGGGAGGATTAAGGGTTATCATTCTTTGCATCCAGCTCTGTCACAGCTCTAGCAGTTAGGACCTTGTTCATTCTAAAATGAGACACTAAATATAAACATGCAGCAGTGACCCTTGAATCTGACTCTACAACAGGGTGAGAACTTCCATTCCACACAGCCTCCAACACTGCCTCCCGTACCCCAACCTGCTGGCTGAATCCTCCTCTTATTCAGGCCTCAAGTTTTTAAGGTATTAGTCACTAATGCCACAAAGCCCTTTGTGGAGTCAGCAGCTATTACTAATAGCACCAAGAATGAACCCCAGAACTACTCTCAGGGTTTCCGACAGGCCTGAATTCACCCTGAAGAAACCAAAGTCCCTTCACCCCCAAACCCAGGCCCTTGAGGGGCAATAGATGAGATCTAATGAAAAGCAAATATTACATCAGTGAGTCCTCACAAACCCACTGTAGAGTAGGTGGTCATTTCACAGATCAGAAAAGCATAGCTCTGAGAGAACATGTGATTTACTCCAGGACACGCATCTAAGAAGGTGCACACATAGGATCAAGTATCAGCCCTACTATCACTCCCTGTGTAACCTCCAGCATATCTGTCAACTTTCTGGATCCTCAGTTTCCTCATCTGTAGAGTGGGAATAGCGATAATACTTATCACTAGGACTAAATGAAATATTGGAAGAAAAGTGTCCAGCAAGTACCAGGTACAAAATATTCAATACATATTAGTTTTTTAGGGATCAAAACAATAGGAATTTTATATAATTTTCACATATTAACAGTTTAAAATACTAAAAAAAAGAACTTGTCCAATTAACTACATAAGTGTGAACTCCTTTACCATATCTTTGATAAAAAGTGGCAAAGCCTCTGCTTGAATACTTCCAGTGATGGCTAACTCACTCCTTCACAAGGCAGCCCATTCTGTTTTTAGAAAGCCAAATTCTCTCCTGTCACGCCAACATCTACCCTCTTGGGATTTTCATCCTCTGATCCTAGTGCTGCATTCCAGGATCACACAGAGGAAAGTCCAGTTCCCTTTCCAAGGACAGTTCTGCAAGCATATGTCCCCCAGGCTCTTTGCTCTGGTCCCTTCAGCTCCTGATCCAGTGTCACTGTCCCTGAGGAGACAGAACTAGGTCTCAATTCTGATCCTTTCACTTACTAGTTATGTGGCCTTAAGCAAGTTATTTTACCTCTCTGAACCAGTATCTTCCTATGTATACCAAGAAAAATGATTTTCACCTCACTGGGTAGTCATAAAGTTAAATTAGATAAAAGTAAGAACACTACTGAGCATAGAGTCTGACATATACCAGGCCCTCAATAAATGTCAGTCACTTTTTAGGATGTATTCCAATTAGCAAATATCCCTCACAGTAAATGAGCCAGAATTAAATGTAACACAAGGGACTGGTTTCTGATGGGAACTATCAAGGCTTGGGTTTTTGAAGAGCTTTCTTATTATACAGCTGAGAAGAAAGCACAGCCCAAGAGTTATATGGGTTTGGCAGCCCAAAGATGTGGTGGAGAATCTGGAAAGGTGACGATGAAAGAAGAAAGGAAACAGAATGGATCATTAAACCAGTCGCCCAGAAGAAAAGGTAAGTATCACCACAGTACGTGTTGTCTATGACTCCCTCTCTGAGACCCAGGACTGCACATGCAGGCTATATTCCCTAATTCAAAAAAGAGAGAAGAAAATTAATTAAAGAATAATTAAAGTCACAGTTCTGGATCATCCCAGCAGTTAGCCTCTCCAGAGCTACAGATGTTTAGCAGGGGGCTTCTTCAGTTGTAACCTGCCAGATTCTGAAGCCCAGGTGTGTGAAAATATCCTTCACAGGATGTCTCATGAGTTCTTTCCAGCTCGGAAAGCTGTTTGACAACTTTAAAACTCAAAACTGGCAAATCGTCAATGACATCATCACCACAAGCATTACACATATTCTTTCCTTCAGTGACCCCAAGGGAAGGAGTCCCAGGCACAAATATGAATTGCTGTTCAGCTATTCCTCAAAGTTGACCCAAAGCACTGCTTCTACAAACAGGGATGTAGCTTGAACATAAGTGCCCCCAAACAGATTAAAAGAGGGAATGGCCACTGGACTCCAGAACTGAAGCAGTGTGATCACAAACTGCGGCAGAAAAGGTTGTTTTCCCACCTACTAATGAAACACAACAGCTTGCAATGAAGAAATTCATTGTCAGTCTTAAGACTCGGCCCAAAGAAGCCCTTCTAGTTACTCCTTGGCATGTGACAGAGGATCTAGTTATTACTATACTCAACAGCCAACAATCTCTTTAAAAACAGAAGAATTACAAAGAAGACGCCAGAATTCACATCAAAATAGCCTTAAGTAGTTGCTTCAACTTTTAGGAACTCAAGAAGGACTGCAAGGTACAGAAAAGTTTAGTGAGGCCACTGGGCATACCTGTGCCCTAGGTGGGGATTTCATAATGCCTTTGAGTCAGAAGGTGACCTCAGAATATTCTTCTCAAAACTGTTTCAGGCTTTATTAAAAGTGATGACTTAACTGCCACTTTGCCCTGATCACCTACCCATCTTCAGAAAGAATGGGGAAGCTACAGCCACCCTACCAGGCTTCTAAACTCACTAACTTGAGACGAAAACTTTAAGTTGCTCTACCAGTTAAAGAAAGTCATAGAAGAAAAGGCCTTTGGGCAAAATAGTCAAATTAGGTTGTTAGACATGAGTCGATAAGTCCCGGTATCTCTTTTCTAGAGACCCCGGTGGCACACCTGCAGAGGAGAGCCAGAGGGCACTGGGCAAATTCAACCTGGCTGGCAAGGGGGCGTCTCTGCAGCTTTCAGCAACGAGAATTGGAACCTGCTGGGTCGCAGTCTCTCTCCTACTCCACACTTCCTATTTGCCCTTTGAAGTGGGTACTGAATAGCCAGTTCCCAAGTAAAGGCCTTTTTGTACGGGCGCTACAGTCGCCTGGTGGAAACACCTCGGCAGAGTTTAGTTTGCTGCCAGGATGGGCCACTGAAGGCATCTGCGGCTGCCAGAAGCCTGGTCTGGACACGGGGACGGACACACAGAGAGAGAGGGAGAGAGAGAAACTAAGAGAGAGCAGGAGGTCAGGTCAACGTTGCCCTCTCGGCACTTCCACCTGCCCCCTTCTTCCTGAGACCCGGGCCATATCAGATGTCAAACAAAAACTCCGCAAAAAAGTCCCGTGATGGGACGACTTCCACCTCTCCCTCTGCTGAGGCTACCCGAACTCCCAGAGCCTTCCCCCACCACGTCCCAGCCAGCCCTCCGTCCCCACCATGACCCCGGCCCACTCTGCCCTCCGCCCCGGCGAGGCCTGCCCCTTCTTGGGACACCCCGGCCCCCCTCTACCCCGAGGCGGACGGGCTCAGGCCCCCGGGCCGGCAGGGCTGGGGCCGGCCCAGAGCAGAGGCGGCCCGTGCGCCCAAGGCTGCCGGAGCCGGTCCTCGCCTGGGTGCCCGCGAAGAGCAGGAGGCGGCGGCTACCCGTACCTGTCAGGCCTCTTCCTAGGACCGGTGGCGGCGCAACTTCAGGAGCCCATGTCCGTCCGGGGGGCCCGGCCCCTCTCCCCGGAGGGGGGGCGCGGATCCCGGGGAGGGGGCTGGGGGACCCGGGCTGCTCTAGCCCCTTCCCATGCTCCCCGCCCGGCGCCTGGCCGGGGCCGGACAGCGCCTCCGCCCGCCCCTGCGCACCGCCTCACACCCGCGCTCACACACACACTCACACTCCCTCGCGCGCTCTCACACACGCACTCCCCTCCCTCCTCCTGCTCTGTTTATCTCCTCCAGCTGTCTGGGGACCCAGGAGAAGCCCAGCACCGCGCCTGCGCCACGCAGTCTCCGCCCCCGCCCCGCGCCTCACAGCCAGCGGCTACGCTACGGAGACAGCGCCCGGCAGTTTCCAGAATGGCGATCAGGGGCCCCCCCCACACACCCTCCACTCCCCGCGCCCGGTCAACGTCTGCTGCCGGCGGCGCCCACTAACCTGCTAGTGGGGGAGCCCCGCACAGCCGCGGCCAATCCGCTTCGCCGCTCGCCAGACCGGCAGCCAGTGGGCGGGCGGAAAAGCTGGGCTAGGCCCTGGGGCATCCTGGGAGTCGTAGTTTTTCTCCATCGAAGAACTCCCGCAGCGCGGGCTCACCCCGCCCAGTTGCCATTAGTTACCCGGACGCGCCTTCTATCCTATATCCACGTAAAATGCTCCCTGCTGTCACTTTTGGGACACTCCCCTCACCCACTGCCCCCAGAGGCCGACACAGTTTCGCAACAGCCTTCTCAAGACTTCCTCAGAGCCCCTTAATTGCGGGACCCGTCAAGGCTTGGGGCCCCAGGTCCTCCCCAAGAGCCAACTCTCGGCTCACTCCATCCTATTCTTGGGAGCTGAGCAGCGGCACATTCCTCACCGTTGTCTCCCCGCCTGAAGGAGGAGGATAAAAGGTAATCAGCCTACACCGGGTGGCCTGGAGGGGAGCCAGCCGTACACACACTCTTGGAAACCCTCAGTCTGTTGGGAGAGACAAGATGCATCTGAGATCGGTGGAAGTACTGCTGTTCCCACCTCTGAGAGGCGGTTCCACCCTTGTGGAGTCCCAAGTCTGACGGAGGAGTCACTTCCTCTCGATAAGGAAGCTCCCAAGGTCACAAGGGAGTCATTTTGCCTAACTTATGAAGGTAGAGACCGGGCCCCACCCACGAGGAGCCTCCAGTCAGAAAAAGAAGACAAGGTCATCTTCCAAGAAAGGAAACATAGCTCACCCGTAGGGTGCCCTCTGTCAGACAATAACAATAATGTGCTTTTGCTGAGCATTTGCTTACTATGTCAGCACTGTAGTGAGTACAGTTCCTTGAAAAGTGAAAGTTAGTCGCACAGTTGTGTCCAACTCTTTGGGATCCCATGGACTGTGGCCCACCAGGTCCTCCATCCATGGAATTCCTCAGACAAGAGTACTGGAGTGGGTTGCCATTTCCTTCTCCAGGGGATCTTCCTGACCCAGGGATAGAACCTCGGACTCCTGCATTGCAGGGTATTCTTTATCAATTGAGCTACTAAGGAAGATGCTATTCCTTATATAGGTACTATTACTGTATCTGTTCTGCAGTAGAGGAAACTGAGGCATAAAAAAGTTAAAAGCAATTTGGCCAGGGTCACATGGATGATAAAGAACCAATCTGCTGAGAGTCTAAACTTTTGAACAGTACCTGTCCCTCCAGTGAGAACCAGGCAGCACTTGTCCTCAGGAAGAACTGTATATAAATATTTAGCATTTATAGTGTTTGCCCCGTGTTTATTACTCCATGAGTTGCTTGTTTTGTCCTGCTTCTGCTCATATCAAGAGCTGAATTAGTCTGTGAGCTCCCTAAGTGCAATTTCTCCCCATTTGGAGGCATTAAAGCCTGCCATTGTCAGTTCAGCTTTGTGCAATGTCTTTATCCTAAAGATGTTGTGAATCATTCCTCCTGATCTCTTACAGACAGATGTTTCACCAAACTTAAAAAAGTATAGGGGACTTCCCTGGCAGTCCAGTGGTTAAGACTCTGCGCTTCCAATGCAAGGGGCACGGGTTCAGTCCCTGGTTGGGGAACTAAGTTCCTGCATGCTGGATGGTGTGACCAAGATAATATAAAAATAAATAAATACTTTAAATAAAAAATTATAAACTTCGAGACTGGGATAAAGCTTTGAGATCACCTATGTATAGCTCCAGGCTGTACATAGGCTGAAGGTGCAGGCTGAAACACTAGGTCAATTCAAATGAATAATGGCTAACATTTATTGAACATTTACCATGGGAGATAAGTACTTATCAGTGAATTAAGCAATACTGTCATGAATCATAGCTAGTTGGAATTAAGACCCAGCTTATTTGAGTCCAGAACCCCCATATTAAACCCTGTTCTATGCTGGCAATATCAGAGGATCTTAGAAATACTGATAGAGAAGTATGGTTGATGTTTCTGTGACTCTTAGCACAGTATTTTGCAGAGAGCAGACATTCAGTAAGTATTTGTTGTCGGTTGTTTTGTTGATAGGGAGTTGATGATAGCAAGAAGAATATTAATAATAGCTACATCTATTATATATTATTTTCTATTAGGAGCTCACTTGTTCTCTCATGCACTCTTTTTCTTTTCTACATCTATGAATATATATGTGTATATGACAGGTTTATATATTGCACACGTATACATATATACATACATGTATCCATGTCCACATATACATGTGTACACATAGATACATACATATCACATATATACATACATATATACATGTATCTTTGTATACACACATGTATACATTCACACACACCCTAACTCATTTGATCTTCACAACAACATTATGAGGTAGGTATTATTCTTACTCTCATTTTACATAGAAGAAACAGACTCACAGGGGAGTTCAGTTCAGATGAGACCCCTCCCAGCCATAGGTGTTTTCAGATCAATTTAAGAGAGAACTTTCTAACCACTAGAGTTGGGCTACTTTGGGAGGTTTGGAGCTCTCTGTCTTTGGTAATATTCATGTATAGGATATATTATATAGTCATCTGTTCAGGATACTCTAGAAAGAATTACTTTATTGCATGCTGCTGCTGCTGCTAAGTCGCTTCAGTCGTGTCTGACTCTGTGCGACCCCATAGATGGCAGCCTACCAGGCTCCTCTGTCCATGGGATTTTCCAGGCAAGAGTACTGGAGTGGGATGCCATTGCCTTCTCTGACTTTATTGTATAGATATTAAATTATATGACCAATTCTAATATTTTCTGATTTGACTTTTGGAAGTAGACAAAGATTACACAAATATAACTTATAGTAGTGAATGCAGCGATGATGCCCCAGCTGATCAGCTCTATAGAGGTAGTCACTGACACCACTATTTTCATGTCCTGATTGGACTCTGGGACAAAAGGGGATGTAGTCAACATGAAATTAAAGATGCTCATTAAAGCATTAAAGATGCTCATATTTTACAACCCAGCAATGCAACTTCTGATATATTTTTTTACAAATTTAAAAAGAACACCACTTTTCCCCCCCGCAACTCGAGACATGTTGGATCTGACCAGGGATTGAACCTGCATCCCCTGCACTGGAAACACGGGGTCTTAACCCCTGGTGACTGTGCGTTTACTTGCACTGGCTCTTTTCGACCCTACAGACTGTAGCCCACCAGGCTCCTCTGTCTGTAGGATTTTCCAGACAAGAATACTTGAGTGGGTTGCCATTTACTCTTCCAGGGAATCTTTCAGACCCAGGGGTCAAGCCTGTGTCTCCAGCATTGCAGGCGGACTCTCTAATGCTGAGCCATCAGGGGCTTCCCGGGTGTGTCAGTGGTAAAAAATCTGCCTGCCAATGCAGGGTAAGCAAGTTCAATCCCTGATCATGAAGTACTACACAATCCAATTCACTGATTCACATGCTAACAAGATAGAGAAATCTTAAAAGCATAATAATTGAGTGGAAAAAAGGAAGTTGAAAAAGATCCATTCAGTATGATATTGATGTAAAACGTAACACAAAAATACCACATGTTATAGATGCTTGCTGCTGCTACTGCTGCTAAGTCACTTCAGTCGTGTCTGACTCTGTGCAACCCCATAGACAGCAGCCAACCAGGCTCCCCCGTCCCTGGGATTCTCCAGGCAAGAACACTGGAGTGGGTTGCCATTTCCTTCTCCAATGCATGAAAGTGAAAAGTGAAAGTGAAGTCGCTCAGTCGTGTCCGACCCTCAGCGACCCCATGGACTGCAGCCTTCCAGGCTCCTCCATCCATAGGATTTTCCAGGCAAGAGTACTGGAGTGGGGTGCCATAGATGCTTACATATGAAATAAAAGTACAAAAAGTTAAATGGGAAAAACACATAGCAATTTGGGGAAAGTGGTTACCTCTGAGGAAAAGGAAGAAAACTGAGATGAACAATGGGATTTGGTTATGCATGCCACGTCATTTCAGTCGTGTCCGACTCTTTGTGACCCTATGGATTATAGCCTGCCAGGCTTCTCTGTCCGTGGGATCCTCTAGGCAAGATTATTCCAGTGGATTGCCATTCCCTCCGTCCTTCAGGAGCACAGGGGATCAAACCTGAGTCTCTTATGCCTCCTGTATTGGCAGGTGGGTTGTTTACCGCTATTGTTACCTGGGAAGCCGGGTTTTGGCTATAGTGCTAACTTATTTCTTAAAAAAGAGGTCAATAGTAAACATAGCAAAATATTAAACATCACTTTTATCTTAGTGGTTATATTATTATCTATATTTTCTGAATGTTTGAAATAGTTTGTAATTGAATATTTTTTAAAAAAATGTACTCCCCATCAGGGGCTTCCCTGGTGGCTCAGACGGTAAAGAATCTGCCCGCAATGCAGGAGACCCAGGTTCGATCCCTGGGTTGGGAAGATCCCCTGGATAAGGAAATGGCAACCCACTCCAGTATTCTTGCCTGAAGAATTTCATAGACAGAGGAGCCTGGGGGCTACAGTTCATGGGATCACAAAGAATTGGACATGACTGAGTGACTAACACACTCCCTCCTAGTATTTTCTTTAGGGCTTGTGGTTGCAAAGCCTTTGGGAGTGCCCTCTAGGTCGCTGTGAGAAAATTTCAGACCCACTGATTTCGGTTAGTCCTTTCATTTTACAGAAGAGAAAACTGTGATCTAAAACAGTCTGGTGATTTGCCTAAAGTCACAGACCCTCAAGGGCCCAAACTGTCCACTCCAGTCCAACTAGTCCATCAAGAGTATCCCAAGTCATCTTGAGGACACTGCACCTTTGTTCAAGTTATTCACTCCACTTGGAAGCTTCTTTCTGCTCCCATTTATCTTACTGATCTTCTGTTCCTTCTCTAAAATCCTGCTTAGCGAAACAGAAAGAATTGGCCAATCTCATGCCCCAGACTTGGATCTGAATCTTAGAGTCAACCGAGGCCTAATCTGCTTTCCTGCTTGGCATCCTCAGCTTTCTGCTCAGCCCTTCCCAGGTGAGCAATTCTTCCTCTCACGGGGCAGCACATTTCCTTGTTTGCATTATTCTGATCACTAGAAAGTTCTTTGTAATGAAGTTCTTACTTCCACTTATTTGTCTCAACTCTGTTCTCTGTGGCAACATAGATTTTGTATATTAAGTGAGGTGATATTTACATAAACTGTAAAGTGTCAATTTGATTAGGAGTGATAGTCAAAATGATCCCTTTTTCTCTTAAAAAACCTTTAGGGACTTCCCGATGGTCCAATGACTAAGACGCCTGATTCCAATGCAGGGGGCCTGAGTTTGATCCCTGATCTGGGAATTAGGTCCCACATGCCACAACTCTAAAGGTCCCATGTGCTTGAGTGAAGATCAAAGATCCCATGGGCAGCAACTAAGAACTGGTCCATGCAATTAAATATTTTTTTAAAAAAAGCTTAAATAATGAATACGACTCTCGTGTCCCCACTGAGTCTTCTCTTTCCTAAATGAATTATCTTCATTTTTTTTTTTTTTAATCCAGCCAAAGAAGGGGCAGAGATCGCCACTGATGGGAATGTTCAAGAGAATATCTCAAAGAATTCTATGGTAGGAATTCCCTGATGGCCCAGTGGTTAGGGCTCCATAACCCTAACCCTGTGCAAGCTGAGTGGCACAACGAAAAAAAAAAAAGAATCCTAGATCATTTCCAAAAGAAGCATTCCAGAAATGTCTACCCAAAGATGGCCCCACTAGAATAGCTGGCAGATTAACTGAGACTGTTAGAAGATTAATTGAGATGGTTTTCAGTGGCAAGTAATAAATAACCTGACCAGCAGTGGCTTTAACACTTGAGATTGTTTTCACGCTTAACAAGAAGTCCTGAGGTAGGTGATGGTTGTAATTAGTCCAACTGTTCAACATAATTTTTTTCTATTTTTTCTGCTCCAACGCTCAGTTTTAATTTTTCAGTGTAATAAAATGGCTGCTGCAGCACCAAGCATCATATCTATGTTCAAGACAGGAAGAATGGGGAAAAGGAAACAGCTCGCTGTCTTGTATTAGAAAGCAAAAGTTTTTTAGACGCCTCCAACAGATTTTTGCTTATATCTCACTTGTTGGAACTATGTCTTAGAACTACCTACAAGGTAGGTTTGGAAAAGTCCAGAAAGCAATTATTTAGCATCCCAAGAGGAGGCAAAGGAACAGAGATTAATAAATGGATTTGGGGGCTACCCACTCCAGTGTTCTTGCCTGGAGAATCCCAGGGACGGGGGAGCCTGGTGGGCTGCTGTCTACAGGGTCGCGCAGAATCAGACACGACTGAAGCGACGCAGCAGCAACAGCAGCAGCAGCCAGGAGTATCCACTGTAGAATCTTTCAAGGTGATAGATTTGGGCAGAACTCAGAGTCCAGGAGACAAGCCCAGTTTTGTACAGTTAGACTCTCGGTGGTATCAGGATTCCTGGTATCAATCAAAATTAGGCAATAACTCTTGCAAATCAAACTCACAAAAGATAGATCAAATAGAATTCCAGTGTTTTCAGGGCTTCCCTGGTGGTCGAGGAATTAAGAATCCGCCTGACAATGCAGGAGACCTGGGTTTGATCCTGCATCCCGGAAGATTCCCACATGCTGCAGAGCAACTAAGCCCATGTGCCCCAACTACTAAGTCTGCGCTCTAGAGCATGGGAGCCGCAACTACTGAGCCCAAGGGCTGCAACCACTGAAGCCTGAGAGCTCCCGAGCCCGTGCTCTGTGACAAGAGAGACCACCACAGTGAGAAGGCTGTATAGCACCACTCGAGAGTAGCCCCTAATCTCCGCGACTAGGGAAAAGCCGGAGCAGCAGTGAAGAACAGTACAACCCAGAATGAATAAATAAAAGATCCGCTTGCCAATGCAGGGGACACAGGTTTGATCCCTATGCTTCGAGGCAACTAAGCCCAAGCTCCACAACCACTGAGTCTGTGCTCTAGAGCCTGCAAGCCTCAACTACTGAAGCCTGCACACCTAGAGTCCATGCTCTGGAACAAGAGAAGCCACCTCAATGAGAAGCCCTCGAACCACAACTAGAGAAAGCCCTTGAACAGCAATGAAGACCCAGCGCAGCCAAAACTAAATTGTTTAAAAAAGAGTGGGGGACTTCCCTGGTGGTCTAGTGGCTAAGACTCTGTGTGCCCAATGCAGGGGGTCTGGGTTCGATCCCTGGTCGGGGAATTAGATCTCGAATGTCACAAATAAGACCTGGTGCAGCTAAATAAATATTTTTTTTAAAAAAGAAAGAATTCCAATGTTTTCATATGTAATGAGAAGTAGTTGTTAACCTTGCAGACATAGAACCCAGAAATAGATCTTCACAAATATAGTGAACTGGCCATTGACAAAGGGGTAAAGATTATTCAATGGAGTAAAAGTAATCTTTTTAATAAATACTTCTTGAATTATCGGACATCCACATACAAAAAAAATAAAGAATCTAGATACTGCTCTTACATCTTTCATAAATATTAACTTATAATGGAAATATTAACTTAAGTGTGAAACTATAAGACTTCTAGAAAATAAAAAAAGAGAAAAGTTAAATGACCCTGAGTTGGGTGATGAATTTCCAGGTTAATGAAAGGAAAAACTGGTAACCCAGACTTCATTAAAATTAAAACCATCTGCTCTACGAAAGACACTTAAGAGGTTAAAAGGATAAGCCACAGACTGGGGGGAAATATTTGCAAAAACACCTGTCATGTAATGGACTTGTATTCAAAGCATACGAAGATCTCTTAAAAATCAACAATAAGAAAACAACCCAATTTAAAAATGGACAGAGTTCTGGATATCTCACCAAAGAAGATACATAGGTATCAAATAAGCATATGAAAAGATGCTCAACATCAGATGCCATTTGATAAATGCAACTTACCTATTAGAATGGTTAAAAAAAAAAAAAAACTAACAATACCCAATGCTGGTAAGGATGTGGATGGAGCAACAGTAAATTTCATTCATTGTTGATGGGAATATAAGATGGCATAGCTGCTTTGGAAGACAGTCTGGTGGTTTCCTACAAAGCCAAACTGAGTGTTGGATGCATGTGTGCTAAGTCAATTCAGTTGTGTCCTACCCTTTGCGACCCTATGTAGTCTGCTGCTGCTGCTGCTGCTGCTAAGTTGCTTCAGTTGTGTCCGACCCTGTGCGACCCCATAGACGGCAGCCCACCAGGCTCCCCCGTCCCTGGGATTCTCCAGGCAAGAACACTGGAGTGGGTGGCCATGCCCTCCTCCAGGGGATCTTTCTGAGCCAAGGATCAAACCAGTGTCTCTTAAGTCCCTGGCATTGGCAGATGGGTTCTTTACGACTAGTGCCCTCTGGGAAGCCCTAGACTTAGTCTTACCACCTAGTTATTCACCCAAATGGGCTTCCCTGGTGGCTCAGATGGTAAAGAATCTGCCCGCAATGCAAGAGACCCGAGTTCGATCCCTGATTTGGGAAGATCCCCTGGAGAAGGGAGTGGTTAACCCCTCCAGTATTCTTACATGGAGAATACCACGGACAGAGGAACCTGGAGAGCTAGTCTATGGGGTCACCAAGAGTCGGACATGACTGAGCAACTAACACACACACGTATATTCACCCAAAATGAATTGAAAACTTATGTCCACACAAAAACCTGCACACAGATATTTATAGAAATTTAATTCATAATTGCCAGGAGCTGGAAGTAACCGAGATGTCTTTCTAAAGGTGAGTGTATAAAAAGCTGTGGTAAATCCATACAATGGAATAATAATCAGTGATAAAGGAAATGAACTATTAAGTTACAAAAAGACATGAAGGAAACTTAAATGCATACTACTGAGTGAAAGAAGCCAAGCTACTTATATGATTCCAACTATATGATATGCTAGAAGAGGCAAAACTACAGCAACAGTAAAAAGATGAGTGGTTAGCAGGGGACTTAAAGTGGAACGAAGAAGGGAGGGAGGAAATAGGACGTTTAGGGCAGTGGAACTATTCTATATGATACTGTAAAAGTGGATATATGACATTATGTCTTTATCAAAATGCCTATTGCTATACAGCACAAAAAATGAAGCTTATGTCAAAACTATGGACTGTAAAAAAAAGAAAAACAACTCTGCACTATACTTAATGTATCAATATTGCCTCAATTATAACAAATATGCTACACTAAAGAAAGGTATTAGTATTAAAGGACTGGAAGTAATGGAAAGGGGGAATATGGGCCTTTGTATGATCTGCTAACTTTTCTATAAACCTAAAATTGTTCTAAAAAATAAATAACACTTATTAAAAAATAATAGCAGTGAGGAACTTCCCTGGTGGTCCAGTGGTCAAGAATCTGCCTTGCAATGCAGAGGACATGCTCCGGAACCTGTGCCACAACTAGAGTCCTTGGGCCACAGTGAAGATCCTGTAAGATGCAACTAAGATCCAGCGCAGCTGACTATGAAATACCTTTGGGTAGAATTTTCTTCTTTTTTTTTTTTCCAAATTGCATTTTGATGCTAACAAAGATGGGGAAGGATGGGCAAACTCACAGATCACCCAAATTAAGCAGCAGTCTACAAGGCAGGAGAAGATATTTGCAATATATACAAATGAGAAAGGCTTGTGTTCTGAATATATAAAGAATTACTATAAACCAATTAGAAAAGGACAGACCACCTTTACAATAAAAGGTAAAATAAAAATAGACAAAATGCCTGAAGAGAAGCATACTGAGAAAAAACTCACATGACCATTAAACGAGAAGCTGCTAAACCTCAAGTATCAGGGAAATGCAAATTAAAACTTCATGAGCTTGATTCCTCTTAAATCCTGTTGGGATAAATTCCCGAACTAGCCCCTATTCAGAATCAGCCAGGAGCAGGAGGACATGGAGACAAAGCTGTGGTTGGACTGTGCCTGAAAACTTCAACTTCCCCTTGCAATTTTACATAGAAGAGGCCCAGGAGGAGCTCATGTTTGTCCTCCTGGAGGCCAACCTGCACCGCATTGAGCAAAGGCAGACCACCCCATCCAGCTGAAGAGGGGTGTAGCCACCACAGGCCTGACGCACATCCTTGTCATCAAGTCGTTTGAGTGGAGGCAGTGGCTGTTACACAGAACTGGAGCACTGAGAGCTGGGGCCCCCAAAGCTGGCCCGAGATCCTGTGGCTGGTGTGGAGCCAGCCCTTGATTGCTCCCAATCTGGCCACCTCTGGTCATTGTGCTGGACCCACTGGGCTGGTTTTTGTCCACCTCTCTTAGGCCTTCTCAGGCTTGCCCCCACCGAATATTTGGTTTTAGATGTCTTTAGACTTTGCTTTATTAGGAAGAAGATTTTGCTCTCCCCTGGGCAGTTAAGAGGTGAGGGGAAGTTTTGGCTTATGCATTGGTGAGAAGGGCATTGATACAAGGTTGAATCTGTGGTTCAGTCTTGTCCCTCCCTGTGGCTCAGCTGGTAAAGAATCTGCCTGCAATGCGGGAGACCTGGGTTTGATTCCTGGGTTGGGAAGATCCCCTGGAGAAGGGAAGGGCTATCCGTTCCAGTATTCTAGCCTGGAGAATTCCAAGGGGGTCGCAAAGAGTCGGACAGGACTGAGCGACTTATACTTTCGCTTGTCCCTCAAAAGCCTTCTAGGCACATGTCTGAGAGACATGTAAGCCTCTTGGGTGTAACAAAGTGGTCTACCAGCAAAGATCCTGTAAAATAAATGACTCCCCAAATCCCCAAAACCAAAAATCTTCATCAGATCTCACTACTCACCCTTAAAATGGTTAATTTAAATTACTGATGTTAGCAAGTTGTTTTTTTTTTTTTTTTTCCGGCCAAGCCAAGGCTTGCAGGATCTTAGTTCCTAACTGGAAATCCCAAAACAGGGATCAAATCCTTGCTCCCTGCAGTGCAAGTGTGAGGTCCTCAGGGAATTCTTGATGTTACCAAGTTTTGGTGACAGTGTGAATCAACTGGAAACTCATTCATTATTGGTACGAATGTAAAATGGTACAACCATTGTGGAAATTGATTTTGAAAATATCAATTAAAGCTGAATGTATACTCAAATCCTCCACTCTACGTGGATCGTGAACATATAAGCATAGTTTATGCACAAGAATATTTATAGCAGATAACAGAATCATAACCGAAAAGTGGAAACAACCCAAATGGTCATCAATAGTAAAATGGATGTATTTATACAGTAGAATACTATTGATATATAGCAAGGAGAAGGAGCAAACCACTATCACAAGCAACAACCTAGATGAATCTCATGAACATAACACTGTAGAAAGAAGCCCAGCGTGCAGTAAAATTCCATTTAAAATTTATTCAGGTTAATATATCTAGATCTAGCTCATTTAATAGCTATGTATTTTGCCACTAAATAAACTATATTGTTGTTTAACCATTCCTATATTGGTAGGCATTTAGGATATTTTAAGTATTTTTATTGCTGTTTAAAATCCTTTAAAAATGTTTTACTTTATATGGGCCTATAGTTGATTTTCAGCGTCGTATTATTTTCAGGTGTACAGCAAAGTGATTCAATTATACATACACATATATCTATTCTTTTTCAAATTCTTTTCTCATCTAGTTTATTACAGAATATTGAGCAGAGTTCTCTGTGCTATACAGTAGATCCTTGTTGGTTATCAATTTTTAGTGTAGTAATGTGTTTATGTCAATCCCAAACTCCCAGTTTATCCCTCCCCTCACTTTTCCCCCTTGTTGACCATAAGTTTGTTTTCTATGTTTGTGAGTCTTTCTGTTTTGTAAATAAGTTCATTTGTATCATTTTTTGATTCCACATATAAGCAATATCATATGATAATTGTCTTTGTCTGACTTACTTAACTTAGCATGATAATCTCCAAGTCCATCCATGTTGCTGCAAATGGCATGAATTCATTCTATTTAGTGGCTAAGTATTCTACTGTATATATGTATCACATTTTTCTATCCATTTGTTTAAATTGCTTCCATGCCTTGGCTATTGTAAACAGTGCTACATTGAATTTTAGGCTACATGTAACCTTTCAAAACATGTCCCCCCACCCCCAGGAGTGGGATTCTTTTGCTATTTTAAAACAATGCTGCAGTGGATTGATATCATGCAACTTACCAAACCAGATAATTTCTTGTGAGGAAATATTAAACATTTACATATTGATAGGTAAACAGATACATTTCTTCTTTCTAAGAAACATAAATTTGATTTCAGAATTTCAGCTGATGGTCAACAGCACAGACAAAGGCCTGGCATTTAGACAGAGTTTGGCAGACTGGCTCTAATTAGGAGACTATCTTGGCTATAGCCGAATTTCCCAGGGTATCAGTTTGGATAGGGAAGTTGAGGTAAAATGGGGAAAATTGGAAGGTCCATATGAGTGTAGACAGAACCCTCACAGACACTGGAGAGTCTTTGAAAATTCTTGATCAAGGGAAATACACTGTCTTCAGAGATTCACTGAACACTCATACTGCATTAAGCATTGAATTGGATAGACATTAGGCTCACAAAAGCAAAAGGCCCTGCCCTATTCACTCAAAATATAGTGAGAAAAGATAAATGTGTCTATGTTCAAAGCGATACATTTGGTAAACTTGTAGAGGCTTATGCAGAGTTTGCCAATAGAAAGGAGCAACCAATTCTGTTTTGTTGGGGGAGAGCCAGGGTTCAAGGTGAGCCTGGAGTTTGACAGACGGAAAAATTAAGAGATGACATGAAATGAAAAACTTTTGAGAGCTGATATTCAAGACGTGGCTACTTCTAAGGTGAGGGACAGGATGCTCTGAGACAGAGAAGGGAAGGAGATTTACTTTTTACTTTGTATCTGGTAGTACTTCTGAATTTTGCATCAGTTCAGTTCAGTTCAGTTCAGTTGCTCAGTTGTGTCCGACTCCTTGCGACCCCATGAATTGAAGCACACCAGGCCTCCCTGTCCATCACCAACTCCCGGAGTTCACTCAGACTCACGTCCATCGAGTCAGTGATGCCATCCAGCCATCTCATCCTCTGTCGTCCCCTTCTTCTCCTGCCCCCAATCCCTCCCAGCATCAGAGTCTTTTCCAATGAGGCAACTCTTCGCATGACGTGGCCAAAGTACTGGAGTTTCAGCTTTAGCATCATTCCCTCCAAAGAAATCCCAGAGCTGATCTCCTTCAGAATGGACTGGTTGGATCTCCTTGCAGTCCAAGGGACTCTCAAGAGTCTTCTCCAACACCACAGTTCAAAAGCATCAATTCTTTGGCACGCAGCTTTCTTCACAGTCCAACTCTCACATCCATACATGACCACTGGAAAAACCATAGCCTTGACTAGATGGACCTTTGTTGGCAAAGTAATGTCTCTGCTTTTCAATATGCTATCTAGGTTGGTCATAACTTTCCTTCCAAGGAGTAAGCCTCTTTTAATTTTGCATATGCGTGAGTAACTTGCCCAGAGCTCTATACCAAGGTCATGTAACTGCAACTTAATGCTCTTAATCATTACAGCACCTTCCAAATAATAATTCCAGGTCCACTTGGAAGAGAGAAGAGAGGTAGATGTCTGATGGATGAAGAAAACAGGACTCAAACAGAATCCTTAGAGAATTCCTTGGCAGTCCAGTGGTTAGAATTCTGTGCTTTCACTGCCAAGGGACTGAGTTTGAGGCATGGCAAACAAACAAACAAAAAAAAAAACAAATAAACACAAAACCAGAATTCTTAGTTTGCAACCTGGATCACTGAAGGAGAGTAGTGCCAATGACTAAACAGGCATTCTGGGAAAGTCTATTGATTAAATAATGAGTGTGTTTTGGAAAGCGTGAGTTAGAAATTTGGCAGAAACATTTAAACAGATATCCTCTAGACCATTTCCCATGAACCTTTCAGAGGGTCTGTACATTCAAAACAATACCCATAAGAGTGCAAAAAAGCTACCTGCTGGATTTCCCTGATGGTACAGTGGATAAGAATTTACCTGGCAGTGCAGGGGACACGGGTTCGATCCCTGGTCGAGAAAGATTCCACATGCCACAGAGCAACTAAACCTGTGCGCCACAACTACAGACCCCAAGTTTTAGGGCCCGTGACCCAAAACCACGGAGCCGTCTTGTCACAGCTACTGAAGCCTATGCATCTAGAGCCTGTCTTCTGCAACAAGAGAAGCCACTGCAATGAGAAGCCTGCGCACAGCAACAAAGAGTAGCCCCCACTTGCCCCAACGAGAGAAAGCCCATGTACACCAAGGAAGACCCAGCTCAGTAAAAAAAAAAAAGTTACCTGCCTTTTCCACCGTATATTCCTGTGATCTAAAATTTTCTCAGTATTTTATTTTCTAACATGGTAAATATCAATAGATAAAACCTACAAAACAAGAATTTTTCTAAGGTTCTCAATAATTTTTAAGCATCACTAACTCAACAAACATGAGTTTGAGCAAACTCCAGGATATAGTGAAGGACAGGGAAGCCTGGCATGCTGCAGTCCATGGGGTCACAAAGATCCTCTGTTGGTCAATGGCTTTCAAACTTTTTCAACAAAGTCTTTCAGAGGAAACTCCATTTTTCATCATGATCCATAGGAACATATATATGCAGCTGTGTAATTAAATGAGAGTTTCACAAATTCTGGCTCACTATTTGGGATGCACTCAGAGTTTTCTGTCTCATTTAAAAAAATTAAAATGCTGTTAACAGTTTATGAAATTGATCTCATGACCCATTAACAGGTAATGATCTGCAACTTGAAAAGCATGTCTCGTCATTTTAAGTAGGGAAGAAAGCTGGAGCATTAGGAGAAGTCCCTCTCAACACAACGTAGTGTCCACTTAATATTTGTTGAGGAAATGAATAGAGCAAATGTATTATTCTTCAAGCTTCTGGTTCTCCAATTTTGTATCATTTGTATAAGGCAGAGTGTATCAAATAAGAGGATTCCTTATTTCTTATTGCGAGGATCAAATAAGAAAAATGTAGGTGAATTCTCTTTGCATATTGCAAAATACTACAGAGATAGAAGGGTTTGTTGTTATAAAAACTGATTGAAGGTTACAAAGACCAGTTGATTGAAGTGTACCAGTAGTTTTTAAAATCAGAAAACATAGATGTAACTCCCAGCTCCATCATTATCAACTCTGTGACATGGGTATTACTAATAATAACTAATATTTATTGAGTGCTTACTGTATGACTGGTATGGTGCTAAGCTTTATTAAATGTTTATATCATTTAAAACTTACCTTGACTTTACTCTATGGGAGCTATTTTTTTTTTTGGCTGCACCACCTTGAGGCTTGTGGGATCTTAGTTTCCTGACCAGGGATTGAACTCAGGCTGGTGACTGAAAGCAGTCCTAACCACTGGACTGCCAGGGAATTCCCAGTGGGCACTGTCTTATATATGAGATGGCTGGATGGCATCACTGACTCCATGGACATGAGTCTGAGTGAACTCCGGGAGTTGGTGATGGACAGGGAGGCCTGGCGTGCTGCAATTCATGGGGTCACAAAGAGTCGGACACGACTAAGTGACTGAACTGAACTGTCTTATATTGTACTCATTTGACATAAACAAATGGACACTGAGGCCTGGCGACTCTAGATAATTTACAAACTTACTTAATAAAGAAGATTTTTTCTTTTTGTTTGCCCTTCCAGTGCTGTGTGCTTAGTTGCTCAGTCGTGTCCGACTCTGTGCGACCCCATGGACTGTAGCCCACCAGGCTCCTCTGTCCATGGGGATGCTCCAGACAAGAATACTGGCGTGGATTGGCACGCCCTCCTTCAGGGGATTTTCCCGACCCGGGATCGAATCCAGGTTTCCCGCATTGCAGGCGGAATCTTTACCATCTGAGCCACCAGGGAAGCCCTCCGGTATCTAATGCTTTTTCTTCTTCGAAGAACACTGGATATTCCTCTGAGAACCGCCCCTCCTGCATATTTGGTCCAAGGTTTTGTGGAAACTCACTCCACCTCTTGAAGTCAGGGTTACATTTGTAACTAAACTGACTCAAGTAGTCCTCCCCATGGGCCACAGTGATTGGTCGAGGTGTGGTCATGGACCTAAAGCGAAGTGAGTGAAGTCCCTCAGTCGTGTCCGGCTCTTTGCGACCCGTGGATTGTAGCCCACCAGGCTCCTCCGTCCATGGGATTCTCCAGGCAAGAATACTGGAGTGGGTTGCCATTTCCTTCTCCAAGGGATCTTCCCGACCCAGGGATCGAACCCAGGTCTCCCGCTTTGCAGGCAGACGCTTTAACCTCTGAGCCACCGGGGAAGCACCGTGTGACCTAAGCAGGCCCAATAAGAACTAATAAAGCGGCTTTTCCCACAGCAACGGAAAGGAGGTGTCTCTTCCGTTTGGCATGGGAGCTGTGAGCTCTGTCAGGTTCCTCTAACTCTGGAGCTGCTGTGGTCACCTTGCCAACAATGGTTGAGAGGTCACCTGGGGATGAGTCAACCAAGGTAGAGCTGAGATGTGGAGCGAGTGGGAGGAGTAAGGGAGGGAAGGAGAAAGAGTGAGAGAGAGAGAGAAGTAATGGTACACTCTGAGCCGCTGGATCCAGACTGAAGACAAACATCAATGAACTTTTCAGTTATAAAAGGCAATACATTCCCTTTTATGCTTAAGTAAGTTGATTTAATTTAGTTGTTTAATTATATAGTACTTACTAAGTGCCAGGAATTCTTCTGCACACTTTACCAATATTCACTGATTTACTTTTCATAGGGAAAAGTAAAAGTACTTTTTTGGCCCCTGGAACTGGTCAGGATTCGATCTGACTCCAGACAGATCCAACACATTTACTCCTTGCCAGTATTTCTCAGTCTCTCCTCATTTACCTCTCATCTTTATCATTATTACAATATTTACAAACCTTTTATATTAAAAGTTTCCCTGGTGGTCCAGTGGTTAAGAATATCCCTGCTAATGCAGGGGACATTGGTTTGATTCCTGGTCTGGGAAGATTCCACATTCCTTGGGGCAACTAAGCCCATGAGCCACAACTACTGAGCCTGTGTTTAGAGCCCGTGCTCTGCAGCAAGAGAAACCACTGCAATGAGAAGCCTGAACGCAGCAACTAGAGAGTATCCCCCACTTGCTGTAACGAGGGGAAGCCTTCAGTTCAGCTCAGTTCAGTCGCTCAGTCGTGTCTGACTCTTTGCGACCCCATAAATCACAGCACGCCAGGCCTCCCTGTCCATCACCAACTCCCGGAGTTCACTCAGACTCACGTCCATCGAGTCAGTGATGCCATCCAGCCATCTCATCCTCTGTCATCCTCTTCTCCTCCTGCCCCCAATCCCTCCCAGCATCAGAGTCTTTTCCAATCAGTCAACACTTCGCATGAGGTGACCAAAGTACTGGAGTTTCAGCTTCAGCATCATTCCTTCCAAAGAACACCCAGGGCTGATCTCCTGAATGGACTGGTTGGATCTCCTTGCAGTCCAAGGGACCCTCAAGAGTCTTCTCCAACACCACAGTTCAAAAGCATCAATTCTTCAGCACTCAGCTTTCTTCACAGTCCAACTCTCACATCCATACATGACCACAGGAAAAACCATAGCCTTGACTAGATGGACCTTTGTTGGCAAAGTAATGTCTCTGCTTTTCAATATGCTATCTAGGTTGGTCATAACCTTCCTTCCAAGGAGTAAGTGTCTTTTAATTTCATGGCTGCAGTCACCATCTGCAGTGATTTTGGAGCCCCCCAAAATAAAGTCTGACACTGTTTCCACTGTTTCCCCATCTATTTCCCCTGAAGTGATGAGACTAGATGCCATGTTCTTCATTTTCTGAATGTTGAGCTTTAAGCCAACTTTTTCACTCTCCTCTTTCACTTTCATCAAGAGGCTTTTGAGTTCCTCTTCACTTTCTGCCATAAGGGTGGTATCATCTGCATATCTGAGGTTATTGATATTTCTCCCTGCAATCTTGATTCCAGCTTGTGCTTCTTCCAGCCCAGCATTTCTCATGATGTACTCTGCATAGAAGTTAAATAAGCAGGGTGACAATATACAGCCTTGACAGGCTCCTTTTCCTATTTGGAACCAGTCTGTTGTTCCATGTCCAGTTCTAACTGTTGCTTCCTGACCTGCATATAGGTTTCTCATGAGACAGGTCAGGTGGTCTGGTATTCCCATCTCTTTCAGAATTTTCCACAGTTGATTGTGATCCACACAGTCAAAGGCTTTGGCATAGTCAATAAAACAGATGTTTTTCTGGAACTCTCTTGCTTTTTCGATGATCCAGTGGATGTTAGCAATTTGATCTCTGGTTCCTCTGCCTTTTCTAAAACCAGCTTGAACATCAGGAAGTTCACAGTTCACATATTGCTGAAGCCTGGCTTGGAGAATTTTGAGCATTACTTTACTAGCATGTGAGATGAGTGCAATTGTGCGGTAGTTTGAGCATTCTTTGGTATTGCCTTTCTTTGGGATTAGAATGAAAACTGACCTTTTTCAGTCCTGTGGCCACTGCTGAGTTTTCCAAATTTGCTGGCATATTGAGTGCAGCACTTTCACAGCGTCATCTTTCAGGATTTGAAATAGCTCAACTGGAATGCCATCACCTCCACTAGCTTTGTTCGTAGTGATGCTTTCTAAGGCCCACTTGACTTCACATTCCAGGATGTCTGGCTCTAGATGAGTGATCACACTATCATGATTATCTGGGCCGTGAAGATCTTTTTTGTACAGTTCTTCTGTGTATTCTTGCCATCTCTTCTTAATATCTTCTACTTCTGTTAGGTCTAGACCATTTCTGTCCTTTATCGAGCCCATCTTTGCATGAAATGTTCCCTTGGTATCTCTAATTTTCTTGAAGAGATCTCTAGTCTTCCCCATTCTGTTGTTTTCCTCTATTTCTTTGATCGCTGAGGAAGGCTTCTTGCTATTCTTTGGAACTCTGCATTCAGATGCTTATATCTATCTTTCCTTTTCTCCTTTGCCTGTCTCTTCTCTTCTTTTCACAGCTCTTTGTAAGGCCTCCTCAGACAGCCATTTTGCTTTTTTGCATTTCTTTTCCATGGGGATGGTCTTGATCCCTGCCTGAGGCTGGGTCAGGATAATGGAGAAACCCACCTTAGGTCTTACCATCGTGACCTGCATATCATCATGTAAGAGGCAACCGCAGGCTGCCCCCAGGATAGCAGGGAGAGCATGGAGAAGAACCCCTGCTGGGTTGCATGGGTGCAGGGGTGGCTGAAAGCTGAGGGGGCAACGGACAAAAGCTGGGGACATCCATTGTCAGTAGACCTAACAATAAGAAAAGGTAATGGAAGTTCTTCTGGGAAGAAGGAATATGATACCTGAGGGAACTCGGATATGTACAAAGAACTGAGAAGTACTGAAAACGGTAAAATAAATAAATAAATAGAAAAGACACTTTCAATCTATTTAAAAAATAATTGGCTGACGAGGACATCCCTGGTGGTCCGATGGTTAAGAGTCTGCCTGCCCACACAGGGGACACAGTTTTGATCCCTGGTCCAGGAAGGTCCCACATACTGCGGGGCAACTAAACCCGTGCACCACAGCTACTGCACTCCAGAGCCTGACTGCTGCCACTGCTGAAGCCTGCATGCCCCACAGCCTGTGCTCTGCAACAGGAGAAACTACCGCAACGAGAAGCCCGCACACCGCAACTGGAGAAAGCCCAAACACAGCAACAAAGACCCACCGCAAAAATAAAAAGAAAGAGAAATTTTAAAAATAGCTTATTAAACAAAGGCATTGGCCAACTAAACCAAAATAGGCACTAATGTATTGCATGGCGTTTATAACATATATAAAAGTAAAATGCATGATGATAATAGTATAAAATGTGCTCAGAAGGAACCGGAAGTTTACTGTTGTAAACTTACTGTATACGTTTATTGTTGCAAACATTGTATCAGAGAAATGGTAGAATATTATCAGAAGGTAAACTGTGACAAAAGCTTCCCTGGTGGTTCAGCTGGTAAAGAATCTGCCTGCAATGCAGGAGACCCAGGTTCGATCCCTGGTTGGGGAAGGTCCCCTGGAAAAGGGAATGACTACCCACTCTAGCATTCTTACCTGGGAAATCCCATGGAAAGAGGAACCTGATTGGCTAGAGTCCATGGCTTAACCACCAGCAGAGAAGTCCCTCTACTTTGTACTTGAGCTTCCCTGGTGGCTCAGATGGTAAAAGAATATGCCTGCAATGCAGGCAACCTGGGTTCGATCCCTGGGTTTGGAAGATCACTTGGAGAAGGGAATGGCAACCCATTCCAGTGTTCTTGCCTGGAGAATTCCCTGGACAGAGGAGCCTGGCGGGCTACAGGCAGTCCATGGGATTGCTGAGTTGGACATGACTGAAGTGACTGAGCATGCACTAAATTGTTATTTTTCTTATTGCATTAATGTGAAATTATTTTCATATGGATTAAAAATTATGCTCCAGAGACTATGGATTGAAATAGTATATAATAGTCTAATATCTTACATCTGGATTTCCTAATGATATTTATTTTGCAAAAATTATGCAGGGTAGCATTATTGGGGTTCTAACACAGGGTGAGTTGGGTAGAGAAAGAAAGAGTCGAAGTAATAAAGGCAATTAAGAAGTATTTGTCAGTAGCCACTAACAGTCTCCAAGGGACCATTTACATAGTAACCTCAAACTACCCCTCCACAGGTCCTGGGGCACAAAGCTGTGGTTTTTAGATTCAGTATCTTAGGCTCATTAGAATGTCAACTCCATTAAGGGAGGATTTTTATTCATCTGATTCTCTTCTGTATTCCTTGTATGTGGTTAAAAACTCAGGCTGAGAGCTGGAAAATCTTAAGCATTTAACCCTATACCCTCATTGCTCTCACAGAGGCTCTCTAGGATGCTAAAAGCTTGAACCTTAAATACCAACCAATCCTATTAGAACTATCTGCAATAATGGAAATAATCTATATTTATGCTGTCCAATACGATAGCCACTATTCACAATTGTCTATTGAACACTTGAAATGCAGTTATTGTGATTAATAATTGAATTTTAACTTTTAGTTTTAATTATGCTTTCCTGGTGGCTCAGATGGTAAAAAATCTGCCTGCAGTGCAGGAGACCCAAGTTCAATTCCTGAGTCAGGAAGATCCCCTGGAGAAGGGCATGGCAACCCAATCCAGTATTCTTGCCTGGAGAATCCCATGGACAGAGGAGCCTGGTGGCCTACAGTCCACAGGGTCACAAAGAGTCGAACATGACTGAGCAACTAACACTACTACTACGATTAACTTAAATAGCCATGTGGCTAGTGGCTCCATTGACATCATGGATCTAGACTAATTCACTATTCTCTGCACAGAAGACATCAATGACTTGAGTAAGATCACACCATGAGTAGATGGACATTTCAATGGAATTTGATGAGCATTAAATATGAAGTGCACTCAACTTAGAAGCAGGCCTAATTTGGCCTCTAGTACCTAGACAGCATATTAAAAAGCAGAGTCATTACTTTACCAACAAAGGTCCGTCTAGTCAAGGCTATGGTTTTTCCAGTAGTCATGTATGGATGTGAGAGTTGGACTATAAAGAAAACTGAGCACTGAAAAATTGATGCTTTTGAACTGTGGTATTGGAGAAGACTCTTGAGAGTCACTTGGACTGTGAGGAGATCCAACCAGTCCATCCTAAAGGAAATCAGTCCTGAATATTTATTGGAAGGATTGGTGCTGAAGCTGAAACTCCAATACTTTGGCCACCTGATGCGAAGAACTGACTCATTTGAAAAAATCATGCTGGGAAAGATTGAGGGCAGGAGGAGAAGGGGACGACAGAGGATGAGATGGTTGGATGGCATCACCGATGCGATGGACATGAATTTGAGTAAACTCTGGAAGTTCGTGATAGAGAAGCCTGGCGTGCTGCCGTCCACGGGATCGCAAAGAGTTGGACTCGACTGAGAGACTGAACTGAACTGGTTCAGCCACAAAACTAGGACACTTGGATAACTTCTCTGGGTCTCACATGTCTTCTATAACAGGAGACATTTACTTCATGGCTTACTTGCTCTAAAATCCCTTCTACTGATTCTTGTGAAAGGTTCTGATTGCAGAATTTGTGCGCCCTCTCCGCGCACAGTGCCACCTAGTGGTGGACTGTGAACTCCGCGTTTCCTCCTCCTGGATCAAGTTCCTGGACAAGGAAAATGGGAGCGGTGGCTCAGACAGTAAAGCGTCCGACTACAATGCGGGAAACAGTGGAAACAGTGTCAAACTTTATTTTGGGGGGCTCCAAAATCGCTGCAGATGGTGACTGCGGCCATGAAATTAAAAGACGCTTACTCCTTGGAAGGAAAGTTATGACCAACCTAGATAGCATATTGAAAAGCAGAGACATTACTTTGCCAACAAAGGTCCGTCTAGTCAAGGCTATGGTTTTTCCAGTGGTCATGTATGGATGTGAGAGTTGGACTGTGAAGAAGGCTGAGCGCTGAAGAATTGATGCTTTTGAACTGTGGTGTTGGTGAAGACTCTTGAGAGTCCCTTGGACTGCAAGGAGATCCAACCAGTCCATTCTGAAGGAGATCAACCCTGGGACTTCTTTGGAAGGAATGATGCTAAAGCTGAAGCTCCAGTACTTTGGCCACCTCATGTGAAGAGTTGACTCGTTGGAAAAGACTCTGATGCTGGGAGGGATTGAGGGCATGAGGAGAAGGGGACGACAGAGGATGAGATGGCTGGATGGCATCACCGACTCGATGGACGTGAGTCTGAGTGAACTCCAGGAGTTGGTGATGGACAGGGAGGCCTGGCGTGCTGCGATTCATGGGGTTGCAAAGAGTCAGACACGACTGAGCGACTGAACTGAACTGAACAATGCAGGAGACCCAGATTCCATCTCTGGGTTGGGAAAATCTCCTGGAGAAGGAAACAGCAACCCACTCCAGTACTCTTGCCTGGAAAATCCCATGGACAGAGGAGTCTACAGCTCTCTGTATGGACAGAGGCTACAGTCCATGGGGTCACAAAGAGTCGGACACGACTGAGCGGCTTCACTTTCACTGTGAGCTGATCACCCTCTTGCTGTGAGTGACTTTGCCATCAGAGCACACTTCTCTCTTCTCTCTACGCTCCTCAGGTAGGTGTGGGCAGCTGTTCAGTGCTGACACTTTTAGATGTCCCACGGCTTTTGCTGACCACTTCTCACACACTGCATCCACAAGACCAAGGCTTTTTGACTGCCTTTGGTGGAGCCATACCTAACTTACTTGCCAAAAGTCTCCTGCCCCTGTGTCTGGTCCATGACATGGCAGCCACCTCCTCTGACCAGCCTCTAGTTTGATTTTTTTTTTCTTTTTCTTCGACACAGCTCAGTTGTGGCCGAAGAAGACTGAATAGGTGGAAAGCCACCAGCCCCTTAACATACATCTGGGGATAGTGCCACAAAGACTCTCAGAGCCTCTGCCGCCCTGGTCCTAACAGCTCTGTGACCTTGGACAAGTTATTTAATTTATCTGACCCTTAGTTTGCATAGTGGAAATAAAAATACCTATCTCTCAGGTAGTTCTGAGAAACAATATATACTGAGTGCTTAATAAGCAATCAATAAATGGTAGTGTGTTACAATCACAGTAATAAAACACACCTTCTGTTAGCTCAGCACTGATCTCTGAACTCTAGGGGCTGCAGAAGGGCTGTAAGAGATGCGATCCCAGTTGGCTTCTGCACTGGGGTAAACAGTAGGCTACCACACGGGAACGAGATCAGATCGTTGGAGACAGGGTATAATTAAGTGCAGAATGGTAGGGCATGACCTGTGAGTGCCGCAGGAGCACAGTGCCCAGAAAGATGATAATCATTCTCATGTCTACACAACACTTCAGTGTTTACACTGCTTTTTAACATCTATAATTTTACTTATAACAACCATGCGGTAGATTGTAATGTTATCATCTGTGTTTTATAGAGGGAACTGAGGCTCCCAGGGGCAAAGTGGCATGCCCACAGTCACACTAGGAATTGGCAATGGGAAGACTAGAGACATCCTAACTCGTAGGCAGCCTTCTTTTCCCTCTCTGGAAATTTTTCTAGATGAATCTGAACTTGAGATGGGTCTTGAAAGGTGAAAAGCATTGGAGAAGTAATGGAGGCTGTTCAAGCAGTGACACCCAGAGGGATGCAAGGGAAGAGGGTGGGAAATTGGACCAGGTGACCACTGAGATCATTCAGGGTAGGCAAAATGCCTTGATTCTACGCACTAAGGATTCCTAACCCAGCCTGGTGGGGAGGAAAAGGCTGGGGAGGGCTTCCTGGAGAAAGTGACGTTCAGGCTAAGATCTGAATGACAATCAGGAGTTGGCCAGAGTTCCCAGGCAAAAGAAATGTCATGGACACATTTGGGGAAACGAAAAGAGTGTGGTTGAAAGTAAGGCTTTGCACACAGGTCAGAGTCTTATATTCCACGTTAAGATCTTGGACTTCATTTCAGGTCACCGAGGACTCAATGGGATGCTTACCCAGGCGATTTGAGTTTTAGGCTAATCATTGTGATTACAACATGCAGGCTGAATGGCAAGGGCCTAACCGGAGGCAGAGGAGGCTGACGCAGCAAACGAGGCAAAGTAGGAGAGCTGCCTGGAGGAGGGAGCATAGCAGGGACCGGGAGACTCGGCCTATCTGGGGGACAAGTAAAGACATAAAATGGACTGGAGTTGGTGATTGATTGGAAACTGGGGGTAGTGGCACAGGGAAGACAGAAAGGAGGCGTTGAGGATGACTTCTGGTTTCTGGTTGGAACAACTAATTGGGTGGCTGTATCAGTCCCTAGGCTAGGAAAGGTGAGAGAGAAGCAGTCCCTAATGGGAAAGCAAAGGAGTGAGGCTTTGAAGTGGGGAGAGAATTCAGCAGCTGATGGGGAATAGGAGTCAAGTACTCAGTGGAAGAAGGCAGAATTTCTTATTTTTATTCATCCAACACAGTATGGGTCTGCTATATCAGACACTAGGAATACCGCAGTGAATCAAACAGACCAGGTCCTGATCTCATGGAGTTTATATTCTCGTGGATGGATACAGACAAACAGAGAAATAAGTACAGAAATATGTCAGGAGGCGGTAGGTACTATGATGACACCTGAGCATGTGTAAGGGGATGTGGATGGTGGCTGAAGTCATGAAATTAAAAGACTCTTGCTCCTTGGAAGAAAAACTACGACAAACCTAGACAGTGTATTAAAAAGGAGAGACATTACTTCGCCGACAAATGTCCGTTTAGTCAAAGCTGTGGTTTTTCCAGTAGTCATATACGGATGTGAGAGTTGGACCATAAAGGCTGAGCGCTGAAAAACTGATGCTTTTGAACTGTGGTGTTGGAGAAGACTCTTGAGAGTCCCTTGGACTGCAAGGAGATCCAACCAGTCAATCTTAAAGGAAATCAGTCCTAAATATACATTGGAAGCTGAAGCTCCAATACTCTGGCTACCTGATGCGAAGAGCCAAGTCATTGGAAAAGATGCTGATGCTGGGAAAGATTGAGGGCAGGAGAAGGGGGCGACAGAGGATGAGATGGTCGGATGGCATCATCGACTCAATGGGCATGAGTTTGAGCAAGCTCCAGGAGATGGTGAAGGACAAGGAAGCCTGATGTGCTGCAGTTCATGGGGTCTCAAAGAGTGACTGAAGGGGATGTGGGCTCTGCATAGGGTGAACAAGGATGGCGGCTCTGATTTTTAGGCCCAGACCTGAATGAACAATTTGGAGGGACACCTTTAGAAAGAAGGGCAAGGCTTTAAGACGTTCTCTAAATGCTGTGGCTACTTCAGACATTATAGAGGTGAGGTCAGAAGTGGAGGCTAGATACCTTGTAAGAAATTTGGATTTTACCATAAAACCATTTCCTTGCTCTACCCTGAAAGGTAAAATTCCCTAAGATCCTTTTCAAGCCCATGCTTCTAAAGACTTGAACTGGCTTTGCTCTCTCCCTGCTCTGCTACCTCTCAGCTGCATAACCTTGGGCATGTCACTTACCTTCTCTGAGCCTCAGCTTTCTATCTGTAAAATGGGTATAACAATAGAGTTGTTATGAGGACCGAATGAAGTTATGCGTAGTGCCTAGCACAGAACAGATTGCTCAGTAAAGTTAAAGTTTTGTATTCTCTTCCACAGAGGGAAAAGATACAGGATTAAAGATACAGGATGAGAAAACTGGCATGATTGAGGTGTGGAAATTGATAAATTCTAACACTGAATTATCATAGCTACCACTGCTGGCAGGAGAAGTCCTCCTTCAGTGTCCTTGGGGGATTGGTTCCAGGACCTCCTGCCAACACCAAAATGTGTGGATGCTCAAGCCCCTCACACCTATAAAATAGCATGCTGTGTGCTTAGCTGCTCAGTCGTGTCCGACTTTCTGTGACTCCATGGACTGCAGTCCACCAGGCTCCTCTGTCCACTGGGATTCTCCAGGCAAGAATACTGGAGTGGGCTGCCATGCCCTCCTCCAGGGGATCTTCCCAACCCAGGGATCGAACCCAGGTCTCGTGCATTGCAGGCAGATTCTTTACCTTCTGAGCCACCAGGGAAGCCCAAGAATACTGGAATGGGTAGCCTATCCCTTCTCCAGCGGATCTTCCCGACCCAGGAATCAAACTGGGGTCTCCTGCGTTGCAGGCGGATTCTTACAAAGAGAAGCCTGTGAGCTGCAACTCGAGAAAAGCCCACATGCATAGCCAGCATAGCCCAAAACATCAACCAGTCAATCATCTCTATGTTACTTATAATTCCTGATACCATGTAAATGTTGCATAAATTGTTGTCAATAACATTGTAAATACAATGTAAATCATTGCCAGGGCTCAACAAATTCAAGTTTTGCTTTTTGGAATTTTCTGGAAATGTCCTTTTCTGAATATTTTCTATCTGCAGTTAGTTGAATCCACAGATATGGAGAGCAAACTATACAGCTACCTTTTCTCTCCCATTTTCTCCCCATCCCTGCCTCCAGCTTCTGACCTGGACATATTTGTGTTTCCAAGCAGGTCATCGAAGAAAGGCTGATAACAATCTTCCTGGTGGCAGTCTAGAAGGTTCAGTATTGAAGCTGCCTTTTGCTTCCCTCTCCGATGGACTGCTTTCCTTTCACCAGAGGAAGAGAGAGGAGAGGGAGGAGAGAGAGTGTGGTGGAAATGACTCCACTAAGAGCTTATGGGATTTTTATATGAGTTCCCATCCTGCACCTCCCTGCCCAGGGGTCTCTGCTGGGTGGGTTGAAAGGTGGCTCTGGCCCTTAGCAGGTGTGGCAATGCTGAGCCTCTAAAGACCACTGAACCAGGATAGGGTGGAGGTAGGAGGGTGAGCAGTGGAGGAGATCATCTCTGTGCTAATGACTTAGATTCCAGCCAGAGTCTGGCCTCTACAGGCAAAGAGTAAAGAGCTCATGGAAAGAAGGGACCTTGGGTAGGGGAGGGTAGAAAGGGGCCTGGGTTAGCTGAACAGGATGACTTTGGCTGAGTCATTCTGAAATCAGCCGCACCCTTGAAGTCAGGCTACGTAGCCTTCAATGGTTCCCCACTACCATGAGATAAAGTCCCAAAGGCTTAACCCTGACCTGACCAAGAGTCTCCACTGGGTCTGCTATTCCACTCCACCCCTTCCCCGTGCTCCCTGAAGTGCAGCCTCCTCCGAGGTTTCTGCTTCTAGTAGACAAGACCTTTCTTCCTTCCTTTCTTTTTTGATGTCTTTCTCCCCTAGCTTTGAGGGGTTCCCAGGTCGCTCAGTAATAAAGAATCCGCCTGCCAATGCAGAAGCCACTGGAGACATGGGTTCGATCCCTGGGTCAGGAAGATCCCATGGAGGAGGAAATGGCAACCTGCTCCAGTATTCCGGCCTGGAAAATCCCAAACTCCAGACTTTAATCGGATTTCACCAATTTTCTTTTTCTGTTCCAAAATCCCAGCCAAGACACCACCCTGCATCTAGTTCCCCTGTCTCCTTAGTCTGCTCCGGCCGGTGACAACTTACTAGTCTTTCCTTATTCCTATGACCTTGAAAACCTTGAGGAACACTGGTTAGGTATTTTGCAGAAGGTCCCTTAATTTGGACTTACTTGATATTTGCCTCATGACTAGACTGAGGTTATGGGTTCGGGAGAACAAATATCCACAGAGATGAAGAGCCCTTCTCATCACACCCTGTCATGGGTCACATGCTACCCACATGGCTTATTACTGGTTATGTCAACTTCCACCGCTTGGTGATTCTACCACTCCTACTCACTAACCACCACCCATGACCCCACACCTTTCCACAGTCTGTTCTTTAGCAAGTCACTAAATCCAGCTGACACTCAAGGGTTAGGGAATGGGATTAAATTCTGCCTCCTGGAGGGGGAAGCATCTACATAAACTATTTGGGATTCTTCTTTAAAGAAGATTTATCTCTTCTCCCCCATTTATTTACTTATTTATTCAATTACTTATTGTTATTAACAGGGACTCATGTAATATTTATTTTACACTTTGGGTTATAATCCAATACTAAGTTATTTCTTCTGTAGCTCAAATTGTCCCAGCTTTGCTCATCGCTTGCTCTTTCAGGTTATCGGGTTCTGGTTTTTTAATCCTTTCTTACTTTCTGGCACTGCAAGATGTTCTGAGCTCATCTTGTCTTTTCTCTGGAAATTGGAAATTTTTAGTCACTCAGTCCTGAGACCCCATGGACTTTAGCCCGCCAGGCTCCTCTATCCATGGAATTTTCCGGGCAAGAATACTGGAGTGGGTTGCCATTTCCTTCCCCAGGGGATCATCTTCCCGACACAGAGATTGAACTTTGGTTTCCCCGCACTGCGGGCAAATTCTTTACCATCTGAGCCACCAGAGAAGCCTTTTCTTTTCTCTACCCACCATAAAATCATCTACTTCTCCAAAGACCCCTGGTTTCTTCTGTTGAAGATGATTTTTAGAAGCCAAAATCTGGACACTGGATCATTGCTCATTACTACTGGGAAAAAAACCTTCTGTTTTTAAATTGTGAAATAAATCATATACAGAGGAATACATCAAACATATAAGTATGGTTTAGAGAATAATTACAAGCTGGATATAATCAAATCTCTCTTCAGCATCAATTATTTCCATTCCTGTGTATCTTCCTCCTGAAACCTTCTCTGACCTACAAGGCCAGGATGAAGCACCCCTAACATGAGCAACCGTAACACCTAGTACTTATTCCTATCCTAATTCTGTATTAGTGCATGTCGATGATAAACAAGTTGAAGATGCAAATGTTTAAAGAAGAAACCAAGTCAGCATTATTCTATCACCCAAGGGAAGATGTCTAACCACCAAAAGTGGTCCAAGAATATAATGGGTTCCCCCTAGATTTGTGCTTCATTCACTAGTCACGTGGGGCCACTGAGCAAGTGAAATGTGGCTGATCTGAAATGGGATGGTTTAGTACAGAAAAAGAATGTATAATATCTCAGTAACTGTTTTTATTTTGATTTCTGGTTGAAAGGATAATATTTTGGATGTGTTGAGCTAAATAAAATACTATTGAAATTAATTTCACCTGTACATATGACAAAACATATACATTTAAAATTAATTAATTTTATGATATGCAGATTAATAATGGGGAACTTCCCTGGTGGTGCCCTGGGTAAGATTCCGCCTTGCCAGTGCAGGGGACATAGGTTTGATTGTGGTCTGGGAAAAATACACATGCCGAGAAGCAACTAAGACTGCACCCACAGCTACTGAAGCTCATGTGCTGCAGCTCCTGAAGCCTGAGCCCCCTTGAGCCCGGTGGTCAGTAACAAGAGAAGGCACCACAGTGAGAATCCTGAGTACCAATGGAAGAGTAGTCCCTGCTCCCCGCAACTAGAGAAAGTCCACTGCAACTACAGAAACCCCCGCTCGAAGCAACAAAGACCCAGCACAGCCAAAATAATAAATAAATCATAAAAATACATTAAAAATTGTTTAAAACTTAATAATAGGCTTCCCTGGTGGCTCAGAGGTTAAAGTGTCTGCCTGGAATGCGGGAGACCCTGGTTCGATCCCTGGGTTGGGAAGATCCCCTGGAGAAGGAAATGGCAACCCACTCCAGTACTCTTGCCAGGAGAATCCTATGAAGGGAGGAGCCTGGTAGGCTACAGTCCATGGGGTCACAAAGAGTCGGACACGACTGAGCGACTTCACTTTCACTTTCAATAGGGATTTAAATATTCCAAGAAAACAAAAAATGCTTAATTTCACCTGTTTCTCTCCCCCCCACCCACTTTTGCTGGTTAACAGAAAAATGTAAATTATACATGTGGCTTGCTTTATATTTCCAATGGACGGAGTATTATGTAAAGCAGGGGTCCCCAGCCTCTGGGTCACATAAAAATGATTGAATTACTGCCTAAACCATCCCTCTCACCCCTGCATTCCTGTCTGTGGAAAAATTGTCTTCCACAAAATCGGTCCCTGGTACTAAGAAGATGGGAACCGCAGCTCTGAATAGTGAACTCCTAAGGACTAGATGTTTTACAGCACTGAGTGGATTTTCTGTGAGTATGGTTTCACTTTCAGTGTGTCTACCCTCTTGCAACACCTACCGTCTTACTTGGGTTTCTCTTACCTTGGACATGGTGTATCTCTTCACGGCTGTTCCAGCAAAGCGCAGCCGCTGTTCCTTACCTTGGACGAAGGGTATCTCCTCACCGCCGCCCCTCCTGACCTTGAACATGGAATAGCTCGTCTAGGCCCTCGGCGCCCGAGCAGCCACTGCTCCTTGGACATGGGGTCGCTCCTCTTCTTCCAACAACACAAGAGAAGACTCTACACATGGACATCACCAGATGGCCAACACCAAAATCAGACTGATTATATTGTTGGCAGCCAAAGATGGAGAAGCTCTATACAGTCAACAAAAATAAGACCAGGAGCTGACTGTGGCTCAGATCATGAACTCCTTATTGCCAAATTCAGACCTAAATTGAAGAAAGTAGGGAAAACCACTACACCATTCAGGTATGACCTAAATCCAATCCCTTATGATTATACAGTGGAAGTGAGAAATAGATTTAAGGGACTAGATCTGATAGATAGAGTGCCTGATGAACTATGGATGGAGGTTCATGACATTGTACAGGAGACAGAGATCAAGACCATCCCCAAGAAAAAGAAATGCAAAAAAGCAAAATGGCTGTCTGGGGAGGCCTTACAAATAGCTGTGAAAAGAAGAGAAGAGACAAGCAAAGGAGAAAAGGAAAGATATAAGCATCTGAATGCAGAGTTCCAAAGAATAGCAAGAAGAGATAAGAAAGCCTTCCTCAGTGATCAATGCAAAGAAATAGAGGAAAACAACAGAGTGGGGAAGACTAGAGATCTCTTCAAGAAAATTACAGACACCAAGGGAAACTTTCATGCAAAGATGGGCTTGATAAAGGACAGAAATAGTATGGACCTAACAGAAGCAGAAGATATTAAGAAGAGGTGGCAAGAATACACAGAAGAACTGTACAAAAAAGATCTTCACGACCCAGATAATCACGATGGTGTGATCACTCACCTAGAGCCAGACATCCTGGAATGTGAAGTCAGGTGGGCCTTAGAAAGCATCACTATGAACAAAGCTAGTGGAGGTGATGGCATTCCAGTTGAGCTATTTCAAATCCTGAAAGATGACGCTGTGAAAGTGCTGCACTCAATATGCCAGCAAATTTGGAAAACTCAGCAGTGGCCACAGGACTAGAAAAGGTCAGTATTCATTCCAATCCCAGAGAAAGGCAATGCCAAAGAATGCTCAAACTACCGCACAATTGCACTCATCTCAATGGCACCCCACTCCAGTACTCTTGCCTGGGAAATCCCATGGATGGAGGAGCCTGGTAGCCTGCAGTCCATGGGGTCACAAAGAGTCGGACACAACTGAGCAACTTCACTTTCACTTTTCGCTTTCATGCACTGGAAAAGGAAATGGCAACCCACCCCAGTGTTCTTACCTGGAAAATCCCAGGGACGGCGGAGCCTGGTGGGCTGCTGTCTAAGGGGTCGCACAGAGTCGGACACGACTGAAGCGACTTAGCAGCAGCAGCAGCACACGCTAGTAAAGTAATGCTCAAAATTCTCCAAGCCAGGCTTCAGCAATACGTGAACCGTGAACTTCCAGATGTTCAAGCTGGTTTTAGAAAAGGCAGAGGGACCAGAGATCAAATTGCCAACATCCGCTGGATCATCGAAAAAGCAAGAAAGTTCCAGAAAAACATCTATTTCTGCTTTATTGACTATGCCAAAGCCTTTGACTGTGTGGATCACAATCAACTGTGGAAAATTCTGAAAGAGATGGGAATACCAGACTACCTGACCTATCTCATGAGAAACCTATATGCAGGTCAGGAAGCAACAGTTAGAACTGGACATGGAACAACAGACTGGTTCCAAATAGGAAAAGGAGTCTGTCAAGGCTGTATACTGTCACCCTACTTATTTAACTTCTATGCAGAGTACATCATGAGAAACACTGGGCTGGAAGAAGCACAAGCTGGAATCAAGATTTCAGGGAGAAATATCAATAACCTCAGATATGCAGGTGACACCACCCTTATGGCAGAAAGTGAAGAGGAACTCAAAAGCTTCTTGATGAAAGTGAAAGAGGAGAGTGAAAAAATTGGCTTAAAGCTCAACATTCAGAAAACAAAGATCATGGCATCTGGTCCCATCACTTCACGGGAAATAGATGGGGAAACAGTGGAAACTGTCAGACTTTGCTTTTTGGGGCTCCAAAATCACTGCAGATGGTGACTGCAGCCATGAAATTAAAAGACGCTTACTCCTTGGAAGGAAAGTTATGACCAACCTAGATAGCATATTGAAAAGCAGAGACATTACTTTGCCAACAAAGGTCTGTCTAGTCAAGTCTATGGTTTTTCCAGTGGTCATGTATGGATGTGAGAGTTGGACTGTGAAGAAGGCTGAGCGCTGAAGAATTGATGCTTTTGAACTGTGGTGTTGGGAAGACTCTTGAGAGTCCCTTGGACTGCAAGGAGATCCAACTAGTCCATTCTGAAGGAGATCAGCCCTTGGATTTCTTTGGAAGGAATGATGCTAAAGCTGAAACTCCAGTACTTTGGCCACCTCATGCGAAGAGTTGCCTCATTGGAAAAGACTCTGATGCTGGGAGGGATTGGGGGCAGGAGGAGAAGGGGACGACAGAGGATGAGATGGCTGGATGGCATCACTGACTTGATGGACGTGAGTCTGAGTGAACTCCAGGAGTTGGTGATGGACAGAGAGGCCTGGCGTGCTGCGATTCATGGGGTTGCAAAGAGTCAGACACGACTGAGCAACTGAACTGAACTGAACTGAGTGGATTTTCGTGGCATGCTGGAGATAACAGTGGAGATTAGATAAGATGGTTCTTTAGATTTTAGCCTTGAGAGTTTATGTCTCTGCCTTTTCTCCCACTGTTTGCCCCTGTCTACACTCTGCTTTTTTCCCAAACATGCTCACATGTCCTATGTCTTCCATTTTTATTCTTTTGCCTTATGGCTTCTTATCTCTGTTCTTTTGTTTATTCAGTGCACTCCACCTTGAATGTCCTCTCCCCTACATTTTCTGTCAAAATCCTACCCAACCTGAAAAGCAGCTGACATGCCACTTCACCCAGAAAGCCTTTTTAGGCCCCCACAGTGAAAAGTACACTCCCTGAACCTCTCCATTACTACTCACCAAGCCTTCAGCACGTTTCTCTAACTCCCCTTGCTGCTGCTGTTGTTCAGTTGCCAAATAGTGTCCGACTCTTGCGAACCCATGGACTGCAGCATGCCAAGCCTCCCTGTCCTTCACTGTCTCCTGGAGTTTGCCCAGATTCAGCTCCATTGAGTCGGTGATGCTATCTAATCATCTCATCCTCTGCCACCTTCTTCTCCTTTTGCCCTCAATCTTCACCAGCATCAGAGTCCTTTCCAATGAGTCCACTCTTCACATCAGGTGGCCCAAGTATTGGAGCTTCAGCTTCAGCATCAGTCTTTCCAATGAATGTTCAAGGTTGATCTTCTTTAGGATTGACTGGGTTTGATCTCCTTGCAGTCCAAGGGACTCTCAAGGGTCTTCTCCAGCACCACAATCCGAAAACATAAATTCTTTGGTCCTCAACCTTCTTTATGGTTCAGCTTTCATGTCCTGTCCATACATGACTACTGGAAAAACCATAGCTTTGACTATGCAGACCTTTGTCCGCAAACTTCTGCCCCTGACTAAATTGGACATGCCTGGAGGGCAAAGGTGCATGGTACAGATACTTCTAAGAATTGATCCTCAAACTCTTTCATGCTCTTTGCTAAGACTCATCTTCTGAAGAAGAGGCTCTTTGGTCCAGGCCCATCTTTTTCTTTCCCACCCACCCTTTCTAACTTTACAAAAGGCTCTAAGCCCTGGTTTTTACCCGCAATCTTACCCTGGGGGTAAATACCTTCAGGATACCAGCAAAAGGTAAAGAACTCTGAAGACTGGATAAGGCATTTTGCAAGTGGAGCAATTGCCAGTTTTTTGCTTTCAAAATAGAGTTGAAGGAGGTTCTGATTTTGTTGTCGTTAAAAACGACTTTAAAAGAAATTTCTGGTTGTACCCCACAGCATGTGGGACCTTAATTCCCTGACCAAGGGTCAAACCCCTGCCCTTTGCTTTGGAATACAAAGTCTTAACCACTGGACTGGCAGGGAAGTCCCCCCAGAATAACTTTTGATCATTTTCAAAATAATCACTATGTAATTTTTTGGCTTGAAACTCTAAGGATTAAAAGTTAAATGACATTATTATAACAAAACTCCCTTCATTTTTATCTACTTATTTATTTGAACATGGTTTCTCAGCGCTTCTATTTATAAAAGTTAAAAACAGATATAAAACTGATGCTGAACCCAGCTTCATTCCAGTAGTAACATTTATCCATAAATTCACAATTGAAAAAAAAATCTATTTCAGTAAGAGACATATTTCCAATATTGTTTCACTCTTTGTTTAATAATTATTTTCCAAAAGATATATGTTATGTTGCTTTGATCAGTTGTGTATTAGTACAATAATAAGTGATATTTCAATCCAGAAGCAATTTTAAAACATAGAAACTTAGAGTCAAAGGAAAATTTAAATTATTTAAATTTCAAAATTTCTTAAATTGCAATCATATATACAAATTTATATCAGAGTGTGAATAAAGTAGTCAATAACAGACTTTCCAGCATAAAATATATTACCTTAGGATAACATTCTGTGAAAGGAAGCAAAATGATGTAGCATTTCTGCCTGTTAAAGTGAGCTTGTTCTGGTGTTTTCTTGAAACGAAGTGAAGTCACTCAGTCTTGTCTGACTCTTTGCGACCCCGTGGACGGTAGCCCACCAGGCTCCTCTGTCCATGGGATTCTCCAGGCAAGAATACTGGAGTGGGTTGCCATTTCCTTCTCCGGGGAATCTTCCCAGCCCAGGGATCGAACCCAGGTCTCCCGCAGTGCAGGCAGACACTTTAACCTCTGAGCCACCAGATGGACCTTCTTGAAATAAAAGATAGTATCAAACCCTGATGATATTTGCATTCAGCTGATGATGGAACAGTTTTAACCCTGATGATATTTACATTCAGCTGATGATGGAACAGTTTTATTTAGCAAGTGTATCTTTTTTTTTTTTTTAAGTTTGGGCTACACTGGGTCTTTGTTGCTTTTGTGTTTTTGTTGCTTTTTGCTTTGTTGGGGCTAAGTTTGGGCTACACTGGGTCTTCTTTTGTTGCTTTTTGCTTCGTTGTTTTTCTCTAGTTGCAGCGAGCAGGGGCTACTCCTTGTGCCGCTTGGGCTCGTGGCAGTGCTTTCTCTGGCTGTGGAGCACAGGCTTCAGGCTCTCGAGCTTCAGTAGTTGTAGCACACAGGCTTAGTCGCTCCATGGCTTGTGGAATCTTCCTGGACCAGGGGTCAAACCCACGTCCCCTGCATTGGCACATGGATTCTTAGCCACTGTGCCACCAGGGAAGTCCAAGCAAGTACATCTTTCGCAGTGGCTTATATTTAAGATGTTTCAGTGAACAATATTAAAATGTGCCACCTAGCCTGCATGTGGACCAGCAGATCCATTCTCCGACCTACCTCCCCCGTCTTCTCTCCCCTGGTTTGCTGACTTGGTTGGAGGACATCAAGGGCTCTGTGCCTCTAGCCTCAACTTGGATTTGGTCATTGGGAAGCCCTGGCAGGAGATAGGATGGAGGGAGGAGCAAGATTAGGATCTTTATTCCCTTTGTTCTCGTCTCTCGACATCTAGTCATTCTGGCCCTGTCCCTGGCTGGAAAGTTATTGCTCCTCTTAAGGCAGAAAAATTGCCCTTTAGACCTTAGGCGGTAACACCCTAGCTGCTGCTCTTCCCAGCTTCCTGCATAATCCCTGGTGATTTCCCTACACCTTGACCTCACCTTCTAAATTAGCTCCTTTGTACATATGACCTGCTTGAATTATCTTAATTTGACTGTGTTATTTGTTTCCTGTTGGAATCCTCACAGCAGAAGCAGTTTTAAAAAAATTCTTTAAGTTGGCACGAGAGCAAAAAGTCTGAAGACCACTGATTCAGACTGCTGCAGGAAGGGGGACGGTTTCTAGGGCCCAAGAGTGGGCTCTTGTCTAACACTTGGAAATGACTTGTTCAAGGAGATACACATGCTGACAAAGCCAGAGGCTTGTGCTGGGAAGGGGGCCCAGGTGGAGAGCAGCAGGGGAGGGAAGTGAAAGTTGCTCAGTTGTGTCCGATTCTTTGCGACCCCATGGACTATTGCCTGCCAGGCTCCTCTGTCCAAGGAATTCTCCAGGCAATTCTACTGGAGTGAGTAGCCATTCCCTTCTCTGGGGATGGTCTCCAGCATTGCAGGCAGATTCTTTACCACCTGAGCCACCAGAGAAGCCCAAGAATACTGGAGTGGATAGCCTATCCCTTCTCCAGGGGATCTTCCTGACCCAGGAATCAAACTGGGGTCTCCTGCATCACAGGCGGATTCTTCATCAGCTGAGCTACTAGGGAAGGGCGCCCGGGTGGAGAGTAGCAGGATAAAGGAACCCGAAAGAACTGCTCTGACACGTGGCTCTCAGCCTCTGGTTTTATGGTGATGGGATTAGCTCCTGGGTTGAACCTTTATGCAGATCAGGAAGTAACAGTTAGAACTGGACATGGAACAACAGACTGGTTCCAAATAGGAAAAGGAGTACGTCAAGGCTGTATATTGTCACCCTCCTTATTTAACTTCTATGCAGAGTACATCATGAGAAATGCTGGGATGGAAGAAGCACAAGCTGGAATCAAGATTTCCAGGAGAAATATCAATAACCTCAGATATGCAGATGACGTCACCCTTATGGCAGAAAGTGAAGAGGAACTAAAAAGCCTCTTGATGAAAGTGAAAGAGGAGAGTGAAAAAGTTGGCTTAAAGCTCAACATTCAGAAAATGAAGATCATGGCATCCGGTCCCATCACTTCATGGGAAATAGATGGGGAAACAGTGGAAACAGTGTCAGACTTTATTTTGGGGGGCTCCAAAATCACTGCAGATGGTGATTGCAGCCATGAAATTAAAAGACGCTTACTCCTTGGAAGGAAGGTTATGACCAACCTAGACAGCACATTGAAAAGAAGAGATATTACTTTGTCAACAAAGATCAAGGCTTTGGTTTTTCCAGTGGTCATGTATGGATGTGGGACTGTGAAGAAAGCTGAGTGCCAAAGAATTGATGCTTTTGAACTGTGGCATTGGAGAAGACTCTTGAAAGTCCCTTGGACTGCAAGGAGATCCAACCAGTCCATCCTAAAGGAGATCAGTCCTGGGTGTTCATTGGAGGGACCAATGCTGAAGCTGAAACTCCAATACTTTGGCCACCTCATGCGAAGAGTTGACTCATTGGAAAAGACTCTGATGCTGGGAGGGATTGGGGGCAGGAGGAGAAGGGGACAACAGAGGATGAGATGGCTGGATGGCATCACCGACTCGATGGTCGTGAGTCTGAGTGAACTCCAGGAGTTGGTGATGGACAGGGAGGCCTGGTGTGCTGTGATTCATGGGGTCGTGCAAAGAGTTGGACACGACTGAGCAACTGAACTGAACTGTCCCTGGATAATCATTCTGACTCAGAGTCCTTCTTAGTAGCACACACATTGCTCAGCCAAGATGGATTCCAGCGAGAAGGATCTGGGAGGTTGGTAGGATATATGGCCTGGCATCTACTGTCTCCTTTTGACCTTTCCTGAATTCTGCTGGTTGGTGGTAGCTTGTTAGTCCCACATTTTTAAATAGGATCTCTTGTTCTAAGGTAATTCATACACGTGGCTATATTTTGCCTGACCAGGCCAAGTGGTTTCAGTGTTTCCGCTAACAAGACTGTAGCCTCATTTGTTCATTCAATAAACACTGATTGCATCATGCCCAGTGTTCATTTACAGAGATGAACTAGTTGGCCACCTCACGACCATTCGGATGGTTATTATCAAAAACACAGAAAACAACTTTGTTGTACAGCAGAGATATAATTAATTCAATTAAAAAATTTTAAAAACACAGAAAACAAGTGTTGGCAAGGATGTGGAGAAATCGGGACCCTTGTGCACTGTTGGTGGGAATGTAAAATGATGCTGAAGCCGTGAAAAATAGTATGGAGCTTCCTCAAAAAGATTGAACGTAGAATTACCCGATGGCCCAGCAACTCCACTTCTTGGCATAGGGTCTCGAAGACACCCTCCTGTGCACACCCATGTTCATAACAGCATTATCCACAACAGCAAAAGCATGGGAGCAACCCAACTGTCTGGCCACTTATATGCGTTATCAAAATGCAGTATATTCATACAATGGAATCATATTTGGCCTTAAAAAAAATTCTGACCCATGCTCCGAAATGAATGAACCCTGAAGATGTAATACTAAGCGAAACAGGCTAGTCACAAAAGGACAAAAAATACAGGATATGTATGATTCCACTTATATGAGGTACTTAAAAGGCAGAAAGTAGAATGGGGAGTTGCTGGGGGGCATTGGAGAAGACCCTGATACTGGGAGAGATTGGGGGCAGGAGGAGAAGGGGACAACAGGATGAGATGGCTGGATGGTATCACCGACTCGGTGGATGTGAGTTTGGGTAAACTCCAGCAGTTGGTGATGGACAGGGAGGCCTGGCGTGCTATGATTCATGGGGTCGCAAAGAGTCGGACACGACTGAGCAACTGAACTGAAATGAGGGGAGGGCGGAAGGAGGGGTTATTGTTTAATAGATATAGAGTTTCAGATTTACAAGGAGAAAAGAGTTACAGGGATGGATGGTGGTGATGGCTGCACAACAATGTGTTTTATGTATTTATTTGGCTGCGCTGGGTGTTAGTTGTGGTTGGTACGTGGCATCTTTGTTGCATCATGTAGGATCCTTTGTTGCGGAGCGTGGATTCTCTAGTTGTGGAGTGCGGGCTCAGTAGTTATGCCCTGTTGCTCTGCAGCAAGTGGGATCTTATTCCCCAACTGTAACAGGAGGGAAAGGTGCAGGGCATAACTTTTGAAAGAGTGACATAGCCCAAGGACACAACATAAACTGATTAGGATCAAGTGGGACCTAGATGGCAGACAAGACTAGACCTTGATCCTCAGTCAGCAAGTGAAATGACACTCCCAGAGGTGCCTTGACATTTCCAAGGCACTGATAAAAGACCAAGGAGTGGGTAGTGGCCCAAATCCTGGGAATCTCCACCCCTTCCCAAAAATAGTTGGAATAGTCCTCCCATGCCTGCCTGCTAAGTCACCCTGTGCAACCCTATGCACTGTAGCCGGTCAGCCTCCTCTATCCATGGGATTCTCCAGGCAAAAATACCAGAGATAGTCCTCCCATTCATTTGCATATAAAATTGCCCAGCCTGTAAAAACTAACCACTCCACATTTCCAGGCACCACTCACCCTCTGCGATGGCCCACACATTGTCTGTGGAGTGTGCTTCTCTCTGAATCTGAATAAACCCACTTCTTCCCTATCACTCTCTCTCTCACTGAATTCTTTCTGTGATGAGACATCAAGAATCTGAGCCCTGAAACCAGGTACTGTGGGTTTGGGCTGGGTTCAAGTCCCAACCATGTGGGTTCATGTCCCAGGTAGAGTTTTGGCTGGGTTTGAGTCCCAGTCACCTGGGTTTAAGTCCCAAGCAAGGTTTTGACTGGGTTCAAGTCCCAAGCAGGGTTTTGACTGGGTTCAAGTCCCAAGCTGGGTTTGGCTGGGTTCTAGTCCCAGGACATGGGTTCAAGTCCCAATATGAGGTAAATGTTTTCACAACCAGAGATCAAAGCAGTGTTCCCTGCATTATCAGGCATTTTCTTAACCACTGGACCACCAGCAAAGTCCCAACAATGTGTTTTTCATACCATGAACTGTCCCTTTAAAAATGGCTAAGGTGGTAAATGTTGCATATATTTCAACACAATAAAAAAAGAAAGATGAACTACATGGGGTTCCACTCCTCATGTAATAATTTAGTGTGAGAGAAGACATACAATTAAGCAAAAAGCAATATAACAATATAATTTGTACTTTATTTATTTACTTATTCATTTTTTATTTGGCTGCACGAAGTCTTAGTTGCAGCATGAGGGATCTTTAGTGACAGCATGTTAACATCTGGTTTTCTGACTAAGGATCAAACCCCAGTCCTCCACATTGAGAGCCTGGAGTCTTAGCCATTATACCACCAGGGGAGCCCCCAAGATACGTACTTTAGTAAAGATATGGACTCGTTGTGAGACGACTGTGGAGACAGCAACTAATTCTATCTGGGGGAATTGGGAGGGGCTTCCCATAAAAGGTTTTATTTGGTTTATGGCATTGAAGATAATAAGAGCTTGCTTGGCAGTAAGAAGGAGAAAGGACATCTGAGGCAAAGGGGCAACATGAATCAAATCAGGAAAACCAAAGATTGCTAGAGGATTGGTGAGTCATGGATGGGTGTTCAAAGGTAGTTCAGAACATACAAAGAATAAAGGAAAGCATTTGTATATATGATTAAATTAAAATTTAAAACATAAATGGCAAAACACATTTTGAACTAAGTTAAAATACTAAAGGACTCCCTGGGAGAAGATAATTGCAATTTATATATAAATAACACCTTAAAGTCAGTAAGAACTAGAAACAAGCAAACAAGTTGAAACATAAGCGAAGGACAAAGTGGCAATTCTCACAAGAACTCCTGATTGCAGAAGGAAGTGCAAATTAAAGTGAGTAGACACCATAGAGTATGGAAAGAGGGAAATAGTAGCTTTACAGTGAAGAAACATGGGAATACCACCTTAACCAAATGATGAAAGGTAATAACGTCACCAGTAATAAGGCATGTGGGTGGCATGTGACCTCCAGTAGGGGGTGATGAGAAAGGTAGTTCATCTCTTCCCCCAATTCTATAAACTCTGGAAAGCCACGAAGAAAACATCAGATGAGCTCTAACTGAAGGACATTCTGCAAAATGGATTAGGTTTGTGGCTCAGATGGTAGAGAATCTGCCTGTAATGCAGGAGACACAGGTTCAATCCCTGGGTTGGGAAGCTCCCCTGGAGAAGGGAAAGGCAACCCACTTCAGGATTCTTGCCTGGAGAATTCCATGGACAGAGGAGGCAGGCAAGCTATAGTCCATGGGATCCCTGAGAGTTGGACATGGCTGAGCAACTAACAATTTCACTTTCTTCTGCAAAATACCTGATCGGTATTCCTCAGGACTATCAAGGTTATAGGAATAAGGAAAGACTGAGAAACGGTCATAGACCAGAAGAAACTAAAGAAACAGAAGGACAGTGTAGTATTCTGGATGGGGTCCTGGAACAGGAAAAGGACATTACTGGAATCTGAATAAACTCTGGATTTTAGTTAACAGTAATAAGCCAATGTTGACTTCTTAGATTTGACAAATATGCAATGGTAATGTAAAATGCTAATATTAGGGGAGATTGATTGAAGGGTATTTGGGAACTCTCTGGACTATCTTTGTAACTTTTCTATAGATCTAAAGAGACTGGTGGCTCAGTGGTAAAGAATCCACCTGCAATGCAGGAGATGAGATGTAGTTTCGATCCCCAGGTTGGGAAGATTACCTGGAGAAGGAAATGGCAACTCACTCGTCTTCTTGTGTGGGAAATATCATGGTTAGAGGAGCCTGGCAGGCTAAGTCCATAGAGTTGCAAAAAAGTCCATGGGATTTTCCAGGCAAGAGTACCGGAGTGGGGTGCCATTGCCTTCTCCGTAGCAGCAGACAGGACTTAACGACTAAACGACAACAACAAAGGTATTCCAAAGTAGAACGTTTATTTTAAAAGATGATGAGATACTGGGACTTCCTTGGTGGTCTGGTGGCTAAGACTCTGCCACCAGAGCAGGGAGCCCACGTTTGCTCCCTGGTCAGGGAACTAGATCCCACATGTCACAGCTAAGAGTCCATATTGTTCCTGCTGTCGTTCAGTTGCCAAGTTGTTGTTTAGCTGCTAAGTCGTGTTCAACTCTTTCGCAACCCCATGGACTGTAGCCCTGCAGGCTTCTCTGTCCATGGGATTTTCCAGGCAGGAATGGGTTCCAGGCAGTGGGTTGTCATTTTTCTCTCCAGGGGATCTTTCTGACCCAGGGGCCGAACTTATGTCTCCTGCATTGGAAAGAGGATTCTTTACCACTGAGCCAGCGGGGAAACCCAAAGAGTTCGTATGCCACAACTAAAGATCAAGCCCGCTGCAACTAAAGACTGTGTATGCGGCAGAGAAGGCTGAGGATCCTATGTTTCACAACTGAGACCTGGCACAGTCAGATAAATAAACTTTTTTTTTTTGAATGATGAGATATTATTCCTAACCATGAGATTAACGAAGAATAAAAAGTCTGACTCAAAGAAGTATTGAGGAGGATATGGGAAAAATAATTCTCTCATATTTGCGGTGGAAGGGTCAAAGGTATTGTAGGAAGCAACTGAGTCCAGGAAAGCAGAAAATGTACAAACCCTGGAATCCAGAATTCCACTTGGACACCAAGAGATATTTATAAAGGCTTTGATACAAATTGTCCACAATAACATAAAACTGAAACAACTTGAATGTCTGTCAATAGGGGGACATTATATAGAGATTACAATAGGGGGACATTATATAGAGATTACAAATATGGTGGGATATTTACTACAGTGCAGCTAAAAGGAAAGAATGAAATTTCTATATATCAATATGGCTAGATGTTAAAAATACAATACTGAATGGAAAAGTAAAGGTGAAGAAGGGTCTGTGTGGGGTGTGTGTGTGTTCAGTTGTGTGTCCGACTCTTTGTAACCCCATGGACTGTAGCGAGCTCCTCTGTCCATGGAATTTTCCAAGCAAGAATACTGGGTTGCCATTTTCTCCTCCAGGGAATCTTCCTGATCCAGGGGTAGAACCTGTGTCTCTTACGTCTACCTGCGCTGGCAGATGTGTTCTTTACCACTAGCACTGCCTGGGAAGCCCAGCATTTACTATACTATAAACCTCGTGAGACAGGTTCTGTTATTAACCCCAACATATAGATGAAGACACTAAGCGGCAATGGAGTTCAGTAACTTGTCTTGGGTACCACAGTTGGATAGTGGTAGGAACAGCAACCATATCCTAGAAGGCTGGCTTTAAGTCTGTCCTACCAACCATTATGCTTTCTGCCTCGAATTCCCCCTCCTCATGGAGCTCCATTCTAGGGAAGGTAAGTAAGTTAGACAGTGAATTAGCTGTGGAAAAAAAAACAAAGAAGGGAAGGAAAAAGGAGTATTACCCTTCAAAGAGGGGGTGTGTGGTCATGGATGGCCTCACTGAGAGATAACATCTGAGCAAAGACCCTAAGGAAGTGAAAGAGGAAACCATGCCTGTACCTGGGGGTACCCGCATTTCAGCCTTGACAACAAGATCACAGGCTCTGGGAGCGGTAAACCGGGAGCGTTTGAAAAATAAATAGCAAGGAAGCCAGGGTCACTAAAGCAGAGGGAATAAAGAAATGAGAATAAAAGAAATGAGCCCAGAGAGAGATGGAGGCTAGATTGGGTGGGGCCTTATCCATCCTAAAGACCTTGGAGGGGTCTGAGCAGGGGGTGACAGTATCTGACTTGGGCTTAAGAGGGATCCCTCTTTGTTGAGGTGAGATTGCTCAGAGGCTCGGGCGGTAGCTTGCATTGGAGTGGTAGCGGTGGGTGGCGGTAAGAAGTGATTGGATTTTGGATATAGTTTGAAGATCAAATTGACGGTATTTGCTGAGGATTGACATGACAGAGGGAGAGGAGTCCAGGATGACTCAGGTTTTTGGCCTACATAAACGGGAAGGCAGAGCGATTGTTTCCTGAATGGAGAAGACCATGGGAGAAGCAGGTTTGAGGAGGGTGTGGGAAGGCCTGGAGTTTCGTTTTGGACATGCTGAGTTTGAGATTTCTACTGGACAACCAGGTGGACACGTTGAGCGTTCAGTTGGATATAATAGTCTGGAGTTTTGAGCAGAGGAGATAAAAATCTATGCCTCATCTGCATATAGATGTTATTTGAAACCACAAGAAAGGATGAGATCACCCGAGAAATGAATATAGATATAGAGCAGTGAAAATGTGAGAACTGAACCCTGGGGCCCCAGCATTCAGAGTTTGCAGCTGAGGAGGAGGAAAGGGAGAAGGGGGAGAATTCAGCAACAGGAAGCTGAGAAGGAACAGCCACAGAGGCGGGAGGAAAACCAGGAGAAAAGCCAGGAGAGAGAGCCAGCTAGATGAAGAAAGTGTTCCAAGAAGGATCAAGTGATCAAATGTGTTGAAGGCTGCCGATAGGGAAAGAAGGATGAGGACTGAGAAATGACCGTTTGATCAAGCATCATGGAGGTGCGGGGTGGCAGAATGTGCCATCCCCAAATATGCCACTTTGGCACAAGGATTGTTTTGAGCTAAAGGCAATTGAGAAGAAGCAGATAGAAGGAAGGCTCTCTACCCTATATCCTCATTTGCATAAAAGCAAGACACACATTCATAAAGGTGTCCCAACTCCTGATAGAGACAGATAGAAAATCACTGGAAACAAGTTTAGACCCTTATCAGTCTAGAGACAGCTCCAGAGAAATTTATTGGGTTGGCCCAAAATTTCGTTCCCATTTTTCCACAAAAACCCAAATAAACTTTTTTTGGCCAACCCAATATATAAGAAACTTTACTGACTATCCTTTACCATCATTTCCTTTGATTTGCCTTCCCACAATTTGCTGCCCCTAGTGAAAGTGAAAGTCGCTCAGTCGTGTCCCACTCTTTGCGACTCCGTGGACTATACAGTCCGTGGAATTCTCCAGGCCAGAATACCGGAGTGGGTAGCCCTTCCCTTCTCCAGGGGATCTTCCCAACCCAGGGATCGAACCCCAGTTTCCTGCATTGCAGGCAGATTCTTTACCTGCCCCTAGAGTCAGATCTTTTTCTTTCTCTTGTCATATCTCTAAAAATTTCATTCTTTTGCTAAGATGTTATATCAGCCCAAGCTCGAACTAAATCTTTGAGGTAGTCATCTCCGGGTATATGCTGCACATGTTTATGAACTTCTATGTGCCTTTCTCTTGTTAGTCTGTCTTTGGCCAGTCTAATTTATGCAGCCCCAGCTGCATGGGTATAGGAAGAGATCTGGGGGGCAGAAGAAGAGATTTTTCTTGTCCTTCAGTGGTCATTAGTGACATTGACAAGAGTGGCTTTAGGTAGAGTACGTGGAGGTTAAAATCTATTTGGATCAGAATTGAGAGTCTGAGAGAAGAGAAATGATGCAGGCAGTACAGACAGCTCTCTCAAGTGTTTGACCACAGCTGGAAGAAGTGTGGGGTGAACAGCAGTGTGTTAAAGTGTCAAAATATGCATCACATTCATGATAAAGTTTCCTGTCATTGGTAGAGGCTGATGTACATTAATTGTGTTTTATTTTGCCATGTGTCCTGTGGGGTCTTAGTTGCCCTACCAGGGATCAAACCCATGCCCTTTGCATTGGAAGCACTGAGATTTAATCACCAGGAAATCCTACATTACATTCTTTTTTTTTTTTTTTTTTTGCTTATTCATTTGTTTGGCTATGCCTGTTGTGGCATGCGGGCTCTTTTAATTACGGCATGTGGGATCTAGTTTCCTGAGCAAGGATGGAACCTGGGCCCTATGCACTGGGAGCACAGAGTTTTAGCCACTGGACCACCAGGGAAGTCCCCGATATTACATTCTTATAATATAACCTTGTATATAACCTTGTCAGTGAAGGTTCAAAGAGACTTTAAAATCTGACGAAATAGTACAGATATATCTTTTAAAAAAGTGAAGGCAAACGGAACAAACTGTAACAGCTGATAATTCAGAATGGTGAACATTTTGATGTTCGCTATATTATCTTTATACTTTCAAATTTCCAAGGAATCTTAACCACAGGACTGCCAGGAAAGTCCCCCTTAAAAATAATTAGAGGGGACGTCCCTGGTGGCTCAGATGGTAAAGGATCTGCCTGCCAGTGCAGGAGACTCAGGTTTGATTCCTGAGCCAAGAAGACCCCCTGGAGGGGGGCATGGCAACCCGCTCCAGTATTCCTGCCTGGAGAATCCCATGGACGGAGGAGCCTGGCGGGCTACAGTCATTGGAGTTGCAAAGAAGCGGACACGACTGAGCAACAAACACACACACACACGCCTTGGTGGTCCAGGGCTTAAGAACCCACCTGCCAATGAGGGGACATGGGTTTGATCCCTGGTCTGGGAAGATGGCACACGCTACACAGCAACTAAACCCATGTGTCACAGCTACTGAAGCCCGCGTGCCTGAGCCCATGCTTTGGCACCAAGAGAAGCCACCGCAACAGAAGCCCGCGCTCTGCAAACAGAGAATAGCCCCAGCTCACCACAACTAGACGAAGCCTACGTGCAGCGGCAGAAACCCTCTGTAGTCCAAAGAAGACATTAATTAATTACAACAAATAAATAATTAGAGCAGGGGAAAATGTTTGCGGGACTGAAGGTGTGAAGGCCTTTGAGTGCCATGTCAAGAATGCAGTGGGGGGAAGGGCATGGCTCAGAAAGTTCTCCCCGAAAACTGCAGAGAGTGTGGGAACAATAAAAAATTTCCTTTAACCATTCAGGCTAGAGTTTTCTAACGTGTGGACAGGACCACTTGCATCAAAATCTTCCAAGGGCATTCAATAAAATTCAACCCCTGGGGCTTTCTCCTCTGGCTTACTAAATTCTAGCATCTCCAGCAAGGTTAAGCAATCTGTACCTGAGAAGGTGGAGAAGTAGCAAGTTCAGGGAAAGGTTGGGGCTGTGATTAGTACCTGTGGAGATGGAAGTGCCCATAGGACTTCTGTCTGAGAGTGGATATAAGAGTCTCAGGTTCACCAATGGGTGTTAATCAGATTCATTGTCCAATCTCCCACAGCAGGTAGCACAAGGACTTGCACATAGTAGGTGCTAAAAGTTTATTGAGTGAATTAAGAATTTAGCTTAAGGGACTTCCCTGGTGGTCCAGTAGCTAAGACTTCGAGCTCCCAGTGCAGGGAGCCTGGGTTTAATCCCTGGTCCAGGAACTAGATCCCTCATGCTACAATTAAAGATCTCATGTCCTTCAACTAAGACCCAGAGTGGTCAAATACATAAATAAATATCTGAAGAAAAGAATGTAGCTTCAGAGCCAATCACTCAATCACAAATTCTACCTTCTTACCAACTCTCTCCTGGCTACCTAGCATGCAATGTATCTTCATGGTGGCCATCAGCCCAAAGGAGTGGGAAAAACTTGGACTTCAGAGTCAGACAGAGTTGAATTCACACCTGATTCCCCTTATTCCCAGCTCTGTGGCCACAAGTGAGTCTCCCCTTGGAACCTGGTTTTCTCAGAGGCAAATAATGTCGTTCATTCAGCCTCTTTTGCCCTCCTGGAGTTTGCAACCTAAGGAGGTAATGGTAGTAGACAACAAATGTAGTAAGTAGGTTTATTATACCATATGACAATGTGAGAATTGCTATATAAAAAAAGGAAAAAAGCAGCAGAGTGAGGGCTGGGCCTGAGTGGTAGTGGCAACAGTGATCAGGCTGGGGAAACGTCATTATTAGTTAGCACTATCATGTTGTAGGCCACGTTGACTCAGACAGTAAAAAGCCACCTGCCATGGAGACCCCGGTTCGATCCCTGGGTTGGGAAGATTTCCTGGAGAAGGGAATGGCAACTCACTCTAGTATTCTTGTCTGGAGAATTCCAAGGACAGAGGAGCCTGGCGGGCTACAGTCCATGGGCTGGGAAGGAGTCAGACACGAGTGAGTGAGTAACACACATGCAGGCCACGCTGAGGAGGATTTGCGGAAGTGATGGGATGTGGAGGGTTTTGTGGAGGGATGTGATGGAGTGGACCAAGTGGATAGCTAGAGAAGAGTATTCCAGGCAGAAGGAACAGCAAGCGCTAAGGCACTGAGAGAAGTGTGGATGGCACTGTGTGAGAAACAGCAAGGAGGCCGCATGGTTGGAGTGGAGTGAGTGATGGAAGAAGAGGGCCTTGCAGGGCTGTGATGTTACATGACAAAGGAAAGAAGGAAGTGAAGTCAGTTACCGAGAGCCAACAACGTGCAAGAAACTGAGCTTTGTGTATTAATATATCAGCTATTTAATCTTTGCACTAACTTTCAAGGCATATATTCAGACCTCACCCCCCTTTTATAAAACTGAGTGACAGAGACAAAACCTGACTTCCTCTTGATGTAAGTGGCCCAGAGGATCTTTTCCAAGTATGACAGGTTGTTTGGTACTCATCTGTCATAGCTATAGCAAGTCCATAAAATTCCCACTACTTAAAATTTATTTGGCTTTGCTGGATCTTAATTTGGGCACATGGGATTTTAGTTCCTGGATCAGGGATTGACCCTATGTCCCCTGGGGTCAAGGTAGACTGGACAACCAGAAGGAGGATTTGCATAAAGGCTGGAGGGATGAGATGGAGTAGGCCCAAGTTCCCATGACTTTTACCCAAGGAGGGACACAGAAGGACAGACATGGCCTAAACAAGGGGAGATGCCGCCCAGGGCCAGGCATCTAGAGATGGTTCTGGATCTGCAGGAGAGGAGTCTGCAGAGACACGGCCCCTGTGAGTCAAGAGCAATGTGAGCCTGCAACAGTAACAAAATAGGACTTGCCAAAATGGGGTTACAAGTATTGCAGCATATATTAACTGATGACCTTTAACAAGAGAGATTTCCCTGGCGCTCAGACAGTAAGGAGTCTGTCTGCAAGGCGGGAGACCTGAGTTTGATCCCTGGGTTGGGAAGATCCCTTGGAGAAGGAAATGGCAACCCACTCCAGTGTTCTTGCCTGGAAAATCCCATGGACAGAGAAGCCTGGCAAGCTACAGTCCATGGGGTCACAAAGGGTCAGATACAACTGAGCAGCTTCACTTTCTTTCTTTTAACAAGATAATGCTTTAAACATGCAGAATACACAATATAATTAATCTAAAATTTTAAATTCAAAATATAATTTTAAGAAATTATTAAACTCATAGTTTGCCACAGGAGTCCTGGTCTGATAATCAGTTTCTCAGATGTGAGGGATTTTTTTTTTCTAGCCAGCATTTCTGTGTCTGAATGTGGCCCTAACACCAAAGGTCTGCATTTGAGGCCCTCAGTGCGTGTAAATGAAGATACAGATGGTAAAGGTAAGTGGTACTGCTGTGTGCTGCCCCGAGTTCCACATGTATATTGGCTAAGATCTTAGAACAGCCCCATGAGACTGGCATTGTTGTTGCCCACATGCGATGGAGAAAGAAACTGTGAAACAGGGAGGTCGACTGACTTACCCAAGGTTTTCTAACTACTGAGTGGAGATGGGGGGATCTGAACCTAGAGAATCTGGCTAGGCTCTTTTTTTTTTTTTTTTTAAGATTTATGTATTTTATTTCTGCCCGCGCTGGGTCGTGGTTGCTGTTCTCGGGCTTTCTCTAGTTGCGGCGAGCAGGGACTGCTCGTCATTGCTGTGCGTGGGCTCCTCACTGTGGTGGCTTCTCTCGTTGCAGAGCAGAGGGTCTAGGCCTACGAGCTTCAGCAGTTGTGGCACACGGGCTTAGTTGCTCCTCAGCATGTAGCATCTTTCCAGACCACGCTTGGAACCGGTGTCCCCTGCATTGGCAGGCAGATTTTAACCACCAGACAGCCAGGGAAGCCCCAGATCTGGCTAGATTCTTAACCTTAACTTTTATGTTCTACTGTGTGGTCCAGGCTGGGCCTTGGTTATCCTGGGTGGTTTTTCCTAAGGGCTCTTTCTTGGCACTGTCATGCTGGTGAAACCTTCTCCAGGCTGTGGAGGATCTCAGGGCTGGTATTTCCTGGTCCTCACGGGATCTACTACTTCCCAGGCTGGTACCCAAGGACTGACTGGAGACTGAGGAGGATCAGAGCATACCGTTGAATGTTGCCCTCAAGACTGGAAAGAACTGGGAGTTTCCTGATGGTCTAGTGGTTAGGATTCGGCCCTTTCACTGTTGCAGCCCAGGTTCAAGCCCTGGTCAGGGAACTGAGGTCCTGCAAGCTGTGTGGCGTGGGAAAAAAAAAAAGCTGGAAAGGTCTCAGGGTTCCCTCTCCATGTCACCTGCATAAAGTCCCTCCACTAACCCCACATGTGCCCTTCTTTTTGCTATATTGAACCTGTGGTGTTTTGAAAGAGCTCTGGATTAAGACGTAAGAAAACTAACTTAAATCCTGGATCCATTATCTAACAGCTGTGTTATCTTGGCCAAATGGCTTTATGTTTAAATCTTCATTTTTTTCCATCTGTAAAGTGGAAATGAGAGTAATGGCTACTATTGAGCAACAGGACTTGGGACATTGGTAAACCTGGAGCCCTTGGGTGTAAATCATACAGGACTGAACCGTTGTGAGGCATAATGCCATTATTCTCATTCTTGCCCCAAATGCTTTTCTTCTCTTCAGTTATTTCCATTATAGCTGATGTTATCCTTTCGTCTGCTGTCAGGTGACACAAGGCCCTTGGCTTTCTCTGAAGGCTCTTCTGGGCTCTTCTGTCATCTTGCAAGTAGCTGGACCTGTGCCAGGAGAATGTGAAGTACAGAGAATCAGTTTCACGTTGGCACCTTCAGTCACAATCACATCACTCTCGTATCATTTGAATATACCTTCTTGTGAAAGGAGAGCATATCTTATGAAAAGTGCACAGATCATGAGCACTCGGTGGGTTATCACAGTATAACCTTTGTATCCACCACCCATGAAAGAAAAGGAACAGTATCAGCCCCTAGAAGCCCTTGTTGTACCCACTTTGTGCCCCCTCCCAATCACTGCTGCCTCCTTCCTACCCATTATGTCTGTGTTACCAAAGCCTAACACAAATCCTTGTCAAGAAGCCCATAAACAGTTGCTAAACTGAACTGAGCCCCTTTGAAATAATTTTGTGATCTTAAGGTAATCACTTCAACTTCCTTGGCCTTGATTTACTCTTCTGAAAAACAGGGATGGCATTTCAGTAATTTCAAGTTTTCAGTCCTAGCTGTACACTAGAATCACCTGGGGAATCTTTTGAAAAACTGTCCACCATTCTTGGGCTCTGGATATGAACCTCTGAAGGTCCCAGGTAGTGGTGGTTTTTCATAGCTTTCCAAGGATTCCAGTGTACAGCCATGATCACTTGAATCTTACCAGTTCCAATCAATACACAATCACATATACATTCAAATCTCAGTTCCACCCCTGCTGTGGGTTGAATTTTGTCCTCTGCAAAGATGTTCTTTCTAACCCCCAGCACCTGAGAATGTGGACTCATTTGAAAACAGGGTTATTGAAGATGAGCAAACTAAGATGAAGCCGTTAGAGTGTGTGTGTGTGTGTGTGTGTGTGTGTGTGTGTGTGTTAGTCACTCAGTTGTGTTCAACTCTTTTGTAGCCGGCCAGGCTCCTCTGTCCATGGTATTCTCCAGGCAAGAATATTGGAGTGGGTAGCCATGCCCTTCTCCAGGGGGTTTTCCCTACCCAGGGATCGACCTGGGGTCTTCTACATTGCAGGCAGATTCTTTACCATCAGAGCTGCCAGGGAAGCCCAGCAGGTCTTTAGGGTGGGCCCCTAATCCAATGTGACTGGAAGCCTTGCAAAAAGAGGGAATCCTGGACCCAGAGACAGAGGCCCAGACAGATCACCAAGTTGAAAGGTTGCTGTTGAATCACGACGCTGGGATTTTTGGCTCCTGGAGGAGAAGAATTTAATCTGGGGCCAGAGACGAGGCTTGATCATTTAGAGCTTTTGTGTAATAAAGTTTTATTAAAGTATAAAGGAGATAAAGTTTTTGACATAGGCATCAGAGGTGGGCAGAAAGAGTACCCCCTCTGCTAGTCTTTAGTTGGATATTATATAGTTATTAGGAGTCTGTTAATGAAAGAAAGGAATGTCTTAAAACTTAGAATGGCACCAGGCCCCTTACTCATAAGATGTATTTGGGGATAATTCTGGCACCAAATGGCTTATTTTGGGCCATAAAATGATTAACTTGAATTTTGAAGAAGGGCAGATTATTTTTAAAAAAATATCACTAGTTTGTTTCCTCCTGCTGCTTAAAAAAGATAAAAATGTCTGACACTTACAAACTATTTCCTCTGTTTAGAGACCCCTGGCCTTCCTGCCTGTTACCCTCTCAAAGTGAAGACTGGCGTTACAATGGAGCACCAAAGATTGCTGCAAACCACCAGAAGCTAGGAGAGATACCTGGAAGAGATTCTTCCTCAGAACCCTCAGAAGTCCTCTGCTGACCCCTTGACTTCAGACCTCTAACCTCCAGTATATGAGACAATAAATTTCTATTCTTTAAGCCACTCAGTTTGTGGAACTTTGTTACAGCGGTCCTAGAAAATCAACATAACTATTTTGATACTATCCAAGGAACTTTCTTGACCTGTTTCTTCATCTGCAAAGCTGGAAGCATCATCATGGTTCCACCTCCTGGGCTCCATTCTAAACACTTTGCATAGATTATCTCATTTAGCCATCACATATACTTTGCTACTGGCTTCCTTGGTAGCTCAGGCGATAAAGACCCTGTCTGTAGTGTGGGAGACCAGGGCTCGATCCCTGGGTTGGGAAGGTCTCCTGGAGAAGGAAATGGCAACCAACTACAGTATCCTTGCCTGGAAAATCCCATGGACAGAGGAGCCTGGTGGGCTGCAGTCCATGGGGTTGTAAAGAGTCGGGCGCGACTGGAGCCACTAACACAACATAGTTTGCTACAGCAGGTATAGGTACTCCTGTTATCTCCACTTTTACAGATGAGATAGCTGTGTAACAGAGGTTAAGTAATTTGCTCAAGGTCACATGGTAACTAAATGTCTAAGGCAATAAAACATTATTCACGTTTCCTGGGAAGTCTCCATGAGACTGCGAAGGTGGATGTGAACAGCGCTTTGTCATTAGCACAGCATTTTACCCTTTTTAAAATTAGAATCTCTGTAGATGCTGGACTTTGGCCATCTCTGACTTCCCTTCTCTTTTGACGCGATCCTTCCTTTCCTCGGCGACAGGGGTCGCTGCATCGCGCGGGCACTGACAGGTCCTTCTAGCCCGCAGCGCCGGCTGCTCGCTGGTGCCTATAAGTGGCAGTACCGAGCTCAGTAGACAGCAGTCAGCCGCCGCCGGTGCCAGGGCTGGGGCTGCAACTGGAAGTGGAGCTGGACGCGGAGGAACTGAAGCTGGGCCAGGGCGCAGCGCAGCACGGCGCCGGGGCCGCAAGGAGGGGCATTTCGCTGCTGGCCCACCGCGAGCCACCCCCAGCCCACGCCAAGGCGCCCTTTCTCCAGGCCGCCTGCCTCCGCCTTCCGCCTCCCTCCATTTCCCCGGAATCTCAGCCCGGCGCGCCTGCACCCCGGTCCTTCTTTGGGTGGGGAAGCTCCCGGCCGCTGTCTGGTTTCACTCCTTCCTCGCAGCCTGGGCTCTCAGCTCCCTTTCTTTTCCTGGAGTGGGTCCCACCCCCTTCGATCCCCTTCTTCTAGCTCAGGCTCTCTACTCCTTCCCTTAGCAAGAGTCCCAGCAGCTCAGCCACTCTTCTCAGCAGAGGGTCCCCGCCTTCCCTTTTCCTTGCCTGCGGTCCACCCCCATCCTGTTCCTTCCTCTGTCCCTAGGGTGCTGCCTCTCCCCTCCCCCACCCCCTTTCCCAGGCCTGGAGTTCCAAACCTTTTGGTCTCCTCTTATGGTCCTAACTGGGTCCTGGTCCCTCTTCCCCAGTTTGGCGTTCTAGATCGGGAACCCAGCCTTCTTTCCACCTCCAGAGGACTGCTTCCACAAAAACACATCTCTCAAACATGAACTTTGCCTAGAGATTCTCGCAGTCTCTCCTGCCCCCTCCTGCTGACCCCTTGCTACCTATGTCCCAGGTCTTACTCTCATTTTGCTAAGGGTCGGGGGGGTGGGTAAGCAGCGGGATGCTTCTGTGGTCTGGCGCCAGTGGCCTCCCTCCGCCTCGAATCTTTCCGTCGTTGCTTGTGGTGGTAGCCTTGGTGGGGCTGCTGCCCGTTCTCAGAAGCCATGGCCTCCAGCCCAGCCCTACCGCCAGCACCATCAGAGGCTCAGAGCCGCCCCGAGAACGCTCAATTGGGGATGTCACCACCGCCCCACCGGAGCTCGCCCCCGAGAGCCGCCCAGTTAACCATTCCTTCGCTGAACACAGCCCAAAGGCTCGAAAGGCCTTTCCAGTCCTGGGCATCGACTACCAACACGTGCGCACACCCTTCGAAATCGCCCTTTGGATCCTACTGGCCTGCCTCATGAAGATAGGTAAGTCCACCTCGCCCCCGATGCTTCCGCTGTCCCCTAGCTGAGGAGCCTGTTCCCATCCTTACCACTTGAAGCTGCCCCGGAATGAGGGTCTGGACTGGCGCTGTCTAGTAGGCGGCCTCCATCCGGCCATCTTGATGCTTCTCAAACTTGAGCTCTGCGGCCTCCTCACATGGGAGCGGGGTATTGCTCACGGGAGAGAGCGGGACTGGAGGATGCTTCTGGTCCTAGGTACCTTCAGCAAGGCTCCCAGGCCTGGCAGGCCTCCTCTGGAGCCAGGTGCCCAGCTGTGTGTGTGTGAGACAGGCGTGGCACAGTCTCCTCTGTCACCAGCCACCAGTGTAATTACATGCTTCATGGAAGGCTGTTTCAGGACGGAGGATCTTTCTACTTGGTTTGCCTAAGGAGTTTGAGTAGAGTGGGCAACGTGTGTGCTGGAGACTTACAGGTGTGGTGGAAGATGAGGCCTCACTGTATTCTCACCTTCCTTCCTTCATCCCTGGAGTGTTATCCATCAGCTCTGCCTGCCCAGGCTGGTCAGGAGCCCCTGAGTCAGTTTCCTGCCTGGGAATGCCATTCTTTATACGGTTTATGGGACAGGGGGCCTTGGGAATTCCTGAAGTCTGGTTTGAGGTGGGGGAGGGGGAGTGGAGGATGGTCAAGCTCACCTCCAGGTTGCACCCTGCTGCATCTCAACGTGCTGTCCAGCCGGGCCAGTCATGGTGGCCTGCCTGCTACTCAGCCAAGTGGGAGAGGGACGGGTGGAGAAGCTCAGGATGTTCTAATATGAAGAGACTTTGAAATGTTCTTTTTGGAAGAAGGAAATAGAAAAGTGGTTCCCCTCCAGAGGCTGTCTCCCCGCTAGGTCTGGGCACTCTGTCCTGCTGGGTGATAGATGCTGGAGATGCTCCAGGTGATAGGTGCTCCAGATGCTGCTGGAGCTCCCCAGAGCCTGCCCGACCCAGAAGTCCCTGGAAGTGGTGTCCTGGGGGGCTTTGACATCCGCCTTTGCCTTTTTAGCCCCAGCCAGCTGTGGAAGGCACGAGGGCCTGGGACTCTGCTGGTTTGGGTTTGGAGAGTTTGTGATTCTTGGCAGGAAGCCTTGCAGCTCTCCCAAGGACATGCGGGAGCTGAGGGCGATGCCAGGCTGGTATGAGGCAGGCTCCGGGACATGCTGCAGGAGGGCTCGGGTGCTTCTGTCGTGACAGATCGAGGAGCTGGCTTCCTGATTCAGGGCTTCGGTCCTGTGACAGTGGCAGGCCTGTACAGGGGGCTGGGCCACCAGCACCTATCCCCTGATGGCAGCCCCGAAAAAAAGTCAAGGCCAGGGCAAGGGGAGTTGTGTGTACTGATTCTGACAAATACGTGACCTTGAACAAACTGGGCTTTTTTCTGCAGGTCTCGCCCACCTGTGAAACCGGCAAGAATCTCTAAATTTGACCATCCATTGAATCCTGAAGCCCCTGTGTCCTAATTTGTTGTAAGAAGCTGAAGTGACTGGTGTGTCATTTGCCTGTGTGAGACCAGGAAGAGGCCTCACAGGCACTATTTATAAATTGCCCTCCTCCTCTCTCCAACCCCGTCACCTCCCAGCCGCACCTGGCATTGTGTTAGGGTATGGGGGGGCGGGGGGACTAGTGCACGCACGTGGGTCTCAGTGACTTCTGGTAGGTCGACAGCATGACCACTAAGCTCCTACTCTGGACAGCCAGGAGTTGGTCCATGCAGGCCTGACTCCAGTCCCAATGGGACCAGGTTTGGCCTGATTTGTCCCCACCAAAACTGTGCCAGGGCCCCGGGAAGTTGGCAGAGGTGGTGCCATGACACGGGTGTCAGCCTAGAAGTTAGGAAACTTGGCCTTTTGTCCCGTCTCCCTTGTGACCTTGGGCCAGTGACGCCTCCTCACTTGTCAGTTGATCTTTGTGGCTTCTTCCAGGTCTGACATTTCTGCCATTCCACTGACTTGGGTAACCCTGGCAAGTCATTCAGCCTTGGGCCATAGTTTTCCCATTGTAAAAGTGAGGATGCTGGATATGATCTCTGAGGGCCTTTGCAGCTGCAAGAGACTGTCTCTGCTTTGACAGGACGTTTTTCTGCCTCTGGAAACAGAGGTGCCCTCGCACCCGGCCATCCTGGGGAAGAGAATAGAAAGGTGATCTTGAGGGTCCCTGTTCAGGTGGCCGAAAGTGAAAGCCCATTTCCCCCTTGTGTTGGCTATCTGTTGTTTGGCCACACAGCTTGAGGGATCTCAGTTCCCCACCCAGGGACTGAACCGAGGTTACGGCAGTCAGAGCCTGGAATCCTAACCACTCGGCTACCAGGGAACTCCCCCCGCCCCTTTGCAGTGTTGAACTGAGGCTGGCACCCCTCTGGCCCTTACCCTCTCTGACCCTCAGTTTTCTCAAGTATAAAAGGGGGAAATGCTAGCATCCAGTTATGATGCTGCTGACGTGGTGAGGACAGAAATTAACGCGCGTGAAGCTGCCTTTGTGCTCACAGGAAGCGCTCAGTGAGGTGCAGCCACCCCTGTTGGTAGTTTAACCACCTCAGGTAAACGCCTCCCCACTTCGGCCTCCTAGAGCCTTCCTCGGAGGCTGGAGGATTACGGATCTCTCGGCCTAGGCTGCCACCCGGAGCCCTTCCTTCAGGTTTCAGGAAGGACTGAAAGTCAGTCCCACCGACTTTATTCTTCTTTTCCCTTTAGCAGGTCCTGTGGGGAAGGGACATGGTGCCAGCTGACTCCGGGGGGTGGGCTGTGGGACCGAGGCCATGCTCGCTCTCAACTACACTCTGGAGCCTTGGAGTTCACCTTGGGGTCTTGCCTCTTCTCTCAGTGCTCCAGCGTAGGTAGGCGCCCTGTTGGAGGCCTCATTCTGTCATCTGTGACAGCTGCTTCCCTTGCACATCACCTCTCCTTTAAGAACAGAAGGTGCTGTGTGCAGTTCTCACTCTTGTCCAGGTCGTGGAGCAGAGCCTCATGTAGACACTGGCCGAGGGCGGATGGCGTTAGAGCTGAAGATTAAAAAGAATTCTTCACCTGTACACCCATGGCTGATTCGTGTCAATGTATGGCAAAAACCACTACAATATTGTAAAGTAATTAGCCTCCAATTAAAATAAATATATAAATTTTAAAATAATAAAATGATGCTACTAAAAAAAATTATTTTGGCCGCACAGGCGTGGCATGTGAAATCTTACTTCCCAACCAGGAATTGAACCAGTGCCCTCTGCAGTGGAAGCAGAGTCTTAACCCCTGAACCTCCTGGGGAAGGCCCTAGAGCTGAAGTTCTAGAGGAGATGCTTCTGGGTTCTTTCTGAGTGACTCAGTGGGTGACATGGGGCAAGTCTCTTCCCTTCTCAGGCCTTTTCTCTCTCTGACAGTCTCCTTTTCCAGGGGATCTTCCCAACCCAGGGATCGAACCCAGGTCTCTCACATTGCAGGCGGATTCTTTACCAGCTGAGCCACACGGGAAGCCCGACAGTCAGGGATTCTTGCCTTTTTCCTCGTGGGGAGGGCCTAGTGACGTGAGTGGGGGGTGAGCCCCCTGGGAGGACTGTGAGAATGACTCCAAGCCCTGGGTAGGACCACGCCGCATCCCACCCCATCCCACACTGGGGTTTGAACCCTGCATGAATCCCGCTTTGTCTCTCTGTTTACCTGGCTTCCAGTCCTGTGTGTGTTTCAAGGGAGCGCCTCGCTGTAACCCAGCTCTCTACTGGCACCCCATACAGCTGTTTACCCACGTCCAGCTCCTGGCAGCCCGTGAAGCAGGTATTCAACTCGTCTCCTGACCACAGACAAAAAAAAAAAAAGCCTTCCTTTGTCCCTTCACATCTTATAGCTTTTTTGGTTTTGGTCTTTGCAAGGTGGATCCTGATGTGTCCTCCTCAGAACGGGTCTGTGAGGAGGGGAGATGGGGGTCGTTATTGCCCAGTTCACACGTGTGGATATCAGACCCAAAGGCTGGTTTCCTGTGTAAGACTAGAACTCGCTTCTCTCACTTCTCAGGAGAGAGGAACAACTTGAAGGTCACCTTGAAACTGTCCCTAGAAGCCCAGGTGGAACTCTCCAGAAAGGAAAAGGTGACCTTTTTCTCTTTGGGAAGAAACAGCAGAATACCCGCGGGACAGGCCTGGGAGGGAGGTTCAGGCAGGAGCCCTGGGTCCCGGGGCGCCAGGGCACTTGGAGGGCCTCTGCTGGTCATGTGGCCTGGGCTTCACTCAGCTGAGCCCCCATGAGATGCCCCTCTCCTCTCTGTCCTGCCCCTTGTGGCTGCTCCCCCTCCAGTTCTGGTGGGAAGGACAGACAAGGTCACAAAGTCTGGGCTCTGCCTCTGGTACCTGCGTGACCAGGCACCTGGTGTCTCTGAACCTGACTTGCCTCATCAGGAGGGTGAGGATGCCGTCTCTCTCTTCCAGCATCGACACAGAGGCCGAACGTGGGATACCCAGCATGGAGTCCAGCGCTGTGGCGGCTTTTCAGGGCCTGTTCAGGTTCCTCCCCTTTGGGCGGTCTTCCCAGGCCACTCCAGCCCACAGCCATTGCTTTCATTTCTCCCCCAAAGCCGTATCCCTTATTGTTTATCCACAGCTTTGGCATCCGGCCTAGCCTGTCCTGTGACATCTCTTCTGTTGGGGGGCTGTGTGTTTTAAAAAGAATTACCATTTATTGAGTATCTGCAGAGTAGTGTCAGGCAGAAGTAATCACGTTTAATTCTTGCTAAAATTGGATGAGATAAAGGCTATCTCTGTTTCACAGATGAGGAAACAGCTCAGGGGGGTTATCCGCTGTGATGTGGAGCTGCCGTTCTCTGCTTGAGTCATGGCACAGCCTCCTCTCAGGGTACAGCTGCATCTCCCACCCTCACGTTCCCCTCAGCAGATGCCTGGCCTCTGCAGGGAGTAGCTGCCCAGCTCACCGCACCTGCTAGCAGGGATTTTAGTACTCCCTGTCGGAGCTGGCGGCTTCCCAGGTGGCTCAATGGTAAAGAATCTGCCTGCTAATGCAGGAGACGTGAGTTCGATCCTTGGGTCAGGAAGATCCCCTGGAGAAGGAAATGGCAACCTACTCCAGTATTCTTTCCTGGGAAATCCCAAGGACAGAGGAGCCTGGCGGGCTACAGTTCATGGGATTGCAAAGAGTCGGACATGACTTAGTGACTGACCATGCACGCCTTAGGGGCTGGCACTTGTTGATGGCAGGAGCTCTCTCCCTCCACCAAGAGAGCCATCGGGGTTCTGTGCCAGCATCCTCTGTCCCCGTGAGCCTGCATGTGTGCACCTGAATCCCGCAACTGGGCTGGGCCTATCCCTTGCCCTCTGCTAGCGACCCTGCCTGCCACCTCTTCGCTCTTTCAGTGGTCTGACCCAGCTTGCTTCTTCCCTGCTTGGACAGGGGAGGACCAATTAGAGGGTCGTTTCCTTTTGCCAGCAGGGGTGGCTAACCTTGTGATTACCATCTCCGGCCTCTGGGTGGGAAGGGTGCTGGGCTGCTTTGGGTTACCCTTGGGGCCCAGCAGGGTCCCCTGAGAGGCAGCCTCTGTGTTGAGAGCAGGTGGCACAATTGTCTTTAGCCCTTTAAGGCAAGTGGAGTTTAGTACTAATTCTCGTTAGTATTGTAACTTGTTTCCAAAGCACTTGCATATACACTGTTTAATTCTAATCTTCTCAGTGGTCCTGTGGGCTAGAATAGCAGGTGGTGCTTTTGTTTTCGTTAATATTTATTTATTTATTTGGCTGCACTGGGTCTTAGCTGCAGCGCACAGGGAGCTTCAGTTTTTGCTGTGGAATGGAAATTCTTACTTGGGACATGTGAGATCTAGTGCCCTGACCAGGGATCGAACCCAGACCCCTTGCCTTGGGAGCACGGAGTCCTGGCCACTGGATCACCAGGGAAGTCCCTCGCAAGTAGTACTGGTGTACCACTAATGACATCTAATGTAGCAGATGTCATTTGACATCGAAGGAACCTCAAGCAGTTCACTTAACAAGTAAGGACTCAGACCCCAGACTTATAACCCAAGACCCTATCCTCTTTCCTGCCTGGTCAGGTCATTGTGACGGGAGACCGGAGGTCCCAAGAGGCTTTAGCTAGAGTAAATGACCAGACACATCCCGGTTGACAGGAGGGACAGTTTCCTCTTGGAGGAAGGAAGGGCGAAAGAAGCCTGGTGGTTTGGGTTGCTCTGGAGCCCAGGCCACCTCAACTCCAAGTCCTTGACCCCTCACACACACCTAGTATTTGTATGAAGAAAGAGTGTGAGCATGTGAAGGCTGACTCAGCCTTGGGGTCTGTCCTTCTCCTAGCCTGTGGAGCAGCAAGCTTTTGAAATGGAGAGCTTTCCCTTTCCCTTGATGTGTTGCAGCCCCTCTGGGAGGAGAAAGGAGAGGCAGAGGAGTGAATTACAGCAGAAAACACGCAGGATGGGGCAGAAGAGGGAAAGTCAAGAGACCTGGGATCTGGTTCTAGCTTTTTGCCGCTTGTGTGACCTTTTAGGCAAGGCACCGCTTCTCTGAGCCCTCTTTGCTCACTCGCAGTATTTATATTAAATACTTGTTAATTATGTGAACCGTCACATATCAAGCTCCTGTTTGAGACGCTGTGTCAGATATTGCCCGGCTGGAAAGCACTGGGGTTGAAGCTCAGATCTGCGTGACTCTGGAGCTTGTGTTCTTTTCATCATCACGCCCTGATTCCCTTTCAGTTCAAAAGCTTTCTTTTTCCCGTGATCATTTTAAAATAGGGAGAATGAAGGCATTTCAAGTCTTGGCTGCTCTCTGTGGATCATTTCTTGGGTTGGGGGGGTAGTAAAACTGTGTGCCCCCCTCCCCCGCAAAGCCTTGCTGTGAAGCAAATAGGCCTTCTCGGAGGTGGTGGCATTCAGAAACACAGGAGGGACCTGGGCTCTCTTCGGGAACGCCAGCCTGTGTGCAGCTGGCTGGCAGGCCTGCCTCTCTCCCTCTATCCTCCTGTCTCCCCCCGCCCCACCCCGCCTTTCCTTCCGTGGTGGGGAGAGAAGGCTCACTCAGCAAACCCAGGACCTGGGTTATCCCTGAGTCATCCATCGCCTGTGTGGGCCTCCTTCTGCAGCGCTCACTCCCCCTGCAAATGTCTGAGTCAGACACGTCTCCCCAAGGTTGTCTGCACACACCGTGCTAGGCCCGACCATCTCTTTAGATGCCGGCAAGCATCAACTGGTACTTTAAGGCAGCCCGTGATTACATGTGGGTATTTTTAATCTTATAGGCTAATCTAATTTTAACTGAACTAGGTTTTGAGTTGGGCTCGGATCAGTGGGCTGCCCCCACCCCCTTCCCTGAGATCGTGCTGACTTTATTTCCTTCCCCCTTAAAGTTCTATCAACACATGAGGCCAGTTTGGGGGTCTGTTAGGTCAGACGTTGACCCTGAATTCTGACACTGACTTGATGAGAGCCTGGAGTTTCCCCAAATTACCCAGGCAAGCGCTTTCCTGAAAAGATAGCGTCCTTAAGCAGCTCTGAGCAAGATTCAGAAGAAGTCCTATTCTTCCCTAGTCCCCTTCCCAGTCCCTTGGGGGGCACTTGCCCCCTAAACCCAGACTGGCCCTTCCACAGTGCTGGGCCTATTTGAGACCAGGTCACGGAAGGCAAAGAGGTGACATCACGGACGTGTACCAGCAGAGTCTATAAGTTCACCAAAATAAGAAGCAGTTAACATTTACATAGCACTTTTGTGTGCCAGACAAACTCACAGAGGCTCTGGCTTTGGGCTGACCAGCCAGGACTGAGGGCAGCTAATTAATTCATCTGTTCCAGCTGAGGTCGTAGAGGGAAATGAGCCGAAACCCACCAGCAGGCTCTGAGCTTGGCGGCCCATCGGGGAACCAGGAAGAGTGAGAGACCCAGGCCCGGCTCACCAGGAGCTTCCAGTCTGCTTGGAGAAAATGGTCTCTCTGTGCTGAGGGCTGGGCAGACTCCTGGCAGAGGCAAAGTTCAGAGGGAAGAGGCAGTGCCCGAGGGCACAGATGGTTAGAGAAGGCTTCTCAGAGGAGGGGGAACTTGAGCCAGTCTTGAAGATGGAGAGGAATTAGGGAAGCAGGCAGGACAGAGAGCTATTCTTAGTACATGATTGCTACCAGAATGTCAGCCCTTTGAGGGCAGAGCCTTTGTTTGCTTTCTCCTCTGTGCCTGGCATGGAAGAAGGGCTCCAAAAGATCTGAGGGGACGAGTGAGTGTATGACTGACTTCCATGCAGAGATAGTGTCCGTGGGAAGGGTTTGAGGCAGCCAGGAGACCTGCCTGACACAGAGGGATGTCAGGCGCCAGCCAGCCCCCGCCTCTCCCATCTCCCTCTGCTTCGCGCTAATGGAGGGTCTGCAAGGACATCCTCTCAGAGCTGGGAGGGGTCTCTCTGGGAGAGTCTGGATCCATTTGGTTTGCCCTCAATTTGTGTAAGTAAAAGCAAGATACCAGAGCTTCCTCAGGGAGCCGCCAAGAGCCCTAATTGAATTTAGCTTTTCCCGGTAAGATTCCTCAAGTCATCAACCGCACCACGACTGTGAATTAATGAGACCAGTGGTCATAGACTACACGAAAAGGCAGTCTCGCTAATTTATAGTTACCCGGACAGGAGGACTTAAGGCTTCTCTCTGTTTCTATTTGTGTGTTAGAGGTGGGCTGGGGCCAGAATCTCCTTTCGGTGGCAGATTTATTTCTATAGCTTGAATACATAAAACACATTCATGGTAAAACAAAACAAACAGAAATAAAATCCAGCAGTAGAGAGGGGTATTAAGGTAAATGTTAGCCTCCTCGCTTCTCTGACCACCTCTACTGTCGCACTCCCCAGGTTACCCCTGTTAACTTTCTTGTGCACCTTTTCAGAACCTCTCGCGCATGTATGCGTGTGGGAGTGTGAGGACAAATTTAGCTTTTTTTAAAAAGTGTATTTTTAAAATGTGGTGTTTATTTTTGGCTGTGCTGGGTCTCCATTGCTGTGCAGGCTTTTGGGGGCTACTTTCCGGCTGCAGTGCACAGGCTTCTGATTGCCATGGCTCTTCTTGGGCAGAGCGCAGGCTCTAGAGCAGGCGGACTCCGGTGGTTGCATCATGTGGGCTCAGAAGTTGTGATTCCTGGGCTCTAGAGACTAGGCTCATGGGCTTAGTTGCTCCATGGCACGTGGGATCTTCCCAGACCAGGGATCAAACCCATGTCTCCTGCATTGGCAGGCGGATTCTTTACCACTGAGCCACCAGGGAAGCCCTCAGATTTAGTTTTTATAAAGCCACTTATATAAGGAAAAGAGCTCTAGGCTTGGAATCAGGGACCGGGTCTATGAATCAGGGACCTCTTTCTATGAGTATTGATCTGTGGCACGTCATTTTGCTTCCCTGGGCCTTACTTTCCCTGTCTGCCGGTTTCAGTTGCTGAAAGGCCCTCTGGGACATTCCTGTAGGAAAGGCAGTCATCCCAGGGGATCTCCTGCTCTTGTGAGGCCTGGGCCGCCTGGCTCTTGGAGGGAGATTTCTGCAGCCCCATTGTTTCAGGGAAGGGTCCACTGCTGTCATGACCCCTGGTTTCAAAGCACAGAATTCTCATATTCATGATCATGGTCATCTGCAACTCTGGTTCAGGGTTATGGGGTTAAATAAGTGGGTCCACAGAGAGCCAGCTCTCTTGCTTGGGAAGAAAGTACAGGTGGGAACTTGTGTGGCTCTGACTGAGATGCTGAGGGGCTCAGAGAGGAGAAGAGATGAGGGAAGGCTCCCTGGAGGAGGTGATCTTGAGCAGTGGGCCAGATGAAGAGGAACATCACTTGATGGTGGAGGGAGGTTTGCTGTTAGAAGGGATCCTGGCTTAGGTGAGAGAAGGGACTGGGTGACCTGCTTTTCTTCTAGGATTTAGGTTTCTAAGAATCTTTCTGAGTCCTTGATGGAGTTTGGGGGCCCATGGTACCCCCCAAAATAGTCTACAAATATTTGTGTGTTTTTATCGAGGAAGAAAGCCCATAGTAGCCACAGATAGCAACGGGATCTATTCCCCACACCCCCGCCCCCACGAGAAACATTAAGAGCTTTGACCGTTTGTCCTGTGGGAATCTGAAGACAGGTAAAGGACTTTCCTCGGATGAGTGTGTGTTAGTTGCTCAGTCACATCTGATTCTTTGTGACTCCATGGACTGTAGCCCACCAGGCTTCTCTGTCCATGGAATTCTCCAGGCAAGAATACTGGAGTAGGTAACCATGTCCTTCTCCAGTGGATCTTCCTGACCCAGGGATCGAACCCAGGTCTCTTGCATTGCAGGCAGATTCCTTACCATCTGAGCCACCAGAAGTGGTAGTTAATTCTGTCCTCAGTGGGATTTGCCGGGGGGAACTGCAGAACTCTTTTTAGGCACGAGGAATGAACCCTGTTAGAATAAGCAAGCTGTGACCTGGGAGAAGAGAGGGAAAATGACTCTGTAAAGTAGAGAAAAGCTTTTTTGGATTGGGGATCAAAGCAGACAAGAGAGGCCCCCCTTGCCCAGTGTAGGCTGGCAAGGTACTAGGTTCATTCTGCCCCCTGGTCTGCTGGATTTCCAGGGTGAGCGCTTCTCATACCCTGGGAGGTCACTCAGGCCTTCTGCCATTTTTCTGTTCTAAGTGGCCAAGGCCCAGACCGTCCTCTGAGACTCTGTTAGGTGAAACAGCTACCTTGGAGGCAGTAGAAACGTGTCCTTGCTTCTGAAGGGGATAAGCTTTGAAGGCATAATACTAGGCAGTCTCGATTGGCCTCTGCTATTTCTTGGATTGAGGACCGCCACCTCCTGCTCTGACCCTGCTTCTGGCAGTGAAAATAGAGAATATTATTCTACCTGTAGGATATTAGAGGTAGAAAGAACCTAATCATAGCCTGTGGTCCCCGGACCCAAAGGGGAACTGGAGATGTTTTGATCCAGTCCTCTCATCTCCCCATTAAGGCACAGAGAGGATGTGCCCAGTGTCACATGAATTAATGGCAGAGGGAGGGCTTTCCCTGTTCTGTTAACTAACCCAGGGGTCTCTAGGCAGTAAGAGCTGGACCAAGAGGAGGGGCCATGGCCTTTGGCCTGGATGTTAGTATCTGAGCAGTGGCAGCTCTCTGCATGCATGCTGAGTCACTTCAGTTGTGTCTGACTCTTTGCAACCCTGCCAGGCTCCTCTGTCCCTGGGATTCTCCAAGCAAGAATACCGGAGTGGGTTGGCTGCCATCTCCTACTCCAGGTTATCTTCCCGACCCAGGGATCAAACCCATGTTTCCTAGAGCTCCTGCGCTGGCAGGCGGATTCTTTACTGCTGAGCCACCGGGGACACCTGGTAGCTCTCTAGTGGGCCCTAAAAGCCTAAGGAAGGGCGCTTCCTGCTGGACTTTCTGTCAGAAGAGCTGTTCCTGGCCAGGAAGCCATTTGGCTTTGTCCAAACAGGTCCTTGCAGGAGAACCAGGTGCAAGCCTTGTAACCCAGGAGCTTCTGTTCTCACCCATCCGATTCTTCAGGCCTTTGACTCCTTTACAAACCAGCAAAGAGCCTGAGAGCTCTGCTTTTTATTGGATCTTTGCCATCAGTCCAGGGGATGAGATCTTATCTTCTGGGGCCAGGGCCCACAGGAATCTGGATGTCATACCATGTAGGCAGGATGCCAGCATGGAGGCAGGGCATCCTACAGGTAGGATTTAGATGAGACGCTTGAGCTCACCCCACTGAGCCCAGCCCAAGGCTCTGAGTACAGCTCAGTGCAGGAGGGGAGTCGGCACCCTACCACACCCTCTGGGCCTGCCTGACCGGTGAAGCTAATAAAGACGCACAAGAACTGCTTCTCTCAAGGAGCTTAAGGACTCGTCTGAGGAATTCAGTGTAGATGCAGAAGAGTCAGGCAGTAGAAACTGGGTGTGAGTCGAGGTGCAGATAGAATTCTTTGAGGGTAGAGAGGAGGCAGAAAGACCTTCCTGGGACTTGCCCAGTGGTCCAGTGGCCAGGACCCCATGCTCCCAATGCAGGGGGCCTGGTTTCAATCCCTGGTCAGGACTCTAGATCCCACAAGCTGCAACTCAGACCCGGTACAACCAAAATTAAATAAATAAATGTTAGAAAAATAAAAAAAGGAAGACCTTCCTACCTTGGAGGACCAAGGAGGCTTCATAGAGATGACTGGTGAACTAGGCCTTGAAGAACAGGTAGGATTTAGATGAGACGCTTGAGTGAAACAGGGCTTACTGGGCAAAGCCCAAAGCTTTGACTTGGGGCAGGGCTTTCGGATTGCAGAATGTGGCCCAGAGCAGTTTCCTCAGGAAACATGGTAGTTAGAAACAGAGGCTTTGCAACTTGACAGACCTGAGTTCAAGTCTTAGCTCAAATCTATAGTGACTCGGGCAAGTCGCTTTCCCTGTTTGGGTCTCAATCTGATGATCCCTGACATGGGGATCTTCCCAGGCGGCATGAGTGGGTAAAGAACCTGCCTGTCAGTGCAGGAGATATAAGAGATGCTGGTTCGATCCCTGGGTCAGGAAGACACCCTGGAGAAGAAAATGGCAACCCACTCCAGTATTCTTGCCTGGAGAATCCCATGGACAGAGGGGCCCGGCAGGCTACTGTCCATGGGGTCACCAAGAGTCAGACACAACTTAGCATGCATGCGTGCAAACATGGGGTAACACCTGGCAGAGGTGTCGGGAGGATTCAGGGAGAGTGCCCTTGTCAGATGTGTGACAGAGTTTGACACATTCTGAACATAATGATCAGGAGGAGGAGAAATAGTGGCTTATTTTCTGTGACTCCTGAATCTCTAGCAACTGAAAAATCACTCAGCAAGACTTCCTGATCCCTGCTGGGCATCCAGGGCTGCGCTAAATGCAGGGGTGAGGTGGCTGCGGATAAATAAAATTTATTATTTCAGTGAAGTGGGTGGAGCGCTTTTGAGCATGCATCACAAAACCTTTTGGAGAGATACTGTCATTCTCCTTTATACAAACGAGAACACTGAGGCCCAGAGCGCTTGGGTGGCTTGCCTGACTAAGGCACAGCTGAAGCCAGACCCGGGGCTTCCCATTCCAAGTACTGGGCTGTATCTCCTACATAACAGTCCTTTCCCCACCTCGCTAGAGGAGCAAGACTTATCACATGAAGCATTTAATGAGCAAAGCGAGATTTTGTATGACAATTTGATATGTAACTATAAAAGCACTAAATTTTGCAGAACACGATGATTTTTAAAATAGACTCAGCTCTGATGAGGTGCCAGGTGATCTGTGCCAGTGTTTAGGGCAGAGGATTCTGCCACTTCATAACTGCATCACCTTGTCTGAGCCTCAGTCTCCACAAGCAAATGGGATAATGTCTGTAAAGCCCTGAGCACATCATAAGCGCTCAGAAATGGGAGTTACCACCATCCTGTAGCATTAAAGGAAGAGGAGGGAATTTCCTGGTGGTCCAGTGGCTAGGACTCCATGCTCTCACGGCTGAGGGTGTGGATTCAATTCCTGGCAGGGAACTAAGATCCCACAAGCTACAAAGTGTGACTGGAAAAAAAAAAAAAAAAAAGAAAAGCAATTGTTTTAAAAGAGGAGGAGAGGGTGAAGTCTAGCAGTGGAGGATGATTTTAGGTAAGGGGGCTGGAGGATGTTGGGGTAGGGCTGACTGTCGTCGTGACTGGGATGAGCATAGAATGAGACCATGAGCTGAAGTGTCTGAGTTTGATCGTCCGTTGGGAATCAGTCCACCCTAAAGGAAATCAGTCCTGAATGTTCATTGGAAGGACTGATGTTGAAGCTGAGACTCCAATACTTTGGCCACGTGATGCAAAGAGCTGACTCATTTGAAAAGACCCCGATGCTGGGAAAGATTGAAGGCAGGAGGAGAAGGGGACAACAGAGGATGAGATGGTTGGATGGCATCACCAATTCAATGGACATGAGTTGTGTAAACTGTGGGAGTTGGTGATGGACAGGGAAGCCTGGCGTGCTGCAGTCCACGGGGTCGCGAAAAGTTGGACACAACTGAGAAACTGAACGAGAACCTGGGATGGGTGTCCTCGGACACAGGCGGTCAGGGAGGAGCTGCCCTTGAGTGAGACCTCAGGGTGCCTGGCCTTGTGCTGAGGGCTCCACGCAGCCTGTCATGGTCTGAGTGTCCCCACAACCCTGAAGGGTGCGAGTCAGGTGTCTGCCTCTATCCAACTTACAGCTGCCTCGGGAAAGTGAAAAGAGGGAATAATGATGTGCTCCCTGATAGCTGCCGTGCTGGTGGTGGTTGAGTCACTAAGTTGTGTCCAACTCTTGCAACCTCATAAGCTGTATCCTGCCAGGCTCCTCTGTCCATGTGATTTCCCAGGCAAGAATACTGGAGTGGGTTGCTGTTTCCTTCTCCAGGGGATCTTCCTGACCCAGGGATCGAACCCAGGTCTCCTGCATTGCAGGCAGATTCTTTACCAATTGAGCTACGAGGGAAGCTCCTATAATAGCTGTGCCACTGCCTGAAGCCCAGAAAGACTTCTGGGAGGGGAGAAAGGAGGCTGGAATGAGCAGGGGTCTTTGTGCCGCTGTCTTCACCAGACCCTCACGTGGTGGTGGTGGGGTGGCAGGTCAGGTGAGGGTTGTAGTATGTGCTGTGGGCATGGGTGGGCAGCTGAGAGGAGGCCTGGTCAGCTGGGGGGAAAGTCTGGGCTGGGGGTCACTGAGAAATAAGATTGGGTAGGTGAACTGGGCTGGATTGCGAGCATCTAGACCTCCAGCCAGGGGGCTGCTGACTCACAGGCCTCTCTGGATGGGAGGACAGACGGCTCCACGGGTCAAATGGAGCCCCTGCCTTGCGTTTCCACCTCTGTCTAAGCCACGACGAGTGCCTCTAACCCGGTAACTCCAGCAGTCTCCTGGCCCACTCCCCTCCGCCTGTGATCAGCCCTCCACAGAGCAGCCGGTGCAGTTCATTTAGAAATGTAACCAGCAACATGGTGTTCCCGTGTTTGCTGACAAGTGTCTGACTCTTTGCGAGTCCATGGACTATAGCCCACCAGGCTCCTCTGTCCATGGGATTTTGCCAGGCAAGAATACTGGAGTGGGTTGCCATTTCCTCCTCCAGTTCCTGTGTTTAAAATCTTTCAATTGCTTCCTGATGAACTTGGGATAAAATCCAGGAGAGGTGTGGCCCATCTACCCCTCTCTCCTTCACTCCCTGCTACTCTTTCCCCTGCTTCACTCACACCAAGCTTCTTAGGTTCCTCAAACCAACCAAGCCTTCCTTACCAGACCTCTTCCTTCATGGGGCCGCGGCTCTTGCTTTCCCCCACCTGGGAGACTGCTTGGAGAAGCCACGGCCTGGCTGCCTCGTTCAGGCTCTAAATCAGAGGTCACCTCTTCAGATAGGCCTTCCTGGCCCCCTAGTCTAGCATGTAGCCCCCCTCACCACCCTCCACCCAGGCCCACACGCTTCTGGGTGCTGAGGTCACAGCCAGGAGCAAACTGAGGGGGCTCCTGACATCAGGGGGTTCGCAGGCCAGTGCGCGGTGTTGGACAGTGGACACAACGTCAGGCAGCGATAAATGGCCTGAAGGAAATAGATAGGAGAAAGACGTGCTGCTTTGGATGGTCAGCGAAGCCCTCTCTAGGGAGCTGGCTTTTGAGCGGAGCACATGACAAGAAGGAGCCTATCTTTCAAAGGTCAGGGCCCCTGAAGAGAGCATGTTTGAGGAACCTGAGGTGGAGTAAGAGGGAGGGGGTGGTGTGAGGACAGAGAGGAAGGTGGGAGCCAGACGCTGCTCCGCCTGTGGGCCTGGGATTAGGCATCAGATCAGGTTCTGGGTGCGCTGCCGCTGAGCTGGGCTGGGACACACAGACCACTGGTCTGGCCCGGGGAGGGAAGGGATGGGGTGAGCACCCTAGGGGTCAGAGATGGCTCCCAGAGCTGGCCCGGGCTCTGGGCTGGCCACAGCGAGCCGAGCAAAGCAGGACACTGGCCCAGGGCCATTCTGCCAGGTCTGCGAGAATAGGAGCAGAGCTTGGGAACAGTCACCTCTGGCCAGGCCGGGAGCAGGAAGGAGAGCCCTGTTCAGAGAGGAGTGGACCGGGAGTGGGAGGGGGATGAGAGCACATGCGGCGGGGAGGGGCCAAGTGAGGTGCCAGCCTCTGCTGGACTCCCGGCCCAGCCCTGCACCCCACCCCGCCCCAGGCAGGATGTCACCAGACCTGTCATGTGGGAGGCGTGGCACTGCTGAGCCCCAGGACCCTGGCATGCCTGTTCCCGGCTAAACCCTGGGCGCACGTGGCCTGGGGAGTTATCAGGCCCAGAAAGGGCTGGCCCAGAATCAGAGAATTAGACTCGATTGTTGAGAAGGATCCTAGAGACAGAGTCAGGAGTTCAGGAGGTGTAATGGAAAAAGATAAGGGCGGTGGGGATTAAGAGGCCTGGACTCGAATCCTGGCTCCTGCTCGCCCAGCTGTGCGGTGACTGATGGGCGGCGTTGGGAGGTTCGGTGACGGTGCTGTGGGGAGCACCCAGCAGCGAGGGCTCATCCGTATCTGGCCCAGCCCCCTGTGTCACAGAGGAGGAAGCAGAAGGCCAGGGAGGAAATGGCTTGCCCACAGGCCGCAGGGGGCGGTGGCAGAGCTGGGTTAGTTCGGGTCTCAAGCCCCGGTCTGGAACTCTTCCGCGGTGGTGGGAGGGGCCTTCGCCCCTGCTGGGTTCCAAGGGATGATCCCGCTGCCCCCGGCGCCCCACCTTCTCCTAGACTCGCCTCTGAGCACCTACTACGTACGCATCTGCAGGGCTGTGCGGGAGGCAGCTGACAGTTCTGTGTGGGAGATAGACATGCAAACAGCTTAAATGCAAGGCAGGCCGAAGGGACGCCGGCAGGAGGCGCGATGCAGCGTGGGCCCTGGTGGCAGACGGGCTCCGTTCTGGCGCTGTCACTTAGAACGGAGTGGTGGTGGGGCCTGGACCGGAGTTGGGCCCCCGTGGAAAGGCGTCTGATCCGCCGCCTAGCAGTGAGGATGGCAGTACAGTGGCGGCAATCGGGGAGGTTTGGGAGGGAGGCGTGACTCCCTTCAGACCGTGGCTGAAAGGCCTGTGTTTAGGAAGAAGGCCCTCCTGGCGGGTGGAGAATGAACTTGGTGAAGTTTTCCCCCATGTTCTTGGCTCTGGGAATGTTCCACCTCCTCCCTCCACGGATAATTATCCTTCCTAAGAAACTGATCAGATGGGAAGCTGCAGGAAGTGGTTTGGGACAAGGACTGCGTAGGAGTTAGGGGGAGAGCAGAAAGGATGTCGCAGGAGAGGGGATCGGTGCCAAGCAGCGGGAGGTGGCTCCCTTTGGAGAGGGTGGGGGAGCCTGGGCAGGCTGGAAATTTAAAGCATAGGGCGGTGGCTCGGGAATCCAGCTTCCTCAAAGCTCCTCTGCCCCTGGTCCCTGGTGGGGAAGAAGGTGAGATCAACTGGCTGGGTCCGGGTTTTCTGAGTCAACAGGAGCTGGGGTCCTAATGGGCTTCCTAGGTGGCGCTAGTGGGAAAGAACCCACCTGTCAGTGCAGGAGACAGAGGAGGTGTGGGTTCAATCCCTGGGTTGGGAAGATCCCCTGGAGAAGGAAATGGCAACCCACTCCACTGTTCTTGCCTGGGAAATCCCATGGACAGAGGAGCCTGGTGGGCTGTATTCCGTAGAGTTGCAGAGTTGGACATGACTGAAGCGACTTAGCGCTGAGAACAGGGTCCTAATGGGAGAATGTGAGGCAGCAAAGTCTGATGGCTGGGGCACTGGGCCAGGGTTTTGAGCTAATCCCAAGCCCACCTCTGCCGCTTAGCTGTGCTTCCACATTTGAAATTCCATCGTTGTGGCCCAGGGCCTATTATGGCAGGTGGGTGGGTGTGTGCAAGCCTTCCTCTCCCTGCGCGGAGCACTCCAGTCATCCCAGCTCCCAGTAGGCTCAAGTCTTTAGCTGTGGGCCTGGCCTCTGCTCCCTTTTGGCCTCGCGGGTTAAACTGCAGCCCTCAGCGTGCTGAGCCTTCCGGGGAGCCAGGCTCCACCCACTTGGTATGAGCAGGTGACTGAACCACAGTGACCGGTGGTTAATATCGAGCAAGCCAATCTTGAACCCAGGGGCAAGGCTGCTTCTGCAGAGAGACACAGGGACTCTGTGGGGAGATTCAGGGCATCCTTTGGGCAGTCAGGGTTCAGTGTGGCCTGGTGGCTTAAGGTCTTCAGAATCTAACAGACCTGGTTCTGAACCTCAGCTCTATTCCCTTTGAGCTGTATAGCCTTGGACTAATGACCTGTGTAACCTGTGAGCATTGTTTTTTTCTGGAAATAATTCTCACCTGCATTTTTTAAAAAACCTTTCCTCCTCTGTTTATTTAATGGAGGAGTAATATACATCCATGGGGCTTCCCCGGTGGCTCAGGGGTCAAGAATCTGCCTGAGGTGCAGGAGACACTGGTTCGATCTCTGGGTTGCGAAAATCCCCTGGAGCAGGGCATGGCAACCCACTCCAGTATTCTTGCCTGGAGAATCCCCATGGACAGAGGAGCCTGGCGGGCTGCAGCCCGTGGGGTGCAGAGTTGGACATGACTGAGCGACTGGGCATGCATGCACCCACGTATGTACATACAGTAGGTTACATTGATCTTAGCATATACATACAGCTGCTGATCATTTACAAATATTGCACCCAGACGGAGATAGAGGACGTCTGTGTACCCCCAAGTCCCCTCTGCCTTCCCCAGTTTGCATCCCCACATGCCCCCGAGAGAGCCACCATTTTGGTTGTGCCTGTTCTTTGACGCTATATACCTAGTCAGACACAGGTACTCTTTGTGTCTGGCTTCTTTTACTCGGTGTTTCCTGGAGGTTCCTCTTTATCTTTGCCTGTCCCAGCGGTTTGTTCTTTCTGTAGCTGTGTGTGGTATTGCCTTGTGTGCGTAAGCCATAGTTGATTCATTGTCCTGTTAATGGGCATTTGGGTTGGTTCCCTTTTTTTGACAATTATGAATAAAGCTGCTATGAATATTCTTATACACCATAGGGTCTTTGTGAAAATTGAGATAAACAATTACAGCCACATGTTTAATACTGAGATTTTTTTTAAGTCATTTATTTATTTCAAATTTTTATTTATTTATTTTTTTGGTTACACCATGCAGCATCCACGGTCTAGTTCCCCAACCGTGGATCAAGCCCACACCCCCACTTTGGACCACCAGGGAAGTCCCCCTAATACTGAGTTTTGACTTAGATCTGGTGCTCAGAAAATTCTGCCCAGATTTTTGTTGTTGCTGTTTGTAAAAAGAAAAATAACAAAAACAAACACTACATGAGTATTTAAAGAAAAATATTCAGGTCATATCCTTTTCACTCCACCTCTCCTTACCCACCCTGCTCCTCAGAGCCACCCCCCCACACCCTCGCTTAGAACTGATCACTCTCCACAGTTCAGTGAGTCTGCCCGACTTTTCCCTACAGTTGTGTGATGTTCTTTTTAATAAAAATAGTTTCACAATAATAATCATGCTGTTCATAATATTTTGTGACTTCACTTTTGTCATTAAATCTGATCTTTTAAGAGTCCCCTTATCCACCTCAGTGGAGCAGTTCCGAGAGCGACAGGCTAGGTGAACTCTTGAACTGGTCTCTTGGGCCTTCCACCCTAGCCTGGCCCGACTGCCCTCAACTTTCCTCTGTGTGGAGCCCAGGGTGCAAGCCCTGGCTCAGTTGTGCCCTATCTGAGTATGTTCTTGGGCATAAGTGCCTTGAGCTTTTTTTTTTTTTTTTCTGTCTTTGACTTAGGAGAACCCATACTTGCCTCAGAAGGATGCCATGATGTTTACATGAGACCAAGTATAGGGAAAAGACAAGCAAAATGGAAAGTGACGCATGTGTGCTGGTTATTATGTAAAATCAGAGGCTGTCAGAGTTAGAGGAGGCCTCTGAGAAGCTAACTCAGCCCATCGTCTGACACACTGAGGAAACAGTGGCCTGGGGAAGGTCACGGAGCCAGCAAGTGATGGAGCCAGGCCCGAACCGAGGGAGCTGTTGGAGCTACAGCGTCCCAGGGGACCGCCCCCTCCACCCGATTCCACTCTCTCTGGACCAGAGCTTGGCTCTCATCAGTCCACTTCCTATCTGTGGGGACTCCCTGCTAGGGAGGAAGGGTGCTCTAGAAAATTTCCAAGGCTCAGTCTCTCCCCTGGTTCCTGGCTGAGGCCACTGGCGCTAGAAATTCCAGGCAGTGGTCTGGTTCCCCACCCTTCCCTGGTTCAAGAGTGCAGCGATGCAGGAGGGTGGGGGGCAGAGGAGCCTCGGATGGGAAGGAGACGCAGCCCTGGGCTGGGACCCGAAGACCCGGGGCTCTCCATGGGGCTCTGCCCCATGGAGCTCACTTCCTTCCCCTTAGAAGCCAAGCTAGCACCCCTGCCCCTGTCCTCTCAGACAGACAAGGCCTGGATCTGAGTAGTCAGCTTGTAGCTCAGTGTCCAGGTCTCCCGAAACTTCTTTTGCAGGAGAGCTGTGGGAGGTCTCCCAGGCCGGGGAGATTACAGCCTAGGCTGAGGTCACGATTCTGGAAACAAAGGCCTGACCAGAGTGGGCTGGGCCTCTGCCTCACCACCCGGCTCCTTCCCAGGAAGCATTTAGTGTGATAAGATACCGGCCCAGGTGGGCCCCACCTTGCCTGGTGTTACTGCCTGCAGTGCCAGGCACACAGTGGCCCAAGTGACTCCTGTGCCCTGGCTCCTGCCTGTCTAGGAGGCACAGCTCATTGTGAAAGCACCCCGGGGGCGGGGGGGGGATATCAGGGAGCCAGGCAGGCCCTTCCTTGGGAGTGCCCTGTTGGTCCAGGGTGGAGCTTGGGGACAGCCTCTGAGCCCTGGTATCTGCCTTCAGGGTGAGGTCATGGAGTGACACGTGTTCTAGCGGCAGTGACTGGTGACGTCACAAGAGTCCGGCCCAAAGAGTAGGAGGCACCTCCACCTGGCACCCAAGCCTTGCCCTCCAAGGCCCTCTCTGCCTACTTCAACTCTGTGGGCCTCACCTGACCCTGTGAGGTGGCTGGAGGTGTCCTCATTTGTAAAGGAGGGCCCTGCAGTCTGGAGAGCTTAACTACTTAGCCAGGGTCACATGCACCAGAAAGCAGAGGAACTAAGTGACTTTGAAGTGTAGGAAACCAGAGTGAAAGAGCCCCTGAAGTTCCCTGGTCCTTTTCCTCCACAGGGGAGCAAACCCAAGGCCTTTAGTTGGGGCAGTGTGGGGCCTGGTGTTCAGGGACAGTTTTCTGTCCTTTCCACTGGTAACAACAATAGTTATTCCATTCTAAGGCCCCCAGCCTGCTCCTTGGAACATTCTGAGATGGTTCCTGGAGAAGGAAATGGCAACCCACTCTAGTATTCTTGCCTGGAGAATCCCAGGGACAGAGGAGCCTGGTGGGCTGCCGTCTATGGGGTCACACAGAGTCGGACATGCCTGAGGCTACTTAGCAGCAGCAGAGATGGTTCCAGTGAGGTCCATCCTTCAGAGAATTGAGAAAACAGTATCCAGATCACTTTCTCTGTGGCTCAGATGAGGAACCTGGCTGAGAGCCACCCTGGAGGATAAGCCGCCGTCAGCTCCCGAGTCAGCCTCCTGGGCTGGAGTCCTGTTTGGCCCTGCCACTCACCAGCAAGGAGGCCTTGGGCAAGTAACCTGGCCTCTCCGAGCCTCAGGTTCCACATCTAGGAATGGATATGACAGGGCCTACCTCATGGGGTAGCTGTGAAGGCTAAGGAGCCCTCAGTGAGGCTGTCATCGTGAGCATCCCCTTCTCCTGGGGAAGCTGGGCCACTGAGCTGGTTAGAAAACCAGGGCTCCACCTGGAGTTCCAGGCCTTCTGTCGCCCACCCCGCAGGGGCTGCTCCCCCAGCTCCTGCTGCCCCAGGCATGCCCACTTACGTCCCATGTGAAGGGTCATCCGATTGGCCCTGCCCGGGAGAAGGCAGGTGCTATGGAGCCTTTCTCTGCGCCTTCCTGGGCGCAGTGCGCTGCCTTCTATGGGATGGGCCGGTGGCAAGTAGACAGCTCGGCAGCCTCTCAGTCTGCCTGGGCCCTTGCTCCTCCGTGCCTGGCTCCTCACCGAGGGACTCCCGGCCTCCAGCCAGCCGCATCTGAGGATGTGCACTACCTGTGCCCTGAGGACCAGAATGACAGCAGGAAGCTGTTACATGTCCTTTCCTATCCAGCAGCCTGGCTTGAGGGCAGAGCTCAGCTTCCAGGATCCAGCAATCCTGGAATCAAACGCCAGTTGTCTTGCTGGCTGGCTGTGTGCCGCCTGGGCAAGTTCTTTAGGTGCTGAGCCTCAGTTTCTCCTCCCAAAAAATGGGAACAGTGCCTGTCTCAGGTATTGGTGAGGCGAACGCACAGGGCTTGGTGTGAGTCTCCCTTCCTGTGCTGGTGGCAGCTGGAGGGCTGCACCGCGCCCCTCCTCCGAGGCAGTGTGCACAGGTCCACCCCAGGACTGGAGGTGCCTCTGCAAGGGTCCCATTCCTCTTCACAGGGTACCAGACAGCTCCTGGTTCTCCCGCAAGCAGAGCAGATGCAGAACAAGGGAACGTGGGTGCTGCTAGGGTTCCTGGAGAGAACCAGAGGTCTAGAGTGGGTGGCTGGCTCACCCCTAAGGAATGAAAGAGCTGGCCTTGAACTGAGGCTTCTGCTCCCAGCACAATGGGACAGAAAGCCAGGGCTCAGAGATGGAGGCAGCCTGGTTGAGCCATGGCTCAGGAGTCAGAAGAGACTAGCTCTGGGGCCCTGGGTTAGGTCCCTTCACCTCTCTCTGCCTCGTTTCCTTTGCAGAAGGAGGATGGCAGTACCTGTGTAGAGAACTTTCAGGAGGATCAGGTGGTTAATGTGGACAAAGCATCACAACGGAGCACTGGGAAAGGGTAATTAAAGAAAAAAGGTGGGAGTCGTGTGAGGGGTGGTACCGTGTTCCCAGTGAGGACTGGCTTTGGGATGTTGAGTCCTGGGTGTGGAGCCTGGCACTGCTATCACGTTGCAGTGTGACCTTGGCCAAGTCCCTGCCTGACTCTGGGCTTCCTTCTTGGCATCTGTGAAGTGGAGGGGTCAGATTGAGATGGTCTGGGGAGGCCCTGCCTCCTGTGACCTTCCTGGCTTTTTTGCTGCCCCTCTTTTTCCCCAGGAGAGGCCCGAGTCACTTTGCTGTTTCTGGAGCCCCGGGCCTTCCTGGCACCAGGACCGAGGCCTGCAGCCGGCCGTGTCCTCGTCTCTGCAGTGTCCTCTAAAGGGCAGCCTCCTCTGAGCATGCTTGGCTCTCCCATCCACTCCGTGTGTCTCCAGGCTCCTGGAGGCCTGGGGCGGCACACTGTCCCCGGTGGAACAGGGGGAGGAGGCTGGGAGAGGCCCACCTGCACACCCTCTGTGTCCCCCTCCTTGCTGATGGTCAGCCATCTGGGCTGTTTTCAGGAGAAGCGTGTGGACACTTTCAGGGCAGACCCCAGACAGGTCCTCAGGCACCTTCTTAGGGGGGACCTCTGGCCTCCCCACCCCAGCAGCCTGCCTCAGGGATACAGCACTGAGGGTCCAGGGAGCCTGGGTCTGCATGGCACAGCCACATCCCCAGCGCCCCAGATCTGTGTTCAGGTACCCTGGCAGGACGTTCTATGGGTTTTATAGCGGATGAGAAATGAACCCAGTGGGCTGTCTAGAGGGCCTCTCTTCAGCCTCCCCTCAGCACCTCCAGAAACTACTGCCAGCCGGGCTCAGCCTGAAACTGATGCTGACAGGGACAGGGCACCCAGCTCTGCTTTGGAGGGGCTGCCCCAGAATGTGGCCCCGTCTCCTGGGCGGCTGTGCTCTGGTGCCAGCAGGCCCTCTCCAGCCTGGGACTGGGACACAGCGCAGGTACCAGGCCCTCCGCTGAGCTCTTTCTTTGGCAGCCCCTTGTTCAAGATGTATCATCACCTCGGACCCTCAGAACAGCTCTTTGACGTAGACATGATTGTGAACCTCGCTTTTCAGTTGAGGAGACAGAGACTCAAAGGGGCGAGTGCCTGCAAATGGGTGGCAGAGTCAGGAAACAGATTGCTGGGTTCTCAGGACCAGGTGCCCCGCCTCCCTGATTTGAGTTGAAACTCGAGACAGAACCTGGGTGTGACACCCGTTTGTTTTTCCAGCGTCTCCCTCCCAGCCCGCTAGCTCCCAGCCCACACCTGAACCACCTCCCCTGGCCCAGCCCTGCTTGGAGCCCAGGACGGATCCCTCTGCTTCAGTCTCCCAGGGAGCTGGCTGCTGGGGCCCCCCGAGAGAAGCTACCTCTGGCGCAGACCTGCCGCCTGACCAGGGTGGGTCCTGCTCCCACCAGGGCCTGACTACGAGGCTGGGCAGTGATGACCGCAGCTCCCTGGGAGTTTATTTGCCTTTTTTACCTCCTTTTCTCATGGCCACCCTGTGCCACAGTGTTGTTGCTAGAGAGACAGGAAGCGGGGTTCAGGGCAGTACCATGATTTGCCAGAGATCACAGAGGAGTTCAGGTTTAGAGCTGGGACAGACGCCAGCACCCTGGTTGGTAGCCAGGGTTCTTCACGCTGCCCCGGGCTGCCTCGTGCAGTCTTGCTCGGCGTGAAGACTGCTCTGGCCCAGACATTGTGCTTGTTGGCGTGGGCAGAGATGGTGAGCGTTGCAGAGCCCAGGCTTTGTCCATCAGCAGGGCTCACCGGTCAGACGTCAGAACTGGAAAGGCTCTTGTTATGCCTCTGAGGAAGGGGAAACTGAGGCCAGAGAAAGGCCAGGGCTTGTTCAAAGCACCTAGTGAGGTGGTGGCAGGGTCTCGATTGGAACCTAGGTCTGCTGATCCCCAGCCTGGCTTTGGCTCAGGCGCTTCTCCTCTCCCAGTGTAGCTTTCTGGTCTCTGCAGGCATTTGGAGGTGAGATGGGGGCTAGGGCTCATCCATCTGCTGGAATCTTCCAGAAGCAGGGTCAGCTGCCCCTGGAGCCTAGACTTGCTTGCTGGGCAGTTGGAGAGCTCTGCTGCACCCCAGGGTGCAGAGCCTGGGGGCAGTACCATCTCCCGCCTCCCTCCTCGAGGGGCTTGTAGGCAGGACTTTTTCGCCGTGTCTGTCAAAGCCCTCCAGTAGCCCTGCCTGGTCCACCGGGTTGACCCAGAGTTCCCTCTCCAGGGTATTTAAGGCCTTTCATAGTCTGGCCCCGTGTGAGCACTGGACTGGGAGTCCGCGGTGTCAGCTTTGTGACCTGGCTTGGCTGTTACCCATGTGATCTTGGGTCAGTGTCGGGACCTCTCTGAACTTGTTTCCTCATCTGTTGTCCATGTGCCCTGGGTTTTAGTGAGGACCAGAGGAGAGGCTGCTTTATGACCACTTCTTCAGATGATTATTTCCTCCTCGGCCTTCACTCTGATTTGTGCCCAGTAGAAGCCCTCTACCTACACCACACTCGTTCCGTCTGTCCCGCCTTTCTGGACACCGGGGCTTTGCCTGGAAGGCCTTCCCTGTGCCTCCCTAACCCCAGCCCTTCCTTCAGGCTCAGGCCAGTTCAGCTAGCGCTTAGTGCTCACGCACTTAGAACCAAAACTGAAGATTAGGTTCAATTAGGACAGGAATCGTGCCCTTGGATAGTCATGCAGACTCAACAAGGAAGTTTGATGCTTGCCCGGTGCCAGGCTCTGTACTGTGAGGGAGAGTCAGCAGTGAGTAGGACAGGGTCCCTGCCCTTGAAGAGCAATCTGGAGGGGAGACGGCCAACCAGCCCCGTGGTGTGAGCAGACTCGGTCTGCTCCGGGCTCCCGTGTCTGGGTCTCATGTGGTCCTCGCATCAACCTTGTCAGGTCATGAGGCAGAAGACCATCATCCATTGAGCAGATACTGATGGTGAGCCTACGGCCTGCCAGACACAACTCTAGCTGCCAGGGACACAACAGAGGTTGCAGCAGTCTGCTCTGACGGAGCTCACATTCTGGGTCACGGGGACGTCAGTGAGTGCATACAGACGGTCAGGAAGTGCTAAGTGCTCTAAAGACGATAAAGCAGGTTAAGCAGAGAGAAGGGAGAGTATGGGACCTGGTAGAAAGGAGGACCTGCCATTCACCTAGTGTTTCGGGCAGAGGAGCTAACAGGTGCAAAGACCCTGGGAGGGGAATCATGTTTGCACTCAAGAAAAAGCAAGGAAGCCAGTAGAGCCAGAAGGGAGTGAGGTTTGCTACTGGATTGGATGTGGGTTGTGAGAGGAGGAAAGGAGTCAGGATGATCCCAGGGTCTGGGCCTGAGCGACTGAGTGATGCTGGGGAGGTGGGGACCTCTGGAAGAACAGGTTTGGGGGTCAGTGCAGCTCCCGTGTCCTTGTCACCATGCAGGTCCACTGCATGCACACCCAGACACACTGGTCTCAGGTTCCCCCATTCCCCCCCGCCTTCTGGACTCCTCCCCATCTTCTCAGGCCCACTCCCAGCTCTGAGAGGTCACCAAAGTGCTCTAGTTGAGGGGTACCTGGTCTCCCTCCTTCATCACCACCCCAGACACTGTGAAGCACAAGTGGACTCTAGCCAAGTGAGCTAGGAGGGGTAGAAGGGGCCTGGATGCCCCCTCGCCAGCCTGCCCCACCGGAGTCCTGGGCTCCCTTTGCAGCTCACCCTCCCTCCCCTGTGGCCGCTGAAAATGGGGCGCCCGGACTTGCTTTTGTACGGCTGTTGTCCTGGAAATGGTAGAATTTCTCTTTGTGTTGCTTTCCTGCCACCATCTCTCTGTACTCCCCCTCTCTCTATCTGAGTGTGGTGACATTGTGAGCAAGTTCAAGTTATATATAAAGGATTGAATTCATTGTTAGGCTTCTAAGCTGAGTGACTTGCAACTGGGACTCTTAAGAACAACAGATATTTGGTATCCTCAGTTTCAGTTTTCTCTTAAGCTTGTATTTTGCAAACTACACCCTACCCCCACGAAAAGGAACAGAAAAGAAAAACGCTGCTTCCTCAGGGCTCGAAGCCTTCTGGAAATAGAACTTCTCTCCCCAAACCTCCTGTTTTCTTCCCCACCCCAGGTATGGGGCAGACTGGTGCTTGGAGCTCCTGCTGCTGTCTGTAAGTCCTGAGAGCATCTGGCAGGAGTCATGAGAGGTCCTGGGCATGGGGATGGGTGGGAAGGGCAGAGCCCCAGCTGGGGAGCTGCATACCTGGGGTATCAGGAGACGAAGGG